>NW_006408552.1:22770886-22812083 GCF_000296735.1 Chrysochloris asiatica | reverse complement strand
CTTCATCACTCCACGTCATCGTCGTTGAGTCCTTTTATGTTGGGATTTTACAGATTGTATTATAAGGGTCCTGCACATGGAGCCCAGTAGCACAGTAGCTATGAATGGGGCCGTGAACTATAAGGTCAGCAGCTCAAAACCACCAGCTGCTTTGGGGGAGAAAGGCGAGGTGCTCTGCTTCCGCAAAAACCCACAGCTCCGGAAACCCCACACAGGGTTGCCTGGAGTCGGAATCAACTCCAAGGTGCGCAGCCATCAAGGGTCTAGCTCAAATCAATCTTAGGGCTGTGTCTCCATGGCTGACATCATTAGTGGATACCAAGCTTCTTCTCTCTGTACCGTGGGAGAACTGCAGGGTCAAGGCTGTTTTTGGGGGGTGCACGTCCACCCGCCTGATGGCGTCCTGGCTGAGCAAAGAAGGTGCTCCAGGGAAGATACAGAAGAAATGTGTAGAGTCTCCAGCTCTTCTTTATGCAAGCAAGCGTCTTTGCACCGCTTTTAGAACAGGTTCACTGAGCCGGAATGGCTGTAGCCCCTCCCTCTAAACTCTGCCAGGGCGGGGTAGCCACAGAGGGAGTCCCATCTCCCGATTCCTAACTGCAGTATTTTCCTTAATATAGTGATTTTTTCACTTGCGAGTGTGGGAAACTGACGTCCTGGACCTTATGGTAGATCCGGAGCTCTGGGCTTGTTTTGTGAGTGCTTCTTGCATGAGATCTCAGTCCCTTTCTAGCACGGAGATTTCCCTACCTGACTTTCTCCACTGCCGCTGAAATTGGAAAAGCCTCGATCATTTCCTTTTGGTACAGCAACTTTGTGTATTCCTTCTATTTTCTTTTTATGGTTTCTGCATCATTCAATAATTTGCTCTGAGAATAACGAAAGTCGAGGCTTGAATGTTTTCTTCAGTTTCCTCAGCTTGAGAAATGCTGAGTGTGTTCTTCCTTTTTGATTTTGTAACTCTAGATCTTTGCACATTTCTTTGTAGTATTTGACTTTGTTTTCTCGAGCTGACAGTTGAAATTTTCTATTCAGCTCTTGTACCTCCTCATTTCTTCCATTTGCTTTAGCATCTTTACACTGGGGAGCAAGTTTCAGAGTCTCTTCTCACATCTGTTTTGATCCTTTCCTTCTTTGTTGTCTTCTTAATGACTTTTTGCTTTCTTCCTGTATGATGTTCTTGATGTCACCCCACAACTCTTCTGGTCTTCAGTCTTTACTGTTTAATGTATCAAATCTGTTCTTCAGATCTCTAAATTCAGGTCGGATATATTCAAGGTCATATTTTGGCTCTCATGGACTTGCTTTAATTTTCTTCAGCTTCATTCTGAATTTGCATATAAATAATTGATGGTCTGTTCCACAATCTACCCCTGGCCTTGTTTTGGCTGATGATATGGAGCTTTTCTACCTTCTCATTCCACAGATGTAGTCAATTTGATTTCTGAGTATTCCATCTGGTGAGGTACATGTGTATAGCCGTCTCTTATGCTGTGTAAAAAAGGTATTCAGAATGAACAAATCATTGGTTTTGCACAATTTATCATGTGATCTCCAGCATCATTTTTATCACCAAGGCCATATTTTCCAACTACTGATCCTTCCTCTTTATTTCTAATCTTTGCATGACAATTGCTAGTGATTGTCAGTCAGTAGATCTTGATTACATGTTTGATCAACTTCAGATTGAAGAAGTTGGTAGAATTCTTTGATTTCATCCTCACTGGCTTTAGTGGTTGGTGTATACATTTCAATAATACTGGTACTAACTGGTTTTCCCTGTAAGCACACAGATATTATCCCATGACGGACAGTCTTGTACCTCATGACAGATCTTGATATGTTTTCTTTTTTTGATGATGAATGTAACACCATTCCTCTCCAATTTGTCAATCCCAGCATAGTAAACCATGTGGTTGTCAGATTCAAAATAGCCAATACCAGTCCATTTTCAGTTCCCTAATGCCTAAGATATCGATGTTTATGTGTTCCATTAATTTTTGACAATTTCCAATTTTCCTAGATTTATATTTCATACATTCCATATTCCAATTATTAATGGATGTTTACAGCTGTTTCTCTTCATTTTGAGTTGTGCCCCAGCAAATGAATGTCCTGGGACTTTACTTCTGAGGGCTTTACTCCATTCGCGTTATCACAGTCAACTCTACTTTGAGGAGGCAGCTCTACCCCAGTTGCATTTTGAGTGCCTTCCAACCTGAGGGGCTCATTTTGCAGCACTATATCTGACAGTGTTTCTCTGCTATACATAAGGTTTTCAGAGACTAAATATTTGGAAGTAGTTCGTCTGTCCTTCTGCCTAGTCTGTCTTCATCTGGAAGCTCATCTGAAGCCTGTCAACCGTGGGTGACCCTGCTGGTATTTAAAATACCCGTGGCATAGCTTCCTGAATCACAACTCACAAGCCACCACAGTATGACAAACTGACAGATGAGTGGTAGAGGTTTTTAATTAGTGTTCCCCTAATCTGGTTGCCATATTTTTTCTTCAGATAGTTCAGCTTCTCAGATTAATTGCTCATCATACAGACTGAATAAGTATGGTAAAATGATATTATCCTGATACACACGTTTCCTGATGTAAAACCACTTTGTATCCTATTGGGGTCCTGGTGTGGTGCTGTAGGTTTATGTACTGGACTTCAAGGTCTGTTTGAACTGCAAGATCAGTTTGATTCACAAGGTCCTTGGTTCAAGCTTACCACCTGCTCCTTGGAAACCCTATACAGGGTTGCTATGAGTCCGAATTGATTTGAAACCCTTTAACAACAGCAAGTATCCCATTGTTCTATCCAAATGGCTGCCTCTTGGTCTATGTACAGTTCCTCATAAACACAATGAAGTGTTCTGAAATTCCCATTCTTTGCAATATTATGTATAGTTTGTTATGATCCACACAGTTGGTTGCCTTCCCATAGTCAATAAAGCACAAATAAACATCTTTCTGGTATTTTCTACCTTGAGCCAAGATCTCTCTAATGTTAGCAGTGATATCCCTCATTCCATGTCCTTTTCTGAATCTGGCTTGAATTTCTGACAGTTCCCTGTTAATGTATTGCTGTAACAATTTTTGAATTATCTACAGCAAAATAATACTTGCATATGATATTAGTGATTTTGTTTGAAATTTTCTGCTTTCTTTAGGGCTACCTTTCTTTGGAATGGGTACAAATCTGAATCTCTTCCAGTCGGTTGTCCAGTAGCTGGTTTCCAAACTTCTTGGCAGAGGTAAGTGAGTGCCTCCAGCACTGCATTCATTTGTTGAAACATTTCAATTGTATCCCATCAATTCCAACAGCTTTGTTTTTCCCCAGCGCCTTCAATGCAGCTTGGACTTCTTCCTACAACAGCATTCACTCTTAATCATGTGCAACCTCCTGAAATGGTTGAATATCAACCAATATTTTTGGTTCAGTGACTGTGTATTCCTTCTATCTTCCTCTGTGGACACAATTAGTTGTATTGGGATTTCCATTCTTCATAGTGTTATCCATACTTTATTATGATCCATACAGATTAATGTCTTTGCATAGTAAAAAACACACACACACACACACAGATAAACATCTTTCTGATATTTTCTGCTTTCTGCCAAGTTCTATTTGTCATTAGCAATGATTTTCCTCATTTTATGTCCTCTTCTGAATCTGCCTTGAATTTTTGGTAGCTCCCTATCAATATATTGCTGCAATAATTTTTTAGTTACTGTCAGTAAAATTTTACTTGCGATATTAATGATCTAGTTCTGTAATTTCTGCATTCACTGGATCACCTTTCCTTGTAATGGGCATGAATATGAATCTCTTCCAGCCAGTTGTCCAGGTAGCTATCTTCCAAATTTCTTCATATCAATGAGTGAACCCTTCCAGTGTTGTATAAATTTATTGAAACAACTCAATTGTTATTCCATTAATTCCTAGAGCCTTGGTTTTTGCCAATGCCTTCGGTGGAACTTAGACTTTGTCATTCAGTACCATTTGTTCTTGATCATATGCTACTTCCTAAAATGTTGACCATTTCTTTTTGCTATACTGAACATGTGCATCCCTTCCATTTTCTTTTGATTCTTCCCACATTATTCAATCCTGCCCTCTTCCACCTTAGAATTCTTCAATATTGCAACTTGAGGCTTGAATATTTTTCTTCAGTTATTTCAGCTTGATAAATAACAACTGTGCACTTTCCTTTGGTTTTCTAACTCCAGGTCTTTGCACATTTCATTGTAATACTTTTGTCTTCTGCAGTTGGCCTTTGAAATCTATTCAGTTCTTTTACTGAACATTAAGGAGCTCTGATAGCATAGTGGTTACGAATCAGGCTGTGAACCGCAAAGTCAGCAGTTTGAAACTACCAGCTGTTCCGCAGGAGAAAGATGAGGCTTTCTGCTCCCATAAGGATTTACAGCCTCGGAAACCCTGTACAGGGTCGCTATGGGTTGAAACCGACTCCACAGCACATAACAACAACAACAACCTTCCATTTGCTCTAGCTGCTCTGTTCAAGAGCAAGACTCTCTTCTGATATTGATTTTAGTGTTTTTTTTCCTGTCTGTATTTTTAATGACCTTTTGATTTCTTCATGTATGATATCCTTGATGTCATTCTACAACTCATCTGGTCTTCAATAATTTGTGTTCAATGTGTTCAACATAGTCTTGAGATGATGTCTAAATTCAAATTTTACTTTGGCTCTTGTGGATTTATCTTAATTTTCTTCAGCTTCAACTTGAACTTGCATTTTACCAACTGATGATCTGTTCCACAGTTGAGTTTATCCATATTATTGAGTTTATCCACAATATTGACTTTCTCCATCATCTCTTTCCACAGATGTAGTTGATTTGATCCCTGTGTGTTCTATCCTGTGAGGTCCATATTTATAGTTATCATTTATATTGTTGATAAAAGGTATTACTCATGAGTAAGTCATCAGTCTTGCAAAATTCCATCATGCCTTCTCCAGCATCAGTTCTATTACTAAGGCCATATTTTCCAACTACTGACCCAATGTTCACATTTCTATCAGCAGTAATTATCAGTGCACCTTGATGACATATTTGATCAATTTCAGACTGCAGAAGTAGGCTATGTTGTTGTTGTTAGGTGTCATCAAGTTGGTACCCACCCATAGTGACCTTATGCACAGCAGAATGAAACACTGCCCGATCCTGGGCCAACCTCACTACTGTTGCCACGCTTGAGTCAATCCATCCCGTTAGGGGTCTTCCTCTTTTTCTCTGACCCTCCACATTACCAAATATGATATCCTTCTCCAGCGACTGGACCCTCCTGACAATATGTCTGAAGTATGAGAGACAAAGTTTGGCCATCTTGGCTTCCAAGGAGCACTCTGGCTGCACTTCTTCTAAAACGGATCTATTGGTTCTTTTGGCAGCCCATGGCACTTTCAATATTCTCCTCCAATACCATAACTCAAATGCATCAATTCTTCTACAGTCTTCCTTATTCACTGTCCAGCTTTTGCATGCATATGAGGTTATTGAAAATACCATGGTTTGGGTCTGGTGCACCTTAGTCCTCAAGCTGACATCTTTGCTCTTCAACACTTTAAAAAGGTCTTGTGCAGCAGATTTGCCTAATGCAATACATTGTTTGATTTCTTGACTGCTGCTTCCGTGAATGTTGATAGTTGATCCAAAAAGAATGAAGTCCTTGACAACTTCAATCTTTTCTCCATTGATAAGAATGTTGTCTATTGGTTGTTTATAAAAGTAGGCTATAGCACTCAGTTATTCAAACACTTATTGAGGTATTGGCATGGCACTATAGGATAAGCAATGGACTGCTAACTGCAAGGTTAGTGGTTCAAACCTACTAGCCACTCCTTGGAAACCCAGGTCTCTATGAGTTGGAACCAAATTGATGGCACTTAACAAAAACATACAGGTATTGCTGTGGAGATATTCTGTAGATGTGGTTAACATTTACAATTTTTTAACTTTAAGTAAAGGGGATATCCTAGAACATGGAGGTGAGCCTCACCTAATCAGTTGGAAAGCCTTAAGAACAAGAACTGAGACTATCCAAAGGGAGAATAATTTTTGCCTCAAGATTTTAAGAGAAATCCTTTCCGAGTTTTCAGCTTGCTGCTTTGCTTTTATTTAGTTCCTATTGGTCTGTTTCTTTGAAGAACCCTGATTAAAAAAATGTTAAGTGTACATATTACAAATATGTATTTTTAAGTAAATGCATTCATATATTTATTTAACAAATTTGTATTGAGTGTCTATTATGTGTTAGACCCTTCTGGACACTGAGGCTATAAGTAGTAAACAACAAAGTATACAAGTTCAGAGCTTCATGGAGTTTGCAGTCTAGTGGGGTAGGTAGATGACAGACGAGGTCAGTAAGCAATTAAACTATTTTAGATGATGATGCTTTTAGGTGCCATCAAGTTGGTTCCGACTCACAGTTCTGCACCATCCTCACAATCATTGTTAAGCTTGAGCCAATTGCTGATGCAACTGTGTCAATCAGTCTCAATGGAGGTCTTTCTCTTTTTTGCTGACCCTTCATTTTACCTAGCATTATATTCTTCTGCAGGAACTGGTCCATCTTGATAATATGTCTGAAATACGAGAGACAAAGTCTGGCCATTTCTGGCTTCTAAGGAGCATTCTGGCTGTTCTCCTTCCAACACAGATTTGTTTGTTTTTCTAGCAGTCCATGCTGCTTTTAATAGTGTTCTCCAACACCATAATTTAAATGCATCAATTCTTCTATGATCTTCCTTAGTCACTGTCCAACTTTAATATGCATATGAAGCTATTGAAAATACCATGGCTTGGGTCAGATGTATGTTAGTCCTCAAAATGGCATCTTTGCTCTTGGACAATTTAAAGAGCTCTTGTGCCATAGATTTGTTTGGTTTTCTTGACTGCTGTTTCCATTAGTGTTGATAGTGGATTTAAGCAAAAAGAAGTCTTTGACAATGTCAATCTTGTATCCATTTATCATGATGTTGTTTATTGGCCCAGTGATGATTTTTGTTCTCTTTACATTGAGGTACAACCTATATTGAAGACTGTGGTCTTTGATCTTCATCAGTAAGTATTTTAAGTCCTCTTTTCTCTCAGTAAGCAAGGCTGTATCATCTGCATATCGCAGGTTGTTAATGAGTCTTCCTCCAATTCTGATGCAAAGTTCTTCATACAATCCAAGTTCTCAGATTATTTGCTCATCATACAGATTGAATAAGTATGGTAAAAGAATACAACCCTGGTGCATACCTTTCCTTATTTGAAACCATTTAGTTTCCTCTTACTCTATTTGATGATAAACCCTATAAAAAGATAGAGCAGAAAAGGGGAATGGGAAGAGGGTGGTTGCAATTTAACTAGGAGGTCCATGAATGCCCCATGGAAAAGGAGGCACTTTCGGATAGACCTGAGGGAGCTAGTCACCTTGATATCTAACAAAGTGTTCCAGGCAGAGGAACTGCAAGGACAGCAGCTTTGAAGCTAGAGTGTGCCTAGTATGGCCAAAGAAGAGCAAAGAGTCCAGTGTATTTGGAATGTGGTATTCAACTTAGAGAGTAGTAGTAGGTAAGATCAGAGGGGTAATGTGGGGGCAAGATTGTATAAACATGTGTGAATTTAGCTTTACTTTGAGTGAGCTGGGAACCACTGGAGGATTTTGAGAAGAGAGGTGATATATGATTTGACCTAAAATCTGCAAGTGTCAGTATGGTTGCTGCATTGAGAACAGACCCAGAGGGCAGAAACAGGGAGATCTAGCAGGAGGCTGTTGCAGAAATCTGGATGAGAGGTGATGACAGTTTGGTCTGGTGACAGCAGTGGTGGTGACAAGCTGTGACCAGATTCTGGGTCTATTTTGAAGGTGAAGTTAACGAGATTTACTGGTTGATGAGATATGATGAGGGAGAAAGCAGGAGATGGTGACATTGCTTTTGACCTGTCTCGTGTCTTGGTGTGATGCTATAGGATAAGCTCTGGACTGCTAACTGCAAGGTCAGCAGTTCAAACACACCAGCCATTCCTTGGAAGCCCTATATAGGGTCTCTTATGTGTTGGAACTCTGGTAGCGTAGTGGTTACGAATCGGGCTGCGAACCTTAAGGTCAGCGGTTCGAAACTACCAGCCGCTCTGCGGGAGAAAGATGAGGCTTTCTACTCCCATAAGGATTTACACCCTCGGAAACCCTGTACAGGGTCGCTATGGTTCGGAACTGACTCGACGGCACTTAACAACAACAACGTGTTGGAACTAATTTGACATCACTTAGCAACAACAATTCAGAGATAGGGAAATTGTTTGAGACCTGGTGAGGAGACATCAGAGTTCCATTTAGACATGTTGCCTTTGAGATACCTAACAGACATCTGAGTGGAGATTATAGTAGGCTCTTGGGTACTTAAGAATGGAGTTTAGGGAAGGGCTTCTAACTTGAGCCATAAGCACGAGAGTCATCAGAATATGCATGTGTTGAATGAATGAATATATGAAACAGTGGGAGATGTAAGCTGGGGCTATCTGTTCCTGCCTGCCTATGAATCCCCTCATTTCTCTTTCAGCTCTCCGGCAACTAAAGTCTGGTCTCTAGATATTATGGGAGCAGATGGCACAAGGCTATTTTCCTAATGTCTCTGGGAAAACACCCTACTTTCATGTGGCCCCAGAAGGACAAAGAAAATTTGCTTTGAAAAGCATAATCACTCTGCATACCAGGCTGTACATGTTAAGCGTTTCAAATTGATCTGTCCTGTCATTTCAGCTTCCAAAACCTTTCCTTTGTCTTTGTACAGTTCATATTTCCACTGGGAAACAGTTGTCTGAAGTTTGAACTATATATGTCAAAACATCCTGTTAGAGGTTTCTGAGATTTCTGATGTTGGACAATTTGGAGCATTTGGTTTCCACATCAGAAAAAGGAAATATTCTTTATGTCATTACTTTATCACTGCAGCCCCGGTCTCTACTGCTTCAGGTCTTAGGGCCAAAAACCAGATGCCTAAGATGTGTAATAGCTTTTGCTATAGGACGTGAAATTGGCTCAGACAGAGGATTGGTAGGACAATTCAAAGTTAGAAACAGTAACTGTCATCAGGCGCAGACTTTCTTTGTTAGGCTGTGTGCTGTAGTAGCTACTGTTGGTGGTTCTCCCAGATCTCACTCACTGGCTACTCACCACCCTCCGTTCTGTGGGTGTTGGCTGATAACAGTTCATAGTTGTCTCCTTCACTGAATAGGAGCCACCTCACCTGGCTTCTGCCATCTCACCTGGAAAGTTAACACCTGTCCCAGTAGGCAGCCATCAGCCACTGAGTGATTGACATGGGAGGTATACCCTGCCGGCCCCTCCCTTCAGCTGGGGTGAACTCTGGTGTTCAGTTGGAAACCAGAGCTCTCATGCGATCAAGCAGAAGCAGGCTTTGGCTAAGTGCACACCTTTGTTGTTCTTTCTTCCCTCATCCGATTCTTCTTCCTTCATTCTTCTCCTCAGGCTCTGTTTCTGGGGAACTTGGCTTAAGATAAGCCTTATGTATTTTATACTATTTAATGCTATTCACAGATCTCTGACACTGTATCATTATTAGCCCTGTGCAGACTCAGTATCACATAGCTGGGGAGGTACAAGACCCAGGAGAACAATCCAACCTTCAGCCTTGAAAATGCATAGAGCCCTGGTGTGGCGCTGTGGGCTAATGAGTCAGACTGCAAAGTCATTTGAACTGCAATGTCAGTGGTTCAAGCTCCTTGGAAACCCTATACAGGGTGGCTATAGGTCGGAATCGACTCCACAGCACTTAACAACAACAACAACAACAACAACAACAAGCATAGTCTGTCACAGCATAGGCCTGTTCTCAGGTCGTTTGTATCTCGAATGGTTTTTATAGATAGGTTTTACTTTTTTTAATTGGGGTCAAATGTAGATTTCTTTAAGTGTGTTTGCTGGTGGACCAGAGGCCAGTTGTCTGTAGTGACCATGGGAAAAAACCCTTGGGGGACAAAGATGTGGTGATTTCTCAATAAATATAACCATGGTGTACCTATTCAGAGCTGAATAAGTAGATCTTACTATAACAAACCTGTTGCTGTCAATTCCTACTCATGGCAATTCCATGTGATACACAATAGAATTGAGCTCCATAGGGTTTTTGGTTCTAATCCTGTTAAACAGAACACCAGACCTTTATTCAGTGGTGTCAGTGGTTAGCTTTGAACTACTAATCTTTTACTTAGTTGTTGTTGTTAGGTGCCATTGAGTTAGCATTGACTCATAGCAACCGTATGCACAAGGGAATGAATACTGCCCGGTCTCACGCCAACCTTACAATCATTGCTGCGTCTGAGTTCATTGCTGCCTCCACTGGCAGATTGCATGACCCACAGTCTAGCAGACTAAGAAACAATCCAGTCTGTGGGTCATAACAGCACTAAAATGTTTCAGTAAAAATAGACCACAGATACATTTTTATCACAAGAAAACAATAAAAACTGGAATACAAATGATCAGAGTTAATTGCAAGTAGTACTGTAAAAGAGTTGATACTTTTGCGTTATGGTGCTGGAGGAGAATATTGAAAGTGCCATGGGCTGCCAAAAAAACCAACAGATCTGTGTTGAAAGAATTGCAGCCAGAGTGCTCCTTGGAGGCCAGGATGGCCAAACTTTGTCTCTAATACTTCAGAAATAGTGTCAGGAGGAAGCAGTTGCTGGAGAAGGATATCATGTTTGGTAAGGTGGAGGATCAGAGAAAAAGCGAAAGACCTCCAGTCAGATAGATTGGCAAAGTGGCAGCACCAGTGGGCTCAAGTGTGGCAACAATTATGAGGTTGTCCCAGGACTGGGCAGTGTTTTGTTCTGTTGTGCATAGGGTCGCTATGAGTCGGTGGCACCTAACAACAACAACAAAGACACTTTTGCTCCAGCAGTGTGTGTGTTGCGGTGTATAGTAAATGCATATGTATTGTGTGTATTCAGTTGTGATGCAATATGTGTTTCTTACTATAAGTTATAGTTAAACAAAAATTTGGAAAACACCAGCATAGACTATATTCTCTGCTTTGACTTTCTCACTTAACAGGGGCAGGGACAACACAAAGTATATCAGAAAAGCAATGCCACGATGATGTGGACAAGGGAATGTGAACAGATGGCTAGGGGAGTTCTACTCAAAACCTTTCTTAGGCTGCCATTTCTCGGGTCTGAAGAGCATGCTCAGTCTTTGATTTTCCTTACCTTATTATGGGAGCAGAAATGTTTACGGGAGCAGAAAGCCTCATGTTTCTCCCGCAGAACAGCTGGTAGTGGTTAGGAATCAGGCTGCTAACCTCAAGGTCAGCAGTTCGAAACTACCAGATGTTCTGTGGGAGAAAGATGAGGCTTTCTGTACCTATGAAGATTTACAGCCTAGGAAACTCTGTACATGGTCGCTATGAGTCGGAACTGACTCCCTGGCACATAACAACAACAACAAATTATATAACTATGTAAATGTGTGTATTTTCATATATGATTTTATTTATTATACTTTATTGTAGCTAGGGTAAAAGTTTAAAGAGCAAATTCGTTTTCCGTTTAACCCTTTATACACATTCGATTGTGTGACATTGGTCCTGGCATGGCACCACAGGATAAGAATTCAACCTCAATATTGGTTCAGACTCACCCTTCACTCTTTAGAAACCTCATACAGGGTCACTGTGAGTTGGAACTGACTTGTCAGCACTTAACAAAACAAAACCAATATGGCAGCATTCGTCCCACCTCCTCCTAGGTTCCTTCTTTTCATTTTACCTTCTTTCCTGCCTCTTTCTGGCTGCTGAGCTTTGTTTTGGGGCAAATACTGTGTACTTAGGGGCACATTCTTCCTGGCCTTGTTATTCACTTTATAGGCCTGTTCATTGTGTAGCTGAAAGTTTATCTCCATGGGTGGGTTCAGTTCCAGAGTTAAAAAATATCTAAGGGCCGCAGTCTTGGGGTTCCCCCAGTCTCTATCAGATCAGCAGATCTGATCTTTCTAATGATTTTGAATTTTGTTTTATATCATTTTCTTCCTTCTTCTGTTGGTGATCCTGAGCAGAGCACTTGATAGTGGTATCTGGGGACCATCTAGCTCTCTGGTCATAGGCTAGTGGAAACTGTAATTCACATAGTCCACTAGTCTTTTGGACTAATTGTTTCCTTGAGTATTTTTGCTCTTTGCTCTGTATGGGGTAAGTGCATCTGAGATGGTTGTTCACTACCTTTTAAGACCTCCTTCACTGCTCACCAAAGTAAGATGTGGACTGTTGTCTTTGTGGACTGTTATGCCAATTTACCATCAGACTTGGGTCCTAAGTTCCTACGCTCAATGACTTATTTCCTTAAGATGTTTGGTTTTGACTAAGTTTTCCTACCTTTAATATACTTTACTATATCCTTGGATATAGCTGCAGTGTGTATAAGTATATATATATAGAAATATCCTCACCAGCTGCTCCTTGGAAACCATGAGGGTCACTATGAGTCAGAACTGACTTGATGACACAACGGAGCTTATATGTACTCATGGGTACATTTCCATTCACCTTTTCACATCTGTTCAGCACACATGCCTACCTATGTTTCATCTTGTAGGTAGTGTTTGCTCTTTCTATTACTGTAGGATTTTGCATGTAATAGTATTTATCTATGTTGTCTTTTACTTTAGTGCACCTCCTAGTGTCTTCCTTTGCCGTGGTCATATTGGACTGTCATGTCCCCTTGTTGTAGATTGTCTTTCCCTTCACCCAAGTTAGTATGTGCCTACTCTCTAGTTAATGATTTACCCTCTTTTACTCAGGTCCCTTCCCTGGTAAGCATCAAATAATTTTTCTTCTGTGTGTAAACTTTTTCTTCTCTCTCTCTCTCTTTTAAAGCTTTTATTGTGAATTGAGTGATAGTTTACATGGTAGAACATTGGTTTTGCACTCAATCTGTCGTATATTGTTTCATTGCAATGATTACAATACCCTCCATGCATTGTTGGTTAACAGTATTTGCTTCTATGCCCTGTTTTTTGTTTTGTTTGATATACACAAAACAAGCAGGAATATATAATCATTTAAACAACCAAAGGGCACATTCTGCAAACCTGCCTCCTGGACGCCAGCACACAGCATTTCTATTTACATGAGTCTAGAGTCCTCAGCTGCTTTCTTTCTCCACATCATCATCGCTGCTTCTTCCATCTCTAGTATTTCTGGTTAGGGTCCCACATTCTGCTCATGCTCTTATCTCTTGATGGTCCTAGGGTCCTCTGTTCCTGGATTGTAAGATTAACTACTCTCCTCTTTTTGTTACACAACTTCTACCTTTACAGTTGTGACCATCGCAATTTGTCATATAACAATTGTTGTTGTTAAGTACTGTTGCATCAATTCCGACCCATAGCAACCCTGCACAGGGTTTCCGAGGCTGTGAATCATTATCATTATTGAATCAGAAGAATCCTATCTCCATTTTCTTTCACCAGACTCATCTAGACAAGATGAAAACTATTCAGTGGGGATTCTACCTTCCCCTGCACACTCTAAAATTAAACTGTCTCTTGAAAACTTGTAAGCCAGATACTTCATATGTTTATTGTTTCCTTTATCCCCATTTTAAGTAGCCAATGTCTAAGTTGCCCATCTGTATCAACCCTGTGTACAGAAGGGATAGACTTTATTTTTGATGTGAAGACGCCTTCCCTCTCGGTTGGTATTTGAGCTACTACATCCATAAGTATAGGTCAAGTTCATTAAATTGTAGCAATGTACACTTGCTTCCTGTATCAAATTTCTTTATCTTCTACTAGTCAAGTTCTGATCATCAAGTCACTGCAGCTAGGTCAAATGGGTACCATCTACAAGTTTGGGAGTTCTTAATACATCTCCCCCCACTTCATATCAGCTGGACACTTCACCCTTAGCTGTAGCCCTCTGTGGATAGGTCATTGTCCATGGGCTCAAGAGTTCCCAAGTCTCCCCAAAGTGTGGACCAACCAGCCCTTTGTCTTTTTGCTCTCATCTCAAGATTGACAAGAGTCTGGAATGTGGTTGAACTCAGCCCATATCATCATTGCTGACTTTCCCCCACATCCACTCACATGTAGACTAAAGCAGTCACCAGCGAGCTTACATGCATGCTCATGTGTTTCAGTCTTAGAAGGGGGTTTGTCCTGAAGGGACTTGATTGTTTGCTTTGATGTGTCCCCGAAGAACCATTTGCTTGTTCTTATAATAGCCAAACAGATTGCCATTTTTGTTTTTTGCCTGCTGGTCTTTTTTTCAACAAGTACCTTCTGTTCCTCTAGCCATTCCAGGCTGGTCTGCATGTCCTTTAAAGTGGGGATGTCCCACCTCAGAAGATTCTGGATGGGGCCCAGGGTTCCACCTAAGGTCTTATACACTACAAAGGCTCCGCAAGAAGCCTATTTCACTGGGCACGTTCTAGAACCCCTTTTAGGTATTCTAATCAGTTATAAACAGAAGACAGGCTTACAAGTTTTCTGTAATCGTGTTACCCGATACTCCTTTCTATACCACTTAAGTGTCTATTTTATAATAGTAGGCAAGGGAAACCGAAACTCATAAGACAGTCAAGCATCTTAACATTATTTCCCTTCTTTTACCTATTTAGACTATGCCTTGATCCCTGTTGTAAACCTTTCCTTGATTTTTTAAATATAAAAATGGTCTCATTTAATACTTAATGTTTTGTGATTGAGTTATTATGCTAAGTGAAATTTTTTTCATTTTGCTGATGAGGATATACACAGCAAAACATGCACCAGTTGAACAATTTCTGCTTGTAAAATTTAGGGTCACTGACCACATTTTTTTGAGTTGGGCAACCATTTTTACGCTCCTTCTCTGAGTTCTATCTCCCTAGTAACGTAAGTTCGACATAAAGTCACTGCTCTCTAAGGTTCCTATAGTCTTTTGAGATTCTGTTATTAATTTGATCCCATAAAAGACCATAATGCTCAAGGCAGTTTTCACGAGTTAAGCTAAAATGAATAGAGAGAAATACTGTTAACTGATGGTACATGGAGGGGATTGTAATCATTGTAATGAAACAAAGTATATGATTTGTTGATTGTAAAACTGATGATCTGCCCTGTACACTCACTCAAGTCACAATAAAAACTTAAAAAATAAAAATAAAAAGAGCATTTTAGAAAGGCAAATAAATAAAAGAATATCATACAAGAAGAAAGAAAAAGGTCACTTAAAAGACAGAAAAGAAGCAAAAAGGACAAAATGGATGTCAGAAGAGTCTGAAACTCGCTCTTGAACACAGAGACGGTAAAGCAAATGGAAGAAATGAGGAGGTAAAAACAGCAAAACAAAAACTTCAAAGAGCAGCTTGAGAATACAAACTCAAGTATTATGAAGAAATGTGACAATACCTGGAGTGAGGAAACTAAGAGAAGAACACAGTCAGCATTTCTCAAGCTGAAAGAACTAAAGAAAAAATTCAATATTTGTAATATTAAAGTATTCTATTGGAAAATTGGAGTCCTGGTGTTGCACTGTAGGTTATTGTGTTAGACTGAAAAGTCAGTTTGAACCACAAGGTTGGTGGTTCAAGCTCACCAGCCTCTCCTTGAAAACCCTATACAGGGTCGCTATGGGTTGGAACTGACTCAACGGCACTTAACAACAACAAACAACATTGGTAAACTATTGAATGATGCAGGAAGCATCAAAAGAAAATCATAGGAATACTCAGATTCATATTACCAAAAAGAAATTGTCCAGGTTCAACCACTTCAAGAGACAGCATATAATCAAAAACTGATGGTATTGATGGAAAGTGTCCAAGCTGTCCTGAAGGCAAAGGAGACAAACAAGGCTCACCATCCAGAAACTGAAAGTATACAAACTGAAATATTTCAACGAACTGTTAAGATTCTGAAACACTTCTCCCAAGTGGGGAAGCAGCAGGTCTTCTAGAACTTCGTATTCATCTTTGACATTCTCCGTGAACTCTAACCCCATGATATTATGAGAAGCAACTTGAACTTTGGAATGAGACAGAACATGAGTTCCACATGAAAAAAGACCTTATCTTTTATTTTTAATTTTTTTATTCTTAAGATGTGTATATCCAACGCCTGACACATTGAAAGAATGGGAATTTAATATGCATTCGGTAGGGTTGTCAATGCACAGATATGATGTTGAATTTAAAAGGATCTGGGGTGGCACAATGGTTTGCATTCAGCTATTAACCAAAAGCCTTTGCTGTTGTTAAGCACCTTCCAGTTGGTTCTGACTCATAGCGATCCTGTATAGGGTTTCTGAGGAGTGGGTGATCAGCTTGAACCACCTACCTTGCAGTCTAGCACATTAACCTGCAGTGCCACACCAGTACTGCAACCAAAAGGCTGGTGATTTGAATTCCCCCAGCAGCACAGTGGAAGAAAGGCCTGGTGTTCGACTGCCATGACACAGCCATTGCCAACCCCATGGGGTACAGTTAGACTCTAAAACCTGGGATTGCCATGATGTGGAATCGACTTGATGACAACCAGCAACTATAAGATATACATGCTTTGATTCTCCCTGTAAACTGCAAAAGACAAGTTTTTATTTCTGGAAAAAAATATTTGGATTTTAAAAACAGCTAGGAGAGATTCAGCATCAAGTTTGTCATGATTCTTTTAAGAAACATTTATTCAGCGCTGATTGTCCTAGACTCCATGATGACTTCTGTAGGTATGGAGGAGGACTCAAGTTCATCAACACACCCTTAATGCAGGCTTGATGGCTTGATGACCGTATGAGATGGGTGAATAATTCCACTCTGGTGTGGCCGGAAAGGCATTAAGGCACGTGTGTGCAAGTGAGGGCATTTGGTCTAAGTGTTAAGTAATTAAAAGCTTTCCAGGTGAAAAGGAAAGAGAAGGACACTTCAAACATAAGAAAGAGTGCTGGCAAAGCCAGAGAGAGCTACAGAAGCCTGGCATGATTAAGAATTGACAGATCATAGCAGGTCTGAAACAAGGGTGCCTGTTCTGTGTGTGAAGGAGGGAGGATTGAGGCAGGAAGCTGCCTAAGGCAGCCAGGACCAGATTGTAAGCCCCCTGCTAAGACTAAGAAGTCTGAACTTGGAAGGAGGGAGAAGAGGGAAGTGTTGAGGCCGTGGACTTTGGAGTCAAACTGAGCTTCATTTCTAGCTTAGTTCTTAATGAGACCACTGCAGAGCTTTTACACTAGTGTTGTTGGTTCTGGCAAAGAGGATCTGAGAAGGCCTGGGCTGGCCCTCCTCCTTCCATACTCATCCTCACTTTTCTAGGTCATGCTGTGGGTACCCAGGACCCCATTATTCATATCCAAACAGCCCCAGACCTACTTTTGGAATCTGCACAGATCTTTTTACTGATCCAGCCCTCTGAGGGTTCACCATGCTAGTCCTGTGCATATCCCTACTTCAGAGCAGCACCCCAGGGATCTGTTCTCAGGAGATATAGAGCAATCTGTGATGTGCAGGCTGGACTGTCTACCTACGTGTGTGATAAGGCTGCTTATAGTCGTGATGAGAAGACAAGGGACGCGGGTTGTGGTCTAGAGGTCTCTTCTTGCCTGGGGTCCCATAAATGTCAAGAGAAGGCCAGTTGTACATCTTGCCTGCTTCCTAGTTTCTTCCTCTGTGAGGTGGGACTGAAAATAGACACCGTGTCATAGAAATTTTAGAGATTAAATAGGATCTCAGATATAGAAGCCTTATCATAAGGTCTGCACAGCATTCGGTAAGTGCTTTATCAATGCTTGTTCTTAGTAACAGTGCTCCAAGGAAGCTTTGCAATTGGGCCAGCATGCTGACTGGTGTGGAGGGTAAACTGGGGTGGGGAACTAACACTAGTATGATACAGGGAGTTGGTCAGGTTTCAGACTGTTTTAAGGGGTGTAGCTGATGGTGATTGATTGGACATTTTCAGGCCATAAGCAGTCTCAGTAAAATGAGCTTTTCTTATACCCACTATAGTATTGCTTGGAGTCCTGGCGTGGCACTCACTGTGTATTAATATGGTGGACTGCAAGGTTGGTTTAAACCACAAGGTTGGCGGTTCAAACTCACCAGCCAGTCCTCGGAACCCCTTTCAGGTTTGCTATGAGTTGGAAGTGACTCGACGGCACTTAACAGCAACAAAAATAGTATGACCTGGGTGCTTTTGTTAAAATGCAGATTCTTCAACATCAGCTCAGACTGAATGGGTCAGAATCTCTGATATTAGAACCCAGAAGTGACTATAATGCATATAAAGTAACCTTTGACAGTGAAACAGAGACCAGCAGGTGATTAAGGATTGCCGGCTAAAATTTGGAATGACATAGAGAATAAAGAGGGAGATTATCTAGCTGGAAGGAAGGAATGGTTAATAAATGCCATTTGTTTGGGAGAGAATACTTTCCAAACATGAGACTGAAGGAGAAAAAGAGTAAGAAATATTTATAATAAAGAGATCAGAGTCACTGCTTTGAAGGGACAGCGTGTGTGTGTCTAAGTGATTGCAGATTGATATTTATTTTCCTTGGAGTTTACATAGCTGTCCACAGGGTAATTACTGACCCACAGATGTTGTTGTTAGGTGTCACTGAATCTGCTCTGACTCATAGAAACTCCATATCCAAGCTCTGTCTGGTCCTGTGCCACCTTCACAAGAGCTCTGTCTGGTCCTGTGCCACCTTCACAAGCTCTGTCTGGTCCTGTGCCACCTTCACAAGAGCTGCTGGGTTTGAGTCCATTGTTGCTGCTAGTCAGTCTATCTTCTGTGGTCCTTTCTCCTTTTCACTGGTGTGGCGCTACGGGGTAATGCACCGGACCTCATGGTTGGTTTGAACTGCAAGGTCGGCAGTTCAAACTCACCAGTCGCTCCTCGGAAACCCTATCCAAGGTCTCTATGAGTCGGAACTGACTTGACAACACTTAAACAACTACATACTTTATCAAACATGAAGTCCTTCCTTATTCATTATCCAGATTTCACATGCATATGAGGTCATTGAAAATACCATGGCCTGGGTCAGGCCCACCTAGTCCTCAAAGTGATATATCTACTCTATAACACTTTAAAAGAGGTTGAAAAGAGTAAATGTACACAGCCCAATATGTCATGTGACTTCTTGACTACTGCTTCCATGAGCATTGAATGTGGGTCTGAGTAGAATAAACTCTTTGATGACTTCAATCTTTTCTCCATTTGTCACGATGCTGCTTATTGGCCCAGTTGTAATGATTTTTATTTTCTTTATGGTGAGATGTAACCCATACTGAAACATATAGTTTTTGATCTTCATCAGTAAGTGCTTCAAGTCCTCTTTATTTTCAGCAAGCAAGGTTGGGTCATTTGCATATAAGTCTTCCTCCAATCCTAAAGCTGTGGGTTTCTTCATATAACCCAACTTCTTGGAGTATTTGCTCACTATACAAATACTTTGAATAAGTATAGAGAAAGGATACAATGCAGACACACACTTTTCCTGATTTTAAACCAGGCAGTATTCTCTTGTTCTCTTCGAACAACTGCCTCTTGGTCTATGTACAGGTTCTGCATAGATCCAATGAAGTATTCTAGAATTCCCATTCTTTGAAGTGTTATTCATACTTTTTATGATTCACACAGTTGAATGCCTTTATATAATCCATGAAACACAGGTAAACAGCCTTCTGTTATTCTCTGATTTTCACCAAGATCCATCTGACATTAGCAGTGATACCCTTCATTTCCCACCTTCTGAATTTGGCTTGAATTTCTGGCAGCTCCCTGTTGCAGTCATTTTCAAATTATCTTCAGCAAAATTTTACTTGCATGTGATATTCATGCTATTTTTTGATAATTTCTGCATTCCATTTGATTGCCTTTTTATGTTTTTGTTTTTTTGGAATAGGCATGTATATGGATCTATTCCACTTGGTTGTCCAGGAAGCTGTCTTCCAAATTTTTTGTCATAGATGAATGACTGCCTCCAGCATTGCATCCATTTGTTGAAACATTTCAATTGAGATTCCATCAGTTCCTGGAGCCTTATTTTGTTGCCAATGCCTTTGGTGCAGCTTCGAGTTCTTCTGTCAATGCCATTAGTTCTTAAACATATACTACCTGGTGAAATGGTTGAACAGCAACCAATTCTTTGATAGAATGACTTTATGTATTCCTTCCATCTTCGTTTGATGTTTCCTGAGTCTTTCAATATTTTGCCCTTTGATGCCTTAAATTGATTTGATATGGCTTTTCTATCCAAAGTCTTCTTAATTTCCACTGAGTGTTTGGGTGGGATCATGCAACTAAGGTATGCAGGACTCTAAGGTTGGGATTGGTTAGTTTTGTACTCCAGCTAGGTTTAAAAGGAGCATCTCAGAAGCAGAGATGGAAGACACCAGGACCATCAAGACAAAAGAACATGAGTGAAGCATGAGAAACAACAGCAAAGTTAGAGGTAATGGCAGAGGCAGTTGCATGAAGAAACAGAGCAGCTTCGGGCTCTAGACCCATAGACTGAGTAAAGCTGAGTGCTGATGGGCAGGGGACTGGCTTGAAGAATGTGCCATTTGAGTATTCAGACTGTTTAAGAGCTTTGTAGCACTTGCCCAAGCAGGGCAGAGGCCAAGGGACCACATGGCTGCAAGGCCGAATGTAAGAGTTAAGCATGCCTGCAGTATGGCAGACAAGAGGAGTTCCTGATTGGAGAACTGCTTCATCCTGAGTTGGTTTTGATACTGAATCATACCCTGTTCACTACCCTAATAAACCACATAATCATGCATATTGTTATGAGTTCTGTGTGGTTACCGCAATGGATTATGGTACCCAGATGTGAAGCAGAGAGTGCTGTGGGAGGAATGGTTGGTGTCACAGTAGGGTGAAGAAGGCTGTAGGGTAGAAGCATATCTGACCTCCACTTCATAGGCATCAGCCTGTGGCTGATTTTGAGTTTGAGTCTTTTGAAGCCAGGGGATGTCAGACATGGTCCTCACGTGGGTTTTGCAGTCCATAGAACTCTTCAATATTGACACTTGAGGGTCATTTTTTATTTTAGGTCAAGAAATACTGAGATGTTTTTCTCTTTGGTTTTCTAACTCCAGATCTTTTCACATTTCATTATGATATCTAATTTTGTCTTCTTGAGCCACCTTTGAAATCTTTTATTCAGCTCCTTTACTTCTTTAAGGATGAATAGAGCCATACCACTCAGAGAGTAATGGATTTTCTAGGTGGGCCAAACATTCTTTCAGTAGGTCTTTTGGGAAACAATACAGGAGGAGAACTTGGTCTTCCCCAATGAGCAGTGTACTTACACATTCATGGTGTCCTCTTGCACTTTCCCCGTGCATAGATGTGCTGCGTGGTTGAGCTTGGTTGTGCAGACTGAGGCAGATCCTTTGCAGTGTGAAGGGTAACTGTTATTTATCTACTGGTTGTTCTATCCACTAGACTGTGATTGCCTTGAAGAAAGGATCATATTGTATTTCTTTCATTACCCCTCTGTCCATCAGAGGATGGACCAGGCTCTGATACAGTAATGTTGTTGTTAAGTGCCGTTGAGTCAGTTCTGACCCATAGCAACCCTGTATAGGGTTTCTGAGAAGGAGCTGGTGAGCTTGAATTGCCAACCTTGCAGTTCAAATGGCTTTGCAGTCTGGTGCGTGAACCCACAGTGCCACACAAGGACTCTAATAAGCCACCTCAAACCCTCTGCAGCTTATAATGACAAAGGTTGATTTCTTGCTCATACGACATGTCTATCACATGTCATTCTTCGTTTGGCACCCAGGCAGATTGATAGATAGAGATTTCACCATTTGGGAGGTAACCAGTCATCAGCAAGAGGAAGAACATACTAGATCATAAATGCTTCTGCGTGGAAGTCACAGGTCACTTCTACTCACATTTCATTGGCCAAAGGAAGTCTTATGAAGTTGAAGGAGTTGGGAAATTCAATGTACTTAGTCATTTGAAGGAGAAAACCAGAAATATTGGTTAACAACATGAATCACTTTAACAATCTAACTAGGATTTGGTACCATGTAGCCAGATAAAGGAAATGAGTTTGTCACAAGTCCTGAGCTAATATGAATGAGGGCCATTAGGATGATTTTGGAACAGGGTGGTTCATAGTAAGTCATGACATTGGATTCTATATTTGAAAAATGGGCCACATTGGCCCTTTACTTTGAACATTTTCTTTGTCAGTAAGCTAGACAGGCATTCAGTAAGCTAGACAGGCATTTACTGACTGAGTTGGTATTTCTGGCTCCATGATTTGAAGCTCTTCAAACACTTCATTAGAAGCTCCCATTGTCCCAAGCCAACTACTTGGGACTAGTTGTCCAAAAATATTCTGACAAAATTGTTAATGGTTATCCTGGATGCATAACTGAAAAAAAAACTAAGCAAGGAGCTAGATTAACCTCTCTTCTCAAACTGTTTCCACTACACTGTGAACCGCACCCCCTCCCTTGAAAGGCAGACTACCATATGATAAGTGGTATAAACTCTGGGCTCTGATGGCCTGGGTTCCAATCTGACTTTGACACTTATTAACTGTGCGACCTTGGACAAGTGATCAGGAGACTAACTTGCAGAATGCACATCCTAACTCCATTCCTTCTTGTCTTTGGTTTCCTTTCTGAGGGGTTCGGTGAGGATTAAACGAGTTCACCAGTATAAAGGTTGGGGCATTGTTTTGTACTTGTTTTTGTTAAATGCAATTGAGTCAGGGTCAACGCATAGCAATCCTGTATAGGACTTTTAAGGAGCTGGTGGTAAGTTTGAATTGCAGACCTTACAGTTGGTAGTCCAGTGCTTATCCACACATATTGAATACTCAGTGATAATTATTTGTTTGCCCACACTAAATTGCTCAGTTCTGGTAGCTTTCATTTTCCCATCTGTGAAATACACATGCTGCTATGAGTCTTGGTGTGGCACTGTGGGATAAAGACTAGACTGCTCACCATAAGGTTGGCAGTTCAAGATCACCAGCTCCTCCTCAGGAACCCTATATAGGGTTGCTATGAGTCAGAACCAACTCTAAGGCACTTACCAACAACAAACAACAAGACCTGATAGGGTGATTGTGGGACTTAATTGAGACTTGAAGTCTATAGAAATGCATTCTATAATGCTAAATCTTGATCCATAACTGATAACCCTTTATTTTCCTGGTTCCTTAACTTACAAACTGTGTGGTCTCAAGTCACTTTCATTTGTCTGTGCCTCAGTTTCCTCATCTATTAATTGGGCATCAACATATCTGTAGTCACCTGCAAGAATTCTACATATGCTTTTAGGTGTGTCTTAACCTGTTTCCAGTATTTCTGACCATGGAAGAACTATAAGAGAATATTTTGCCAAGGTTCAAAGTTGTCCAAATCTTAGAAAAATAAACAAATACAAAAAAAACTAAATAATCCCTAAAATCTCTGCCTTGCGTAGTCCTAGCTAATCTGATGTGTGATCTTCCTGTTTCCAGAATCCTTCCCTGCAGCCTCTGCACTACAGACAGAGTGATCTTTCTAAAGTGCATATCTGACCAAGTTGCTGCCCACCTGAAAATGCTCCAACAGCTCCTCATTTCTTTCAGGATAAAAGCTGAGCTATGTGGCATGACATAAAAGCGTTCCATGATTTTCACTCTTGCAGTATCTTGGACTCTTGCTACTCTTGTAGAGAGGAGCTGTGTTACTGGCAGTCTGCACTCTGTAATTCTTAACAAGGTCCATGACTGTCCCCTGTGACAAAAATGCGTTCTAGCTCCATTCTTCTGGTTCATACACTGTTTTGTGTATATGTAGAGGGGGGAGTTGGGTAGGAGTAGGAAGGAGGGTTATGGTTGAGACTATGGCTAGGTTTTAGCTAAGCCTAGGATTTCATTTATTTTTAGGGTCATGGTTAGGACTAGGGTTCCTATTGGGGGTGAAGTTTGGGCTAGGGCAAAGGCTAAGAGTAAGACTTGGTCTAATTTTTAAGGTTACAGTTAGGTTTATTTTTATTTATTTCTTGAAATCGATTTGATTTCCTCTTCATTTGGAATTTCTGAAACTGGATTATTCCCTCTTTTCACTTTAAGGTTTTTGTTCTTTTTGCAACTGTATTTCTGGTTCTCTCTTTTCAGTCCTTTCGGTCTGTAGTACTTTGCATACATACTTCTCTATCTGGGGTGAGTTTAGGTGATTTTGTCATGTCTCAGGTTGTTTGCTGCTGTTGGTTCTCTGTCCAAAGAACTCCCTTTAGTATTTTTATAAAGTTGGTCTGGTTTTTACAAAATCTTTTAATATTGGTTTGTCTGAAAATGCCCTAATTTCACCCTCATATTTGATGGATAGTTTCGTTGGGTATATGATTCCTGGTTGGCAATTTTTGTCTTTTAGCATTTTATATATGTCATTCCATTTTCTTGCCTGCAAGGATTGTTCTCAGGGATCAGAGCTAGTCTTATTAGTTCTCCATTGTTGGTAACTTTAAATTTTTCTTGAGCAGCTCTCAGAATTCTTTCTTTGTCTTTGGTTTTTGGAAAGTTTGATTATAATATGTCTTAGTGTTTTTCTTTTGGGATATATCCTGTTTGGAGTTCACTCAACTTCTTGAATGGCAATCTTCTCATTTTTCATAATGTTAGGGAAATTTTCTTCCAACAACTCTTGGACAATATTCTCTGTGTTTTTTTTTTTGGGGGGGGGTGGTCTCTTCCTGTTCTGGAATTCCTATCACACATAAATTAATCCACTTGATGGTGTCCCACATAAATCTTAGGCTTTCTTCAGGCTTTTTTTTTTTTTTTTTTTCTGAGTGTTTCTCTAGCAGATGATTATTGAGAGATTTTTCTTCAAGCTAAATAATTCAGATTTCCAGATTCAAGTCTATTTTGTTGCCCTTTCAGCATTATTATTTATTTCTAAAGTCTTAGTTTCAATCTTCTAGCTTTCTAATTACTAATTTAATATGGTTCCAGTTTTTCAATTATTTTGTCAAATTTTCCCATAGTTTTATCTATGGTTTCCTTGATTGCATCTGTAGTTTTCTTGCTCTTACTCTCAATCATTGAAATTGCCTAATTAGCCTTCTCAAAATTTCTTATCAAGTAGTTCTGATACCATTTCTGGTGTTATATTTTTTGACTCTGTAATTTGGTAATTGTTTGAGGCACTCTGTCTTGTTTCTTTTTGTAAGCTGTGATTGTGTGTTTTCTCAGACACATTGTGGTATGAAATTTATATTTAGTTGATCATTGCATATTGGTATATTCTCAGGCACTCACCACCTGTCTCCTGGCGAATGTGGTAGAGATGGGAAGTGCGAATACATCTGGTTCTCTGTTCACTGAGCAGCATAGATCATGGTGAGTTCACACGCCCCCAGAAGTAGGGACCCTATGCCAAGCACCTGACCCCAAACAGAGGAGAAGCTACACAGGAGAGTGCTACTGGCTGCTGGGTAGGCAAGGACAGGTACTAGTCATGCATCCATTTACCAGGAGGACATAGGAACAGGGGAGAACTGCACTCCTTTAGCCATGTCCTATGCCTGCCAATGGGTGAATCAACCACTTATGAAAGCTCAAGATGGAAGTATGTCTCCATGCCAGCCACAGTTCACCCACAGTTCTTCTCTCTAACTGCTCTGGTTCAGCTTCCTCTTCCAAGCATCATTCAGTCCACCTCTCTATCCCCTCCTCTGATACTCAGGGTTCCAGGACCACCATCTGTATCAGCTTCACTTGGTCTCCCATATCTTTGTTGCAGACAGTCTGCTCAGTGTGGCTGCTTACATCTTGCAGGGAGGGCTCTGACCCCTAGTCACCTTAGGGACTTTGTTTGGGCATCACATCCACAGTGATTGCCTCCTAGATCTGCCTTTCTATATTCCCCCAAAGCTGCTTTGGGAGCACTTCCTCAGGTTCCTCTAATTTTCTTGATTTAACTGTATGTTTTTCTGTATTCTTTCTTCTTCTTGGTTTGACTGTAAGTTTCTAAAGGGCAGATGTTGAAAACAGTTTAAAGTACATAAAGGTGTGCTAGACGCTGTTCTGAGCCCTGGTGTGGCACCGCAGGATAAACATTGGACTGATAACTGCAAGGTCAGCAGTTTAACCTACCAGCTGCCCTCAGAAACCCCTGTGTAATGTAATGAGTTAGAACTAACTTGACAACAACCACAACAACAATAACAGATGCTGTTCTTAGTTCTTTACATGTAATAAGGTGCTTAAAACTCATCACTCTCTCTGGCATAAGTCCTATACTTTTCTCCCCAGTTTACACAGGAGGTAATTAAGCACAGGGAGGCTGAGTAACTGGCTTACAGTCACACAGATAATTAGTAGCAGAACCAGCAATCAGACAGGGATTTCCTGGAATAAAAATGGATGGATATTGCTTGAAAATATCAAAAGGATTGAAGAAGAAAAGCATCAGCCTTGTAGAAGAAGGTGTCAACAAATTCCAAGGGTGGACAAAACACTTAAGGAAGAGAAATTAGCATTCTGGGGTTTATTGTTGATTTTAGGGGCTGCCAGTCAGTTCCAACTCATAGCGACCTTATAAACAACAGAATAAAACACTGCCTTGTCCTGTGCTAGCCTCACAATTGGTGTCATACTTTAGTTCATTGCTGCTGCCACTGTGCCAGACTATCTCGGGGGTCTCCCTCTTTTACATCTACCCTCCTGAAATATATCCAAAATACGAGAGGCCGAATCTCACTAGTCTTATTTCTAAGGAACATTCTGGCTGTACTTCTTCCAACACAGATTTGTTTGTTCTCTGGCAGTTCATGGCACTTGCAATATTCTTCTCCAACATCATAACTCAAATATATCAATTCTTTTATGGTTTTCCTTATGTTCTCCTAAATAGTTGGAGGAAGGGAAGTAAGACAAGAAAAGTTGGAAAACTGGTGGAAGAGGATCTCTTTTGTTGTCCATTTATCCTAGGGAAGGCTGTGGTTTACAAGTAAGAGTGAGGGTTGGAGTTTTCTTCATTTGGTAGAGAAAGCTGTAGAACATGAATATGTAAAGCTGTAGTGGTGGTGGTGTGCTGTGGAGTCCGATCTGATTCATAGAGACCCTGTACAGGGATTTTGAGGCTGTAAATCTTTACGGGAGCAGAAAGCCTCATCTTTCTTCTGCGGAACCGCTGGTAGTTTCGAACTAGCTGACCTTGATGTTATCAGCTCGACTCATAACCACTTTGCAACCAGAGCTCCTTATGTAATGCTCCTTATGTAGTATATATTTTTTACTCAAATTTAATAGAGGAGCAAAGAGAAGAACATGCAAATTACTTGTAATAGAGGCTTATGCATAGTGTTCTTGGGAATTATAAATTTCATTGTAGACAGAAAACTTTTTAGTAACTGAGGTGATCACCATGGGCACCTCTGGGTTTGGTTGGGTAATTTTGGGTGTGACAGTGCAGTTATAGAATGGTTTCTTTTCCTCTCTCACTTTTAACAATGTTTCTGAAGTCCTATGAGAGAGACAGGAGAAGATGGAGAAGAAACTATGTTAATGTATATAACCTGTGAAGCTATGGGCCCAGCCAGGGCTTCATGTAGGTATAGGTAACCAAGAGTATGAGTAGAAGAGGGTAATTCTCTCCCTTTTGTTCACTCTGCTACACACAATAGGGTATCTTCCAAGCCCAGAGGGATCAAGGTGACCCCTACTAAGTACTGCTGTGCAACATAACCAGTGGAGAAGAGGGCCTGACAGAATGGTCTTGTCATGGGGAATGGTACCATGGGGAGTCCCTTGAGGCTACTGGGCAGAAAACTGGAGAAAGTGAAAGGCTTGCTGTCGGCACCATTACCATGATAATACTTCACTAAATAACTTGCACAATCTGCTTGTTTTTGAGGCAGTGGATGGCTGTGACCATCTTTATCATGGACTCTCCTTGGGAAAAAGATGTGTGTGTGTGTGTGTGTGTGTGTGTGTGTGTGTGTGCATGTGTGAGTATGTGAGTGTGACTGCCTTACTGAGTGTGTTTGATCCTCCTCAATTTGTAGATCCATCCTCACTTGGATAAATTTATGTATGTTGAACCAAAGTCCTAGTGATCAGGGAGCTTAATTGAAGCACTAGGTATTGGTGAGGGGTTGCTAGGATTTCTGCTGAGATTCCACTGTCATCTTCTTCTTCATTCTGGTGGCAGGAGTAGGGGTTTGTGAGACAAAAAGAACAGCTGTCACAGAATCGGGAGCTGCAGAATCTGGGGTGCAGAGTTTGTCTGAATCCTGCTTCATTAGCAGGTAGAGAGTAGGAAAAGGACTCTTGTTTATCTTCTTTCACATTGTAATTGTTTAGATCATAGACTGACCTCCCAGATCCTCTGTTCTTATAATTTTATTCTGTTCTTGACTCTTCCATTTGTCGATTAAGTTCAGGGTGATGCTGCCACGTACGTCATTCTGTAGTTTTTGTCTGTTCTTGTTGGTTCTCAGTCCACAGAACTTCCTTTAGGATGTTTTTCATAGCAGGGTTGGCTTTGGCAAAATCCCTTAGCTTCTGTTTGTCCTGGAATCTTGTTGATTCTCAGTCCACAGAAGTTCCTTTAGAATGTTTTGCAGCACAGGATTGGCTTTGGCAAAATCCCGTAGCTTCTGTTTATCCTGCAATGTTTTGATTACACCATTATATTTGATTGACAGCTTTGCTGAGTAGAGGATTCTTGGATGCACTTTTTTTCTTTCTGGGTTTTATATATGTCTCCCCATTGCCTTCTTGCCTGCATGGTTTCTGTTGAGAGATCCAAGCTTAATCTTTTTTGCTTGCATTTGTATGCTACAATTCTCTTTTCCCTAGCTCTGCTTTCAGGGTTCTGTCCTTATCTTTGATTTTGGAGAACTTGATTATTATATGTTTTGGTGATTGTCTTTTAGGGTCTATCCTTCCTGGGGTTCACTGAGCTTCTTGAATGCTTATCTTTTCGCTTTTCAGAATGTTAGGAAATTTTTCTTCCAGAAGCTCTTCAACTATCTCCTCTGTGGACTTGTGTGATTCTTCCTGTTCCAGAATGACGATAATTCTTAAGTTATTCCTCTTCATGTTGTCCAACATTAATCTTAGGCCCGCTTCAGATTTTTTATCCTTTTTTGTGTTTGCTCTTCTATCTTAATAGTGTTGAGAGATTTATCTTCTAGCTCACTAGTTCTGGCTTCTATCTCTTCAATTCTACTCCTTTGCCCTTTCAGTGTATTGTCCATTTCTAATATTCTATTATTAATCATTTGGACCTCTTTCTATAGGTTTTGAATTGTTTCCAATGCTGAATCTATTTTATTTGATTACTCATGTAGCACTTTCCTGACTTCTTCCTTATTTTCAACTCCATTGTATAGTGTTTTGATACATTTTATAAACATTTTTCTGAATTCCTTCTTAGGCATTTCCAAAGCCTGCCCATCTTCCAGTATGGAGTGTAGGTCTACTTCCAGCTCATTTGCCTCAGTCACTTTATCTCGTTTCTGGACATGTGCTGATATGTCATCTGCTTCTATTTTTTTGGGCATATTTGAGAGTTATCTGTGGCCTTAATACTTAGATGGGTATGCATTTTGGTATTTTTTATGCTTTCTGATTGCCTTTGGGTAGATGTGATCAGGAGATGGGCTTCCCTTTTCAGTCTTCTGCGAAATTTCAAGATGCCACTGTTGGTCGTTGTGACGTAACTCAGGATTCCATTTTCAGCCTATTTCCTTTTTAGTCTGCCTGTCCTGCTCCACAATCCCCATTCAGGCCGTTTTCCTAGTGATAAACAGTTCAGGGCCAGCTGTGGCTGTTTTGTACTGCCGTTTGGTTTTAAGTGGGAACTGTCACTTAAAATTTCAAGAAGATCTGTGCACATGCATAGTAGAACACTCCAGGGGTGGGGGTGGGGTGTCCACTTGCTCAGGCACCTCCTCTAGTCACCAGAATGGAGGTGCGCAGACAGCAAGAGTTTTATCTCCACATTTCTGCCAGGCGTCTGTGGCTGCAGCGATCCTTCCCCACTTGGTCTCACCCAAGATGGCGACTCTGGGAGCAGCTGAGCATCCTGAATTAGAAAGCAATGGATTTCTTGCTTCTGTTTCAAATTCTCCTAGCTCTAAGCCTTCCAACCTTCTAAATATTCCTTTATATGTGGTTCTGAGTTCTGGGACCATCCCCTGAGCCTGTTTGGTCCGGTATTCTGTTTTGTTGCTGATGGAGCGTCTCACTGCACTTCCACCTGATCTACCATCTTGTTTGTTCTCTAATTCATAAGGTTTTCAGTGACTAAATATTCAAAAGTAGCTCATCACTCTTTCTTCCTAGTCTGTCTTCATCCGGAAGCTCATCTGAAACTTGTCCATCATGGGTGACCCTGCTGGTATTTAAAGTACCTATGGCATAGCTTCCAAAATCACAGCAACTCACAAGCCACTACAGTATGACAAACTGACAGATGAGTGGTCAGTTCTCAAGAAGATGCATTGATAATTACATGCAATTACATACATTGATTGGAATGAGAAGGATGGGAAAAATGAATAAGGGGCAGTAGTTGTAAAATATGGCCTTGGTGAGAGAAATGATGCTGGAGATCACATGATAGAATTTTGCAAGACCATTGACTTCTTTATTACAAATATCTTTTTAAAATAACATAAAAGGTGATTATACACATGGACCTCACCAGATTGAATATGCAGGAGTCAAATTGACTATATCTGTGGAAGAGATGGTGGAAAAGCTCAATATTATCAGCCAAAACAAGGCCTGGAACTGACTGTGAAACAGACCCTCAATTGCTCATATGCAAGTTCAGACTGAAGCTGAAGATAATTTAAACAAGTCCACAAGAACCAAAATATGACTTTGAACATATCCCACCTGTATTTAGAGACCTTCTCAAGAACAGAGTTGATGCAGTAGATACTAATGACAGAAGACCAGAAGAACTGTTGGATGATATCAAGCATACAATACAGGAAGAAATCAACAGATCATTCAAAAATATAGGAAAGAAAGAAAGACTCAAATGGATGTCAGAAGAGACCCTAAAACTTGTTCTCCAGCATACAGATGCTAAAGCAAATGGAAGAAATGAGGAGGTAAAAAGCTGAACAGAGCCTTTTTACGAAGATGGCGCCGAAGGCGAAGAAGGAAGCCCCTGCCCCTCCCAAAGCTGAAGCCAAAGCAAGGCGTTGAAGGGCAAGAAGGCAGTGCTGAAAGGCGTCCACAGCCACAAAAAAAAAGAAAATCCGCACGTCACCCACCTTCCGGCAGCCCAAGACTCTGAGGCTCCGGAGGCAGCCCAAATATCCTCGGAAGAGCGCCCCCAGGAGAAATAAGCTTGACCACTATGCCATCATCAAGTTCCCTCTGACTACTGAGTCAGCCATGAAGTAGATTGAAGATAATAATACACTTGTGTTCATTGTGGATGTCAAGGCCAACAAGCACCAGATCAAACAGGCTGTGAAGAAGCTCTATGACATTGACGTAGCCAAGGTCAACACCTTAATCAGGCCCAATGGAGAAAAGAAGGCATATGTTCGACTGGCTCCTGACTATGATGCTTTGGATGTTGCCAACAAAATTGGGATCATCTAAACGGAGTTCAGCTGGCTAATTCTAAATATAAATTTTTTCAATACAAAAAAAAAAACTGAACAGAAAATTTCAAAACTCAGCTGGAAAAGACAAAGTAAAGTATGATAATGCAATATACAAAGACCTGGAGTTAGAAAACCAAAAGGGAAGAACATGCTCAGAATTTCTCAAGCTGAAAGAACTGAAAAAAATTTTAAGCCTCGACTTGCAATATTGAAGGATTCTAAGGGCAAACAGTGAATGATGCAGAAAGCACCCAAAGAAGAAGAAATGCACACAGTCACTGTACCAAAAAGAAATGGTTGATGTTCAACCATTTCAAGAGGTAGCATATGATCAGGAACCAGGCAGTATTTGATTCTGTTGTACAAAGAGTCACTGTGAGCTGGACCTGACCTAACAGCAACATTTCCCTAAAACATTGCGCATACCAAACACAACATAGCTACGGACCATATGAGGTCCTTAGCCACTGGTTTATGAAATTATATATTTGTATGTGTACCTCACTCAATACCTGGCTCACAGTAAGCCCTCAGATCCCATGAGCTTTCTGCCTCTCTTTAACATCCAGGGAGGCATTTCATTATCAGGAAGGAATTTAAGATGAATTCCAAGATAGGTGGAAGTTGTCTGTTTGTTGTCTTAATGGGTTAAGTCTCATCATTAAATTTTTCTGAGCTTCTGGCTTTCTGTGGAAGAAATATCTGCCAGGCCCGAAAACCTTGAAAGCTCTATTAATCTTTCTATGACCCCATTAACACTCACTGCATATTTTTTGTGAAAAACATTGGAAATGACCTGGGCCTGTGGTCTGGAAATATCTGTCATGTAGCCAGCAGCCAGGGAAAGGCCATGTAGGCACACAATGGGGAGACTGTTGCAACATGATTCCTTTGGAATTGTTACAGGAGGGAGCACCGAAAAGGAAAGGGAGGATCACTTGACCCTGGGAATCTTGTGCTTTGACAGTCATTACAATAGCACCACCTAGACATTTTCCCTCTAAAAATAGCTATTACCTTGAACCTGGGATTACATGCCTGCTCCCCAGGGGAGCTCTGGAAACAAAGATTTATTCATGCAGCAATAATTGAGGAGTTCATTTGATTCCAGTGTGGATCTTTCAACCACAATCAATTTTATGCCCCGTCATAAATAATGGAGGTCGCTGAGGCAGCCAGGCGGGGCGGGAGATCTGGCTGGTGCTGTTGACAATGTTCAAATAGCATCAACAGAGAGAGAGGCAGAGCCCACTGTGACAGCACATTTGGAGAGAGTTTGAATGGCAGGTGTTTTTTATTTTTTAATAGGATTCTGCCCTCCCCTCCCCCTTTAAATGACAGATATGTTCAAATGTTGCATTATTAACCACTTGAGGAACATTGCGATCTCATCAAAGAACTCCACAATCCAACAGCACCAGTAAAATGTGCTATAATAGTGTCCCTTCATGTCAGTCTCTTTAGGCACCCAGCCACTTCCCAGGGAAGCCCTGTTGGCTGAGGAATTAATAAGTGGACTGCTGTAATTGGCAGCATTTCAGGGATGCTTCAGGTTAGGTACCCTAAGGCAGTGTGGGTAATGACTGAAGTCTGAATTGTAAGAGAACAAGAAAGGAAAGGTAAAAAAAAAAAAAAAAAAAAAAAAGACCCTGCCTTAGTTGTTTTACAGAGATTTTGTATTTCTAATAAAATGAGATGTAGAATTTTTAAAACTTCACATCTGCAAGATACTAACTTAAATATACCTTCCAGTCTGGTCTTCTCTCCCAGCTCACTGGGCTACCGGCTTTCTATCAACCCCTTTCCTGCCTCAGGGTGTTTGCATTTACTTTTCTTCCTTCTCTTCACTTGGCTACCTCTTACTGACCTTTGGTTTCAGCTTAAATAGAATTTCCTCAAGGAGGTCTTCCAGGTCAATTTGTATGTTCTGTTTATTTCTAACACTGGTCACGGTTGAAATTAAACACTCATTTACATAATTGTTTGGTAAAAGTCCATATCCCTCTCTGTCATGAAAACTTATTGAGAAGCAGGTATTGTGTCCCTGTCATTCATTATATACCCAGCATTTAGCATATCACATGACACACAATAAGTACTCAAGCAATAGGCACGTGCTTGTCAAGAGAAACTGGAGGAGGTCCTATTGAATCTGGAGCTATAATGTACTCTTATGTATTCTTGTAGCATAATGACTCAGTAAGGGGAAAGGAAGCAATGGGAATTAGTGGGATTTTTTGGGGGGTGGGTGGGCGTATGAGTTTATCTTTCTTCTGACTTCAAGTGTCATGGCCACCACTCAGTGACCAATATCCAAAGATCATTTGATTGACTCTATAAAACACTTCATAGCATGGGTGAACCTGGAGGAATTATGCTGAATTAAATTAGCCAATCACCAAAGGGCAAATGTTGTATGAAACCACTGTTGTGAAAAGTCAAGAAAATGTTTTCATGCTAAAAGATACATTCTTTGATGGTTACCAGGGGTGGGTTATGACATACCACTGTGAATGTGCCTGATCTGTGTGATCTCAGGAGCTAAGCAGGGTCAGCTGTGGTTAATACTTGAGTGGCAAGACTGACTTGGAATACCAGATGCTGTAGGCTTTGGAGGCCTGGTGTGGTGCTGTAGGATAAGCATTCAACCATAAGGTCAGTTTGAACTGCTAGTTCAGTTCAAATTCACTAGCTGCTCATCAGAAACCTTATACAAGACTTAACAAGAACAGGGGTGGGAGGGAAGTGGGGGCAATTCATTGGTTAGAGAGTGGTGGTGGTGGTGGTGTGGAGTCAGTACCGACTCTTAGTGACCCTGTATAGGGTTTCCGAGGCAGAAAATCTTCACGGGAGCAGAAAGCCACATCTTTCTCCTGAAGAATGGCTGGCTAGAAAGTAGACACATGTTAGTTAACTGGTGAGGGAGAAGGCAATATACACTAAAAAAAAGCTTGGCAAAAAAAAAAAAAAAAAAAAAAAAAAAGAGGCAGAGAAAGATATGAGGAGGTGTGCAAGTGTTAAAGACAACAGAAATAAATATTGTTATATACACAGTGTGGCACTGCAGGACAAGTGCGGAACCACAAGGTCGGTTTGAACCATAGGTCAGCAGTTCAAATTCACCAGATGCTCCTTGGAAACCCTATACTGGGTCGCTATGAGCTGGAACTGACTTGACAGCGCTTAACAACAACAGCAACAATGTGTGTAGATTCATGGATAGACATGCAGGCTGGTTAAGTATAGGAGGGAGAGTGGGAGTGTATCCTCAAATATAGATTTGGCAGAGGATATTTTTACATGGGTATTTACCTTTGGAGTCCTGGTGTGGGACTGTGTGATACTGCACTGGACTGAAAGGTCAGTTTGAATTGCAAGGCCCATGCTTCAAATTCACCAGCTGCTCCTTGGAAACTCTATAGAGGGTCACTATGAAACTGACTCTAGGGCACTTCACAGCAATAACAATTTACCTTTGCTGCAAATATATCTATGAATGTGGTGGCGCATACAAGGTGCAAAGTTATGAAAACTTCTTAGATATTACCAGACACTTTGTGGAAATGTCACTGGACCTGGGGGCTAGAACCATAGTCTTGAGGGCCTGGGGGCTTAGGACCGTAGTCTCGCATGAGACACCATGGTCAACTGGCATAACATAGTCCACAAAGACAACATTCTACATATCCTACTTCAGTGAGTTGTGACTGGGGTCTTCAAAGCTCATGAATGGCCATCTAAGATGCAAATATTGGTCTTTCTCTGTCTGGAGAAGAGTGATAAAAATTGAAAATGCTTGAAACAATTAGTCCAACAGACCACTTTAGCGTCACCATGAGACCAGAAGAACTAGATGGTGCCTGGCTACTACTATTACCAGGTGTTCTCAAAGAGATCATATTAGAAGTTGTTAGATAGAGTGGGGGAAAATGCAGAACGAATGTCAAAATCGTAGGAAGACCAGGCTTAGTTATAGAACCCTGAGATTGTGGCTCTTAGTCACTCTTCAGATCTGGACCTGAACTCACCCTTGTGGCTTAAATTTCAGCCAAGCAGTGGTAGGTATATGTTGTTGTGCCATCGAATTGGTTCCGACTCATAGTGACCCTGTGTAGGGTTTTCTAGGAGTGGCTGGTGAGCTTGAATTGCCTACCTTGTGGTTCAAACAGATTTTGTAGTCCAGCGCATTAACCCACAGCACTACACCAGGACTTCAGTAGGTATATTGGGGTGGGAGTGGGGATAATAAACTAATAAGGTACACACACCATATAATGATCAATCATTGAGATAAAAAAAAAAAAGGCAGAATTTACCCAAGTTCAAAGTTCAGAAGGGTTGAGAAGGAGAAAGGATTGGAAACAGGGAACACAGGAAGGAAGGAAGATAAGAGATGTCATAGAATTGAGGGGATTCTAATCATTGAGACGGAAAAAAAAAGTGTATGATTAGTTGAATGTAAAACTGATTGATGATTAACTCTGTAAATCTTTACCAATTCATCATAAAATGCCTGGGTATTGAGGGAAATACAGAAAGTGACACCAAAGTCATGTGGTGACAGCTCCATGATGCTGGGCAGTTGGTTCATTTTGAGCAGATTGATATTCAGACATGGGACACGGATCAAGCCACTGTGAGATGAAGGTATAGAAAGGTGTGACCTGAAACTTCTGGCTTGATCCAAAAAAAAGCAGGATCCAGTCACCACAGATATGAAGAGGAGGGGTTAAGAGTTAGCAGGAAAAACTTAAAATTCTGGGAGCTCCTGGGTCTCTGGGACATGGGTGTCAACTCCAGAACTGCTAGTGGAGATGGGATTACTGCTGTTCATGTTCTGATCAGGCTGAGCTCAGGGACCAGAGTCAGGTAAGGATGTTGAGAATTGAAGGTCTGCGGAGCATCCTCTTCCTCCACCAACAGATCCTGACTTTTGTTTGAGGAGTCACACTTCACCATGTTCTCCCATGTGGCATGGTAACGATACATGCTAAGACTTCAGCTCAGAGCTGCTGGGGAGGTGGACTCACTCTTTTCCATTGGATTTAAATAAGGGAGCTCATGAAGCTGGAGGTTGAGCTTCCATATTGTCCCATGGAAATGATAACCTGACTAAGGACTTAACCTGTACCCAGAGGTGAGCTGAGAGATGGAGTAGCCAGGGTCCTCATCAGACTGTATTAGTCCTTGCATCCAGTTCTGCCTAAAACCAGTTCCCAAACCTTGGATATTGAAGTTATATCAGTCAATAAACTCCATTTACTTAGGGTGCCATTGAAAGAGATAATCATAGATATTTTCCCTATTTAGTTTTAGCCCCCTTCCACAACTTAACAAGAGTTAATAAAGTCTATTTTGAACCCCAGCTAATGAGTCTCTCAACTAAGTGCAAATTCATAGGGTGATAGAATGCTGAAGTTGTTAATATCTAGTCTGCTCTCCTAGTGTAACAAATGGGGATATTGAGGCAGAAATGTCTCTTGTTTTTAACTCATTTATTCATTCATGAACCATTTAACAAGATGTATTTGATGCTAGGCCATGTGCTGAACATTACGGCACAAAGAATAAAAGAACATCATTCTCACACTTGGTGGTGGTGGTGGTGTGCCGTGGAGTCAGTTCTGACTCATAGTTACCCTGCATAGGACTTCTGAGGCTGTAAATTTTTACAGGAGCAGAAAGCCTCATCTTTCTCCTGTGGAATGGCTGATAGTTTCAAACTGCTGACCTTGAGGTTACCAGCCCAATTCATAACCACTACACTACCAGAGCTCCTTCCCACACTTAAGAAACTCATAATGGGGGGAAGTCAACCTACAACTGCAATGGTCTCTGATATGTAATATGATAATAGTGTGAATGTTGTAGGACCAACAAGGATAGATCCCTAATGAATTCATCTCCAGCTATGGGTTGGCTTATGCCTGAGCTGATTTTTGGAAGACAGTAGGAATTCTCAGGATGGACTCAGTGGATGAGGGCACTCCAGACAAGGAACCCATATACAGAAAGGCATAAGGTGGGAGAAAGCATAACATGAGCTGTAAGTATGACTAGCAGGTATGTTGGCTATTAAGGGAGTGAATTGTGAATCTGGGAAGAAGTAGGCAGATTACTGATGGACATTTATGATGGGCCAAGTCCTGGTACCATTCCAGGTTACACGTTGGACTGCTAACCACAAGGTCAGCCATTTAAATCCACCAGCTCTTCCTTGGGAGCAAGTGGAGGCTTTCTGCTCTTGTAAAGATTTGCTTTTGTTGGTGTTAAGTGCTGTTGATTTGATTCTGACTCATAGTGACCCTGTATAGGGTTTCCAGGGAGTGGATGCTGGGTTTATACTACCAACCATATAGTTAACAGTTCAATGCTTATTCAACATTGCCACACCAGGACACAGCTTTGCAAACCTTACACAGGGTCATGATGAGTCAGAACTGACTCAATGGCATATACACCACCACCACCACGAGGAACCATGTTGTTGTTATTAAGTGCCATCAACGCTGTGTAGAGTTTCTGAGGAGCAGCTGGTGGGTTTGAACTGTGTACCTTGTGGTTCGAAGTCAAGTACTGATGCTACATTGCCACACCATAAGGAACTACTGCTGTTATTATTTTTAAGTATTGTTGAGTTGGTTCTGACCCATAGCGACCCTTTAGAAGGTTTCCAAGGAGCAGTTGGTGAACTTGAACCACCAACCTTGAATTTCTGACTGACTTTGCAGTCCAGCACATTAATCCACAGTACCACACCAGGACTCCATGAGGAGCCATTGTTGTTGTTGTTAGGTGCCATTGAGTCAGTACTGACTTATAGCGACCTCATGCACAACAAAACAAAATACTGCCCAGTCCTGGGCCAATCTCACAATTGTTGCCACGCTTGAGCCCATTGATGCTGCCACTTAGCTAATCCATCTTGCTGGGAATCTTACTCTTTTTCTCTGACCCTCCACCTTACCAAACATGATATCCTTCTCCAGCAACTGGTCCCTCCTGACAATATGTCTGAAGTATGAGAGACAAAGTTTGGCCACCCTGGCCTCCAAAGAGCACTCTGGCTGCACTTCTTCCAACACAGATATGTTGGTTCTTTGGCAACTTATGGCACTTTCAATATTCTATTCCAACACCATAACTCAAATGCATCAATTCTTCTATGGTCTTCCTTATTCACTGTCCAGCTTTCGCATGCACATGAGGTTATTGAAAATACCATGGCTTGGGTCAGGTGCATCTTAGTCCTCAAGCTGACATCTTTGCTCTTCAACACTTTAAAAAGGCCTTGTGCAGCAGATTTGCCCAATACAATATGTCATCTGATTTCTTGACTGCTGCTTCCCTGAGTGTTGATAGTTGATCCAAGAAGAATGAAGTCCTTGAAAACTTCAATCTTTTCTCCACTGATAAGAAGGTTGTTTATTGGTCCAGTAGTAAGGATTTTTGTTTTCTTTACATTGAGATGCAATCCATACCGAAGGTTGTGGTCTTTGATATTCATCAGTAAATATTTTAAGTCCTCTTCACTTTCAGCAAGCAAGGTTGTATCATCTGCATATCACAGGTTGTTAATGAGTCTTCTTCCAATCCTGATGCCACGTTTTTCTTCATAGAACCCAGTTTCTCGATTATTTGCTCAGCATACAGATTGAACAAGTATGGTGAAAGAATAAAAGCCCAATGCACACCATTCTTAATTTTAAACCATTCAGTATTCCCATGTTTTCTGTTTGAACAACTGCCTCTTGGTCCAGGTACAGATTCCTCATGAGCACAAGTAAGTGTTCAGGAATACTCATATTTTGCAATGTTGTCCATAGCTTGTCGTGATCCACACAATTGAAAGCCTTTGTGTAGTCAATAAAGCACAGGTCAACATCTTTCTGGGCTATCATTGCTGATGTCCGATGGATCTTGGCTGAAAGTGGAGAATACCAGAATGATGAGGAGCCACAGGACATATTCAATCAAGTAGCCAGGATGAATCTCCATCCACAAACTCAAGTGTGTGATATCAATAACTTTTTCATTTTTACATAACTTAGTTTCTGATTTTGAGTCCTTCCATTTGATTGTGTGGATCATGACAAGCTATGGACAACATTGAGAAGTATGAGTATTCCAGAACACTTAATTGTACTTCTAAGAAAGGATTGAAGTTGTCAAGGACTTCATTCTTCTTGGATCAACTATCAACACTCGCGGAAGTAGCAGTCAAGAGATCAGACGACGTATTGCACTGGGCAAATCTGCTGCACAGGAACTTTTTAAAGTATTGAAGAGCAGAGATGTCAGCTTGAGGACTAGGGTGCGCCTGACCCAGGCCATTGTGTTTTCAATAGCCTCATATGGATGCGAAAGCTGGACAGTGAATAAAGAGGATCGTAGAAGAATTGATGCCTTTGAGTTGTGGTGTTGGAGGAGAATACTGAGGGTGCCATGGACTGCCAAGAGAACCAATAGATCTGTTTTGGAAGAAGTGCAGCCAGAGTGCTCCTTGGAGGCCAGGATGGCTAAGCTTCGTCTCTCCTACTTTGGACATGTAGTCCGGAGGAAACAATCGTTGGAGAAGGATGTCATGCTGGGTAGGGTGGAGGGTCAGAGAAAAAGAGGAAGACCTCCAACGAGATGGATCGGCCAGGTGGCATCATTGATGGACTCGGGGGTGGCAGCGGTGGTGAGGTTGGCCCAGGATCGAACATTGTTTCGTTCTGCTGTGCATGGAGTCGCTATGAGTCGGTTCCGACTCGATGGCACCTGACAACAACAACAACAATTCTATCATGAAATGCAGCTATTTCAACCTGCCTCCCTCACCCCTGCCCAAGGGAGGATCTTAGATTATCTCATATCTGAGGGCTTATTTGGTGCCAAGAAATTTGGGAAAGCCCAAATAAGTGCTGGGAAAGCCATGGACAAGTGATCTTTTAGCAGTTGGTCCACTGCTTGACCAATCACAATGATGGTTAAGGATATGGTATTCTCTTCTCTGTCTGAATGACCACTTGAGATCTGGCAGTTTCAGTAGCCACACTGGACATGAGAATCCTTTGCATTTCCAGCTGCCCTCAGATATACAACAGAGCCATTTCTCACTGGTTTTGCTAACAATCTGCTAGTATTGCCAGGATGTCGTCTTAAGGTCATGCCCACTCGAAGATCCACCCTTCTCTCTGCTTTAATTTCTGTTCCTTTAGTTGCCCATTTCTCACTTAGACTTTGCTAGTGAATCCCATTCTCCTAAGGGCTTAGGCTTTTTGGAACACAGAAAACAGAAGATTGCAGAAAAGTTTTTATTTTGGTTCTCCCATTTTTTGTTTGAATAGCAGAGGGAGAGAGAAAGGAGTGTATACAAGGTGTCAAACCAAGCACAGATTAATACCTCAAAATATTTTTTCCATTGGCAATAATATTCAGAAATTAAGCAGTTGGCATGGAGAGTAGATTGGTGGGGAAGAGTCTGGAAGTAGGGAGATGATGGTAACCATTCACACAGGGGATCTAAGAAAAGGGCAGTGACACTGGCATGGACAACTACTAGTGACCAGACATTGCATCTTTTTTTTTTTTTTTTTTTAATTTAAGGTTTTT
>NW_006408552.1:22708135-22762665 GCF_000296735.1 Chrysochloris asiatica | reverse complement strand
TGAAACGGGTCTAAGCCTCTGGCGCACTAAGCTTTACGAGGGCCGTGTGACTGTGAATTCCCACTTGGGAGGCTCAATTCTCGAGCTTCCCTTTCCCGATCCCAGAGCCCCTACTCACGAGCACCGTCTCGCCACGCTGGCAACCAGACATTGCATCTTGAACCTTCACTTCACCTTACATCATCTCATTAAGTCCTCATACCAATGAGTCCCCTTACAAGTTTGTGTTTTAAAATCTCTATTTTACAGATAAGTAAACCAAGATTCCGACAGACTGAGCAACTTGCCTAATGTCAGCAGCATGCAGGTGGCAGAGTTAATTCAAACACAACTTGCTTTGTGACATGCCTTTTATTGTCTCCTGGGATAACCGAATTCTGAAGCAGGTGCTCCTTAGTAACTACTAGAGAGGTTGCTCAGGCTGATGGAGAAGAGGGATGGAAGCCGGGTTTGTGCTCTGTGTACTTGTGTATATGGCTCTTCTTGAACACAACCTTTTTCCTGTCTTGTTGAAGTTAATGCTAGGCATCTACACCATGTTCCCTACTTGAACTTGTTCAACAAGCACATTTGAATTGATCGATAGCTCCTAAATGTGGTTTGTGTCGATGCGTATCACCATGAGAGTCAGGAGACAGCGGTTTCCTGGATAGTGTAGCCTGTAGCCGTGCGTGCTCCCTGCCCTCCCTCACAGTGGAAGGAAGGTGAGGGAGGGGAAGACTAGCACCTGCTTTTAATCATCAACAGAGACTTGGGTGCCCATGGAGGGAACTTGCCCAGAACAGTCTTGTCTCCCTGTGACATACACTGCTGCTTCCTACAGCCTAGGTGGTCTTTTTTTGTTTTTTAATGGACAATCATATTGTTTATTTAATAGATCATCAACTTTGTCCCCATACCTGCCTAAAATTGGAATTTCATATTTCCATTTCAGTAATAATACAATGAAAAAGCTAATTAGAGTAAGCTACTTAAAGAGAACGAAGCTAACACAGCTCACTTCCTTTTAACATCGAAGTATAAATATACACATTATAGAAAGCACTAGTTAGCCACTAGAAATTGAAATGGGATCTTGAAGACTGTAGGAGAATCCTGAGTGTCATAAGGAGCTGAGATGCTGTGAATGCATTTTACGGGTTCCTGGAGCTTCATCTCTTGCCAGTAGCAGAATCTTGACAAGCTAATGCCAAAGGAAAAGCACTCAGTTGACTTAGGACTGTACAGGAATCAAAGGGCAGGAAATCTCTAAACGTTGCTGAGAGCATCCACCCCAGGAAGAACTCTACCATCCAGGAGTTCCAGACTAGCCCCAGCCCCAGTGCTCATGTGGCTGACTTTATCCTCGATGTTCCATTTGGCACAGCAAGTGGCCGTATCTCCACCACCTATGATGGTGAGGCAGACCCTGGAAGTGGCTTTTACCACCTCATCCATGAGGGCTTTGGTTACCCCGGCAAAAGCTTCCCATTCAAACACCCGCACAGGTCCATTCCACACAATCAGCTTAGCCCGAGAGACAGCCTCTGCATCCTTCTTGCTGCTCTCAGGACCACAGCCCAAGCCCGTCCAGCTAACAGGTATGCCAGAGGCCACAGTGGCTTGGCCAGTTTTGGCATTCTCATCAACCTTGTCAGCAATGACAAAGTCAGTAGGCTAGGTAATCTTCACACCATTTTTCTCAGCTTTGGACATTAGGTCTTTGACAATCTTGACTCCCTCTTCATACAATAGAGAAGTACCAATCTCTATGTTATTGAGCACTACCAATAATCATCTCATTGACATTGTCTAGCATATTATTGATCAGTTGGCTCTTGTCTGCCACTTTAACTCAGCCCAGGATGGCCAGGTAGGGTCGTTCTGGGCTCTCCAAGGCTTTGGCAAAGGAATTCAGCTCTTTCTTCATGAAGAAACCACCTGTAGCAGATTCACTTCCACCATGCAACTGTGGGCTTGGTAAGCAGTGCCGAAAGCATCATTGATATAGGCATCACCTAGCTTGGAAAGTGAAGCCTGGAAAGCTTCTATTTCACCTGGCTTGGCTTTAACCTTATTCCCGGAAGCATCTTTTCCCTTTCCTTCTTCTTCTACATGAAAGTAAAGGTTCTCCAGAAGGATGACAGAACCAGCACCTGAATCAGCACAGGCTTTCTCTACTTCTGGACCCACACAGTCCTTCAAGAAAAGAACATCCTTGCCCAGCAAAGACTTGAGTTCTGCAGCAACTGGCTCTAAGGAGTATTAGTCAGACATGGGGACACCATCAGACTGACCCAGGTGGCTCATAAGAACAACTGACTTGGCACCATTGTCCAAGCCAAATTTGATGTTTGGGATGGCAGCTTTGATCCTGTGGTTGCTTGTTATCTGGTTGTTCTTCCTAGAAACATTGAAGTCCACTCTTGTGGCCACTCACTTTCCACTCACATCCAGCTTGTCCAGAGTAAGTTTGTTAGAAAGAGACACCTTGACACTACAGCAAAGGCGAGCGGCTTGGGGAGCAGAAGGGGACAGTGAGCAGCAACAGCCTAGGAGCGCTGGAGAAACGTGTGAGCCTATGTGATCTGGAATGAGCCACCCCGTTCTGGTGTTCTTTTTCCTGGTCTGTAGCACAGTCTGGTCTCAACATAGAAATGATGTGAAAACTATGTCAGATCTCATCACTTCTCTGCTCAGAACCCTCAGTGGCAAGATTGGAACAAGGTAACATCTTGGTAAGACACTCTACCCAGTCTTTCTGCAGTAAAGATCTGAGAATCCAAGTGACTCCAAGACAGATAATAATCCTGGAACTCTGAATGTCAAACAAAAGGATAAAGAATTAGAATAAACACTAATTAGAAAAAGAAACAGAATGAAAACAGTGATTGAGAAAAGAAATGGAATAGAGGCACTCTGTCAGCTGGCGTGACACAGCCTGGCCATTTTGGGACATAGCAGACAACATATCAGTGAGGAGAAGCCGGCTTCATGGAGTTCCCCCAGTGTGAACAGATTCAGAGTGACTAGGTGAGCAGAGTCTGAGCGAGAACTAGGAACTGAACATGCAGGAAAGTGGGTGAGAATACCAGGCAGCTGGCCTATCCCAGTGACCAAGTCACAGAACGGCAACGGGAGAAATAAATGTTTCTGCCTTCTCTCCATACCTTTCCGGTGACCAGGGGTGAGGGCTTCACACACCCTCACTCACTTAGTCGCTGGTGATGCCCCCTTGCTACTCTTTTCCACCTGGTTCTCATGGACCTACATCCTCCCTGTGGCACCATGCCCTCAGTAGACTCCACCATGCCTCTGTGGACTGTGTATACAATGGCTGCCTCCTCTGCTGTTGGGAGCATGCGCTCTTGCAAACTGTGTGCTACATGCCTGTTACTGCAATGCTTCTCTGGCATTTTGGGGTGTGTGTCACACGCTCTTGTGGAACACACACTGCATGTCGGCCACGCCCAAAGTCAGTGATGCATGCTTATGTGGATGGGGTACTATGTGCGCAGCACCACACCATTTCCCTGGTGACCACCAGGGTTGTGTACACATGTGGCCCGTACATGCTGTGACCACTGTCACTATGATCAGCATGCCCTAGACAGGGTGACTTAGAGGCTGGAAGCATGCACACCCTCTGCTGCTCCATCTAGTTTGTTTCCTCCTGTCTCTTTTTTCCCTAGTGTTTATTCCTTTTTGTTCATTCTCTTCCTCTTCTCCCTCCATTAAAAAAACTCTTCTTCTTCTCTTCTTTTTAAAAAAATCATCCTTGACCCCTTTTTCCTCTGCCCCATCCAGCAGGCATGAACGTGTGTCCACTAGTTAGCTACACTCACTAAACCTGCCATCTATCACCCCATCCAACAAGCTAGTATCATTACCTTCTTCTACACCAGTGGGTCGGTGACCAACAGTGAATAGCACCAGCTCAGCCTGTGTATAACAGCTCTGCATGACCCACAAACATAGACCCATGCCTACACTCGTACCCACTACCCTACCCACTCAGAGACAGGTGGTGAGTGCCACAGAGCTGCCAAACTAGTAACCACAGTATCACACCCACCCTGCCTGCCCATATATGTATATAAAAACAAAACAATAAAGGCAAAACAACCCAAGATAAAATCAACAAATAAATACAATAACACAATAATGTATCAGAAATAATAGACAAGTTCAAATAAACAAAGAAACAGGCAAAGATGGCTCAAGCAAATGACCAAAGCAAAGAACTAGGAAGCCTCCTTAGAGACGAAATTGTAAGGTAACTGCCTGATTGTTGTTGTTTGTTGATAAGTGCCATCGTGACCCTATATAGGGTTTCTGAGGAGCAGCTGGTGGGTTTGAACTGCCGACCTTATGGTTAGCAGTCCAGTACTTATCCTACAACATCACACCAAGAGTCCAACTACCTGATAAAGAATTAAAATGCTTATATATAGGACCACCCAAAAGATCAAGGAAGCCACAAAGAATACCAAAGAAAACATAGAAAATGGAATTCAGGAAAACAGTACAAGAGCAAAATGACAAAATAAATGATGATTAGATACTATTACCTGCCCCCCCCCCCAAAAAAAAACAACAACAAAAAAAACCTAGAAATTTAGAAGATTAGCACCTAATTTACAGAAACAGATAACACGTTGGCAAGACAAGGAAGTAGTATTGAATCAGCAGGAGACTAAAGCAGTGAATAAGAGTGCAGGTCATTTGACACCAACTTATATGAGAATAAAACAGAAGAAAGGATGAAGAGACATGAAGACAGCCTATGAAATCTATGGGGAACCATTAGGAGGAAAAGTGTATGGAGGGGGGCGGGATTGGCATTCGAGAATAGGAGGAAGCATACAAACAAACAAAGAAAAAACAATAGAGAGAATTGTTAGAATTCTTGCCTAATATGAAAGTTCAAGATGTCTATCCAAGAAGCTCAAGGAACAACATACAGAAGAGACCCATCAAGGTGCATCAGAATCAAACTTTCCAAATCCAAAGACAGACTTTTGAGAGCAGCTCTGGAAAAACTGAAATGTTACCTATAAGGGGAACCAATCAGACTAAGCTCTGGTTTCTCCATGCTGGCAAGAAGGCAGCGAGATGGTGTATAAACCACTGGATGGAAGAAAACAAAAACTTGCTAACCAAGAATTATATATCCGGCAAAACTGTCCCTCAAATGAAACAGCAAAATTAGGGCAGCAAAATTCCAGATAAACATAAATTAAGGGAATTGGTAAAAAACAGACAACCCTTACATGAAATGTTAAAGGGAGTTCTTTGGACAGAGAACCAACAATGCCAGACAACAACCTGAGATAAAGACAAATGGCAACATCATCCAGAAACCAATCAGATACAGACTTTTCAAAAGTAAAACACTTGGTGGTAGTGGTGGTGGTGGTGTGCCATGGAGTTGGTTCCGACTCATAGCGACCCTGCATAGGATTTCTGAGGCTATAAATCTTTATGGGAGCAGAAAGCCATATCTTTCTTCCACAGAATGGCTGGTAGTTTCGAACTGCTGACTTTGAGGTTAGCAACCTGACTCATAACCACTCTGCTGTAAACAGTAAACCAGAGATGTCTATCTATATATGATAAACAACTACAAAACAAAAAAAAGGAATAAATGTGATTTTAGAGTTTCCAAATACAGAGGAAGGAGCTCTGTTAGCGTAGTGATTACGAATAGGGCTGCTAACCTCAAGGTCAGCCGTTTGAAACTACCAGCTGTTCTGTGGAAGAAAGATGAGGCTTTCTGCTCCGGCAAAGATTCGCAGCCTCAGAAACCCTGCACACAGTCATTATGAGTCGGAACCAACTCTACGGTACTTAACAACAACAACAAATACAGAAGAAATCAACATGATATCAAGATAGAACAGACAATTTCAAATTTAGGAAGATAAAAATAAATGATAGGGTAACCACAAAGAAAACGAATAAACCCTTTAACCAAAAGAAAAAAGAAAAATATAAGGACTCAGTAAACATATAATCAACAACAAAAAAAGGACAGAAAACAAACTGAACTCAGCACAGAAAAATACAAAGCACGGAAACCATCAATACCACACACACAAATACGGCAGAACAACAGCAGCAAATTCATACCTATTGAGAGTCACACTGAATGTACAGGGATTAAATGCTCCAGTCAAGAGACAGAGAGTGGCAGAATGGATGAGAAAAGAATATGCTACCTACAAGAGACTCAGACACAAAGATAAAATAAAGGAAGGGAAAATTATATCAAGCAAATGGCAACCAAAAAAGAGCAGAAGTGATGCAATATTGCTTTCTGATAAAATAGACTGCCATGCAAAAACTAGCATAAGAGACCAAGAAGTCTATTATATATAAGTCCATTATATAATTAAAGGGTGAATGCAGGAAGAGGACATAATGATAATAATTACATACATAATTAACCCGAATAAGAAATGAAATTGGTGATGTCTCAAAAGAGCCAACAGAAATCAAAATGATAAAGACTGATGATCAAAAGGTCAGCAGTTCATTCCCATCAGCCACTTTTGGAAACCCTACACAAGGTCGCTGTGAGTTGGAACCAACTCGACGTCACACACAATAACAAACAACATGCAGAACTGAGCTCCAACAAATTTTAAATCCTACAAAAAATGGACACATTCTTAATCATATGTTCTACCTAAATGAACAAAGACTGAGTTAGAAAATTGGAACAGATTTATCGCAAAAGAAAAAAATTGACCAGGTTAAAAAACAAACAAACAAACAAAAAACCGACCTCGCCCAGTTCGCTTCACTGGATAATTATACCAAACAGTCCAAGAGCTGACACTAATTCTATCCATATTTTATGCTGTAGTCTTAGATTTTCATCCATAAAATGAACATTTCTAAGCTATAACCAAATACTTTGAGGGAATGAGTCACTGGATTTGGGCACTTAGGATACAATCTTGAGGTCCCAAGTGGTATAACAGATAAATTGGCTTTAATATTGTTCACAGAGACAATGTTTTACATCTTACTGTGGTTGGTGTGTAACAACTGGGGTGTTCAAGCTAGTGAGTGGCCATCTAAGACGTACCTATTGGCCTCTCCCCCATATGGAGCAAAGAGTGAAGAAAATCAAAGGCTCAAGGAAATAATTGATACAAAGGATTAAGGGACCACGTGATCACAGACTGCACTATGCTGAGATCAGTAGGGCTAGAGGGTGCCCAGCTGCCATTCTGGACCACTCTGATGGGACAGGATGGGAGGAAAATGTAGGCCAAAATTAAAAATCATAAAAACAGATCAGACTTGCTGATCTGATAGAGACTAGTAGAGCTCCTGAGCCTGTGGTGTTAGACATTTTTCAAGCCTGGCACTGAACCATCTAGGAGATCACCTTGTAACCAAACAGCAGACATTGTGAAGAATGCACTCCTCAGTACAATCAACCGTAAAAGACCCAAAGGGCAGCATTTGCCCAGAGACAAAGCTCAGAAGGTAGAAAGGGCCTGTAAAGCAAGGCCAGATGAAAGGGTCTGTAAAGCAAGGCCAGATGATAAGGGGAACCCAGAGAGAAGGCTGAAAGTTGTTACACTGAGGAAATTGCAAGTAATGTTACAAAACAAAATGTGTATAAATTGCTAAGTGGAAAACTAATGTACTCTGTAAACTTTCACCCAAACCACAATAAAACAAAACAAAACAAAATCCTCTGTGACCCCCTACTTCACTTAGAGTAAAAGCCACACACTTAAACTGTTGTGTTGGCCCTCTGCATTCCAGCCCCATCTCTTGCTTTTTTCTCTCAGTCACTCAATTCCAGTTACACTGGGCCCCCTGCTGTTCCTCTAAGGCCACACACTCTCTAACCACAGAACTATGCCTTGCTGTTTCCTTTCCCTGGAATGCTCTTCTTCCACCTGGCTTGATTTTCCTACTCTTTTAGCTCTTTGGAGTCCTGGTGTGACACTGTAGGATAATGCACTAGACCCCACGGTTGGTTTGAACTGAAAGATTGGCAGTTCAAACCCACCAGCTGTTCCTCGGAAATGCTATCCAGGGGCTATATGTCGGATCTGACTCAATGACACTTAACAATCACAACAACTACCTCTTTACTGCAATACAACTTTCTCAAAAAGAATTCTTCCTTAACCACCCTGCCTAAAATTTCACCTCATCCTTCAGCATGGTGTGGAACAAGCCACATCCCCCTCTGGTTTCTGTGGAGTGATCACTCTTCAGTTGTGGTTGGAAAGTAGTAAATACTCCATAAAGAGTGCTTATCATTATCGTCAGGCTCATTTATAAATGAGGAAGGGAAGAACTCACTCCACTAGCAGGTGAATCTGATCCCAAACCACAATGGGTCCCAAGTATTTTGCTTCCCAGCTGTACCCCTCCCTCAAACTGAGGAGCTGAGGGACACCTTGGGTGGGGGACGTTGGGCTCAGAAGAGAATAAATGCATCTTGAGTCATATGGAAGCAACATCCTTAGTTCAGATAAGTTCATTATTTCTGACTCCGTCTCTTGTCTCCTGTAGCTGTTCCCATTAGGATTGGCCCCAGCAATTCTGCCCAGCCAGCCATACCCCTACAGAAGCATGCCCTGGTGGACCCACCTTTTGATCTGGAGCAATTTTCTTTAAAAGAATTGGTAAATCCATTTGCATGCCATCAATTTCTCTAATGAACAATTTACCTAATGACACACATGCACAAAACATACAAAACACCCCCTAGCTTGCTGTTCCTAGTTGATGTCGACTGGTAGTGATACTACAGGTTTCTGAGACTGCACAGGAGCGGAAAGTCTTCTCTTCCTCCTGCAGAACGCTGCTGGGTTTGAACTCACCACCTTACAGTCAGCAGTCCAGTGCTTATCCTATAGGGCCACAAGCATAACTACTACTTGACTTAAAATACAACAGCCTCTGGAATGTGAGCATCTGCCCATGTTTCCTTTTATCTATCCTTTTTAAAAAAACATTTCAATATGTTAATAAGTTTTAAATCCAATACATTTTAGTGCATTTCTGATTTGCTGAGTATCATTTTTTTTTCTATATTTTTATAAAAGGTAGGGTTATTTTGAATTCTTGTGGGCGTTTTTTTTCCTCTTCTAAATTACCTACTTCTGAATACATTTATTTGTATTTTTAGAAGGCTTGACTGAATGCAAAAGCACTCTAAAGGGGCTAGATTTTTAGTGCATGGGTCTGTAGGCAAATAAATGAGTTTTGGGTTGAGTGACCTATTCCTATCTTCTCTAATTTGTCCTTGTAGTACTCTGAATATTTTTCAGAGAGCCCTAAATATGGATTCTGCTTGCTCATGGAAGAAGACAGGTGAGGTGGAGGTGGGATAGGACAAGTCACATTACATTCATTTTCCCAAAGCAAGGGCATCGCCTCCCCAATGACCATTCTCTAACCAGTACAAGACGTTGTAAGAAGACAACTCTCTGGGTCTGCCACTTATTAATGATGATGTTGCTGAAGCTCCAGTTTAATGTGTCTGAGCTCCAGTTTCCTCATCTATTTGAAAACTGAGGATAAGATAGTAGAGAAAGATGTGCGCTGGACTGCAAGGTCGGTTGAAACACAAGGTTGGTGGTTCAAGCTCACCAGTCGCTCCTAGAAAACCCTATACAGGGTCACTGTGAATAAGAACTGACTCAATAGCACTTAACAACAGCAATGTAAAATGTTGGCGTGCTGATGTGGCATTGTAGGACAAGTACTGGACTGTAAGATCAGTTTGACCCACAAGGTCAACAGTTCAAATTCACCAGCTGCTCCTTGGAAACCTTATACAGGGTCACTATGGGCTGAAACCGACTCGATGGCACTTAACAACAATAACATGCTGTCTAAAGAAGGTATTTGAAATGAATAAATCATTGATTTTGCAGAATTCTATTATGTGATCTCTAGCATCATTTCTATCACCAAGGCCTTACTTTCCAACTACAGATCCTTCCTCTTTGCTCCCAACCTTTGCATTCCAATCACCAGTAATGAGCAATACATCTTGATTGCATGTTTGATCAATTTCAGATTGAAGAAGTTGGTAGAATTCTTCTATTTCATCCTCACTGGCTTTAGTGGTTGGTGCGTAAATTTGAATAATAGTGGTATTAACTGGGCTTCCCTGTAGGCACATGGATATTATCCTATCACAGACAGTGTTGTACCTCATGACTGATCTGGATATGTTCCTATTGATGATGAATACAACACCATTCTTCTTCAATTTGTCATTCCCGGAATAGTAAATCATGTGGTTGTCAAATTCAAAGTGGCCAATACCAGTCCATTTCACCTCACTAATGCCTAAGATCTTGATGTTTATGCATTCCATTTCATTTTTGACAATTTCTAATTTTCCTTGATTCATACTTCATATATTCCATGCTCTGATTATTAATGGATGTTTACAGCTGTTTCTCTTCATTTTGAGTTATGCCCCATCAGCAAATGAAGGTCCTGTGGGCTTTACTCCATTTGCGTTATCATGGTAAACTCTACTTTGAGGAGGCAGCTCTTCCCCAGTTGCATTTGGAGTGCCTTCCAACTTTAGGGGCTCATTTCTGGCACTATATCTGACAGTGTTTCTCTCCTATATTCCTAAGGTTTTCAGTGACTAAATATTCAGAAGTAGTTCTTCACTCCTTCTTTCCAGTCTGTCTTGGTCTGGAAGCTCATCTGAAACCAGGGTAACCCTGCTGGTATTTAAAACACCCGTGTCATAGCTTCCAGAATCACAGCAACTCACAAGCCATCACAATACGATAATCTGAAAGATGACTGCCGACCTGGAAGTTCAAACCAACTTTGCAATCCAGCACGTTAACCCACAGTGCCACTCCAAGACTCCTATACTAGATTACAGTAGGGATCAAATGAGATAAAGGGTACACAAGAAAGACCTTTGAGAGCTAATAAAATGTGAAAACATTGTTTATTAAAACTTGTGTGTTGGCTCTACAGATACTTTGTTGCCATTGTTTTAAAGTGTTGTCAAATTGGTTCTGATTCATAGCAATCCTGCATAGGGTTTCCAAGGAGCCACTGGTGATTTGAACTGCCGACCTCGTGATTCAATGCGCAGTGCTGATCCACAGCACCACACCAGGAGTCCCTACAGATACTTTGTTGTTATTACGTGCCATTGAATCGGTTACGACTCATGGAGCAGCTGGTGGGTTTGAACTGCTGACCTGTGATTAGCAGTCCAATACTCATCCTACAGTGCCATGCCACTCATCTTGATGCTACTTTATTTTGGGTGCTTGACTGATGGGTGGGGAGGATCCTGGCATGGTATAGGTTTTCATTATCTCTCTACTTCTTCTTAGTAGGGAGGGACACCATGGAATCTGCACTTCTGGTTTTCCCTCCTTCCTTGCTGCCCTTTAACAATTCCAGGACCCATGGAGCTTGTTTCAGGGCACATATACCAGGAGGAAGGCTTAGTTAGGTACCTGAATGATCTTCATCCTGGGCTGAAGAAATCTTGCCTCCTGGCTTCTGGACCTCAGACAATGTAGGGGTGACTGACCATGTAGAAAGGAACAGGTATAATTAGGCTGGCCCAGGGCTCATTCGGAGTTATGGTGTGGCACTGTGGGTTAATACATTGGACTGCAAGGTCACTTTGAACTACAAAGTTGGCGGTTCAAGTTCACCAGTTGCTACTAGGAAACTGTATACAGGGTTGCTTTGGGTTGGAACCAACTCAACGGCACTTAACAACAGGGCTCATTAATGCATACCTGTGAGAATTCCAGTGTGGTTCTCATATAAAAGCAGAAAAAGAACCTGGTATCTGCTCAAGTGCCTTCACACCCTATCCTTACCCTGGTTGCCATCTCTAGCCAACAATGGTCTTCCTGTCTGCCTCACTGAGAAACTGACAAGGGCCAGATGCAGAAGGTATCCTTCCTCTGAGCATTGGCTCTGACCGACCCGTGGTGAGTCAATAAACAAAGTAAGCAGGGCCTCACTCCTGTCACGAACAACTTCACTTCTTTTTTTTTAACACATCAAAGATCTTGCTTCTAGGTGTGGCTGGCATCTATATCTCTCCCAACCCCACAGCGCCTTCCTACAGAATCAAAGCCTCTTTTCAAATGTATAATCTCTGACCCAGTAAACAAGTTTAGCAACGGCTTACTTACTAATCCATAGTGAATAATTTCATGCGGTTTCACCGCAGTGAAACTACATTAGTAAGGAAGTGCCTAACACACAGTGAGTCCTTGTTGTTGTTGTTGTTAAGTGCTGTTGAATTGTTAACAGCTCACAGTGACTCTGTACAGGGTTTCCCAGAAGTGGCTGGTGAGTTTGAACTGCTGATTTTGTGGTTCTAATTGACCTTTCTGTCCAATGCTTATCCTATCCTGCCACATGAGGACTTTTCATAAAGATTGTTGCTGTTGTTGTTGTTAAGTTGCCATTGAATCTGTTCTGACCCCTGGAGACCCTGTATAGGGTTTCCAAGGAGTGGCTGGTAAGTTTGAACCAATGACCTTGTGGTTCAAACCAGCCTCTCAGTCCAGTCCTTATCCCACAGTGCCACCCCAGGACTACTTACTGTGAGCCAATTGTTAAGGCCTCCATGAATTGGCGATTAGCACCTCTCCAGTCTCAGGCACTGCTGCAGCGCCCTGCCCACGGCCCTTCCACCTCTGGGATCCCTGTAAGCAGCCAGGAAAGAGGCAGAGGCACGTTAAGAAACTGGCCCTCCTGTTTCAGTGCCTCATCCCAGAAATGTCAGAGGTCAAGTCCAGCTCTGCATGTAATGTGTCCTGTCACTCAGCCTCAGACTGCAGACCTGCAAGACCCATTGACAGAAGCCCCAAAAGATTTATTTTGTCTCACTTAATTGCCCTTTGTGCTTTGTAAACATAAAGGTTGCAGCTTATAGTCTGACAGCTAGAGTAGCCTTTTTCTTCTCAGAAAAAAATGACATTTGGAGTCTTATAAAATGTTCCCTTCACTCCTCTAATAGCTCACCCACCCCCACTTGCCTAATGTAAAGAATGGAGGCTTTTTCAGAAAGACCTAACACTAGTGCCAAATGCACCTTGCTGACCTCCCGTAAGTGATGGCTGGCTCCTTTCTGGTCTGAGTTTCTCTTTCTATGAAACGGGGTTGTAATAAGATTTACCTCAAAGGTGGCTGTGAAAATGCACTGGGGCAGTGAAATAAAGTGATTGTGAGTCAGAACTATCCAATGCAGACTCTGCCACTTAGTACTTGCGTGACTTAGCATTTCCATGCGTCAGTTCCCTTCTCTGTCAAATGGGGATGGTAATTTACTATCTATTACGCAGGGTTATTTAAGGAGTTACTAAATACGTTACTATGTCTGAAACACTTAGAACAATGCCTGGCACAGACTCCACCTATAAACCAGTTGCTGTTGAGTTGGTTCTGACTGATGGTGACCCCATGCGTACCACACTAGAACTGTGCTCCATATAGTTTTCAATGGCTGCTTTTTCTTTTCATGCATTTGGTGGGTTACAAAACGGCATGGGACCAGTGTCTAACCTTCTCTGAATATACAAGGGGAAGGAGAATTACATTTCACATCAGCTCATGGCTGATTCCTGTGAGGTGGAGGCCAGACATGCCTCAACCCTCCAACCTTCCATACCAATTCTGACACCATCTGTCCTTCCCACACAGCACGTTCTACTTCTCTGCTGGGTTTGTTCAAGCCACGCAGAACTCACCCACAATGTTCACCATGATGGGGTTTATTAGAGAAGTTGTTGTTGTCAGGTGTCACTGAGTCAGTTCCTACTCACAGCGGCCCTATGTACAACACAACAAATCACTGTCAGCGTTGCGTCATCCTCACAATTGTTGTTATGTTTGAGCCCACTGTGTCAATCCATCTTGTTGAGGGTCTTCCTCTTTTTGTGCTGACCATCCACTTTACTAAGCATGATGTCCTTCTCCAGGGACTGGTTCCTCTTGAGAACATGTCCAAAGTATATGACATGAAGTCTCACCATCCTTGCTTCTAAAGAGCATTCTAACTGCTCTTCTTCCAAGATAGATTTGTTTGTTTTTCTTGCAATCTATGGTACTTTTAATATTATTCTCCAACACCATAATACAATGCATCAAATCTTTTATGGTCTTCCTTATTCATTGTCCAGCTTTCACATGCATATGAGGCGATTAAAAAATACCATGGCTTGGGTCAGGGGCACCTTTGCCCTCAAAGTGATATCTTTGCTCTTTAAACTTTAAAGGAGTTTTTTTGGAGCAGATTTGCCCAGTGCGGTAGGTAATTTGATTTCTTGACTGCTGCTTCCATGAGCATTGATTGTAGATCCAATAAAATGAAATCCTTGATAACTTCGATCTTTTCTCTCTTTATTACGATGTTTTTTATTGGTCCAATTGTGAGGTGTGTTGTTCCACCCACCCCCCAACCCATACTAAGAACTGTAGTCTTTGATCTTCATCAGTAAGTATTTTAAGTTCTCTTAATTTCCAGCAAATAAGATTGTGCCATCTGCATATTGCAGGTTGGGAATGATTCTTCCTCTAGTCCTGATGCTGCATTCTTTTTTATATAGTCCAGCTTCTTAGATTATTTGCTCAGTGTACAGATTGAATAAATATGGTGAAAGGATACAACCCTAACACACACTTTTTCAGATTTTAAAACATTCAGTTTGAACAGCTGCCTCTTAATCTATGTACAGGTTCTGCATGAGCACAAGTTTAGCTCCTCTGGGATTCTCATTCTTAGCAATGTTATCCATAGTCTGTTATTATCCACACAGTGAAATGCGTTTACACAAAACTCAAGTAAACATCTTTCCAGTATTCTCTGCTTTGAGCCAAGATCCATTTGATATCCACTTCTGAATCCGATTTCAATTTCCGATAACTTCCTGTTGACATATTGTTTCAACATGTTGTTTCTGAATTATTTTTCAGCAAACCTTTATTTCTGTGTGATGTTAATGATATTGTTGGGTAAGTTCTACATTCTTTTGGGTCACCGTTCTTTGGAATGGGCACAAATATGGATATCTTACAGTCAGTTAGCCAGGTAACTGTCTTCCATATTTCTTGTCATAAACATCGAATGTTTCCATCACTGCTTCAGTTAGTTAAAAAATGTCCATTTGTACTTTGTAATTCCTGGAGACTTGTTTTTCACCATTGCTTTCAGTGTAGCTTAGGCTTCTTCCTACCAATATCATTCTTGAACATATACTACCTCTTGAAATCATTGAATGTAAACCAATTACTAGAGAAGTTAGCAGATTACAGTTTAAAATCAAAATCTAGTCCTTCAGGTCAGGCCCTCTTCTAGCTATGCCTGAAAGCACGCCTCTTTCTGGTCCTTGACCTCTCAGTCACATGGCCCCTTGGCCTCTGCCCTGCTTGGGCAAACATTGCAGATCTCCTTTAGCACTGGTGATAAATGCTCAGAGAGCACCCTATGCTGCAAGTCAACATCTGTCCGAAGGCACTGAGCTTCACTCTGTATGTGGACTGGGATGTTTGCTCCTCTGTCTCGTGCTCTTGGTACCACTGCCTCTGCTGCTGCCACTTCTCTGAACAAGGATTTCAGAGTCTAAAGGATGTACCCCTTGTGTGGCTTTTCTTTCTTAATGATTGTGAGATCTCCTGTTCCTGCCACTGAGATGGCTCTCTTTGTACCCTGAAGGATGATAAAACAATCCCCAAGTCAGAGTCACACACATAATGTTTATGTTTGCATGAGCCTACCTACTCATTTGGTGGGAGTTATGAAGATTATGTCCTGAAGAACCACACAAAGCAAATTAATTGCACCAAAGTGGGCATTTGAATATCCTCCTATCTGTTTTATGTCTGATATTTTGAATTACTTATCCATGTCTTTCCTACAAGATACTTCTCAATGGATTTGAACTGAGAACTTTCAATTAGCATCTGAGCCCATTAACCATTCACACTATTCAGGGATTCCAAAAAGCCAGTTGGAGCAGTTTAATTAGCATGTGCTATATGCTTAGCTCATGTCTGACACATAATGTTATTGTCATTAAGTGCCATTGAGTTGATTCTGACTCACAGTGGCCCTATATAGGGTTTCTGAGGAGCAGCTGGTGAGTTTGAGCTGCTGACCTTGAAGTTAACAGTTCAGTGCTTAATCTGTAGTGCCACATATACAGGTAGCTATTATTAGTGTCTTCTGGGTAAAAGGTTACAACATGATTCCTCAAGGTGGTGCTTTGATGTTGTATTGTTGTGGTGTCAATTCTAACTCATGGTGACCCCAGGTGTTGGGAGTTTTTGAAAATCTGGGAATTTCATTTAAATGCAGATTTCTGGTTCTTTTTATTTCTGGCATTTCTTTAACCACATGGTAATGATTATTGCAGCTGAGAAATGGCTCCTGCCTTTTGTCCCCCGGTTGAGCCTGAGGATGTCTGGGTCTCCTAGCCCCAGCCACAGACCCTGCTTACTCTCAGAGACTGCAGCCACAGTGTCCTTCTGTTCTCTCAAGATGCTCAGAAAATGTGCTGTCTTGCCATGCAGTCATCTTCTCACCTTGACTGACAGAATGCCACACCTATGGCTGTAAGTTTCCAACCAACTCCACCACTCCAGCAGCATGACGGGTAGATTCGAACTACTGATCTTGTAATACAAATAAGAGTTTGTGATGGTTGTGTGCCACTGAGTCAGTTCCAACTCATAGTGACCCTATGTCGAATTTCTGAGGCTGTAAATCTTTATGGGAGCAGAAAACCTCATTTCTCTTACACAGAGAAAAACTGGTAGATTCAAATTACTGACCTTGCAATACAAGTAAGTAGGCCTGGGTAAATGCAAGTGTGAGTGAAAAATGATCCACCCATTTATGTCCACGGTTGATGACAACATTGAGCGTGCACATGAAATGATTCTGTTGAATACATGAGTGACAATGGATTATGTAGCAAATCATTTGCAAATCAGCGATGACTCTGTCTGTGAAATAATCCATGGCAGACTTGGGGTTTGAAAAGTTTGTGTGAGATGGGCACTGAAACAACTGATGGAAGAGCCTAGACAGAAGCATTGGACATCTGCCAACACAATTTGGACCGAGACTCAAAGGAAGGTAAAAAGGCTCTTAAAAAGAATTATACTGGTGATGAGACATGGATTCATCACTACAAACCTGAGAGTAAACAGCAGAGTGTGGAATGCAACATCCACAATCGCTAAATAAGATAAAGTTCAAAAGTCAACCATTAGCTGGAAAATTCATGCTTACAGTTTTTCTGAGATTCTGAATGGCCAGTATTGGAAAACTATCAGGGAAAAGGTTCAACAGTCAACAGTGCTCATTACAGTGAGATGCTCACTGAAGAGCTGAACCCTAGTCAGATGTGATGCATTAGACACTAAAGACCGAAGACCAGAAGTGTTTTGGGATGACATCAAGAGCATCATACAGGAAGAAAACAAAAGGGCATTAAGAAGACAAGAAAGAAGGAAAAGATCAAAATGGATATCAGAAGAGATTCTGAAACTTGCTTTCCAGAGCAGAGATGCTAAAGCATATGGAAGAAATGAGAAGGTAAAAGAGCTAAATAGAAAGTTTCAAACAGCGGCTCAAGAAGGCAAAGTCAAATATTATAACAAAATGTACAAAGACCTGGAGTTAGAAACCCAAAAGGGAAAAACATGCTCTGAATTTCTAAAGGTGAGGGAACAAAAGAAAAAATTCAAGCCTTGATTTGCGGTATTGAAGGATTCTCTGGGCAAATATTGAACGATGCAGAAAGCATTAAAAGAAGATGGAAGGAATACACAGAGTTACTATACCCAAAAGAAATGGTCAATGTTTAACCATATCAAGAGGTAGCATATGATCAAGAGCCAATAATCCTGAAGGAAGAAGTCCAACGTGCATTGAAGGCATTGGCAAAGGACAAGGCACCAGGAATCGGTAGAATGCAGATTGAAATCTTTCAACAAACTAATGTGGCACTGTAGGCACTCACTCATTTGTGCCAAGAAATTTGGAAGACAATTATCTGGCCAACTGACTGGAAGAGATTTATATCTCTTCCAGTTCATTCCAAAGAGAGGTGACCACCTGAATGCGGAAATCATCAGACAATGTCATTGATATCCCATATGGATGTTTGACTAAAGACAATACAAAACCACTGTAACTATACATTGACAGAGAACTTTCAGAGGTTCAAGCCTGATTCAGAAGGGAATGTGGAATGAAGGATATAATGTCAGATGGATGTCAGATGGATCTTTGCTAAAAGCAGAAAATAGAGAAAGGTGTTTACTTGTGCTTTATTGACTATGCAAAATTCAATTGTGTGATTTATGACAAGCTATGGACAACATTGTGAAGTATGAGTATTCTGGAACACTTAATCATGCTGATGAGTAACTTGTACATCAAATGGTTTAAAATTAGGAAAGGTGTGCACCAGGGTTGTATTATTTCACCATACTTTACTCAGTCTATATGCTGAGAAATAATCCATGAAGCTGGGTTCTATGAAGGAAAACATGGCATCAGGATTGGAGGAAGACTCATTAACATCCTGCAATATACAGATGATACAACCTTGCTTGCTGGAAACGAAGAGGACTTAAAATACTTGCTGGTGAAGATCAAAGAGCACAATCTTCCCTATGGGTTGCACCTCAACGTGAAGAATATAAAATCCTTACAAGTGCATCAGTAAACAACATCCGTGAAAATGGAGAAAAGATTGAAGTTGTGAAAGACTTCATTTTTCTGGATCAGCCATCAATACACATGGATGCAGCAGTCAAGAAATTAAACAATGTATTATATTAGGAAAATCTGTTGCACAAGACCTCTTTAAAGTGTTGAAGAACAAAGATGTCAGTTTGAGGACTAAGGTGCCTCTGACCCAAGCCATGGTATTTTCAATAACCTCACATGCATGTGAAAGTTGGATAGTGAATAAGGAAAACAGTAGAAGAATCGATGCATTTGAGTAATACTGTTGGATGAGAATATTGAAAGTACCGTGGACTTCGAAAAGAACAAGCAGATCTGTGTTGGAAGAAGTACGTCCAGAATGTTCCCTAGAAGCCAGGAGGGCCAGATTTTGTTTCTATATTTCAGAAATGTTGTTAGGAAGGACCAGTTCCTGGAGAAGGATATCACATTTGGTAAGGTGGAGGGTCAGAGAAAAAGAGAAAGACCGCCAACGAGATGGATTGGCACAGTGGCAGAAGTAATGGGCTCAGGTGTAGCAACAATTGGAGGTTGGCCCAGGACTGGGCAGTGTTTTGTTCTGTTGTACATAGGGTTGCTATGAGTCAGTACCAACTCGATGACACCTAACAACAACAGCAAAATGGTTAGCAAGTCAGAATAGAAGTTTAGGGTGTTCAAATAGTCCAGTTTTGAACCTTGATACCTATGAGTACATCACTATGATTTACAAGGTGAAGGACCAGGACATACTATAATTATGAAGGGGTATTTGTCACCTGCCACTGAACCAGCCAATGTTCATAGACAGGGTTTGGAAAAGAGCAAAGCATTTATTGTGCATCAGTACATAGGAGGACAGGGAGTGTGGTGGCTCCATATGATAAACACTGGACTGAAAACCACAAGGTCCATGGTTTCAGCCTGCCAGCTACTCCACTGGAGAAAGATGAGGCTTTCTGCTTCTGTAAAGATTTAAAGCTTCAGAAACCCTATAACTGGGTCACTGTGAGTCAGAACCGACTCCGTGGTACTTGGCAACAACAGTAACAATATATGAGGACAGGGGAGCAGTAATATCCCATATCTGCCTCGCCTACCTGAGGGCAGCCTGAGGATTTAAGGAGAAAGAAAATCACGATCTTGGACCTTGTGGTCAGTCACTATTGTGTTGTTTTTCTATTCCAGAATTATGTATTATATAATTATCATATTTATAGTTAGGATTGTCACATCCTGCACCTAGTGACTGTTTCAACCATTCCTGTTTGCTGATTTCACCTTCATTCCTGAGAGGAGAGTTACCCCCTTCTCCCCTTCCCCCTTGACCTCCTCTTGTTTGGTCCACAAGTTCTGCTTTGGAGATTGAAGAGGAGTGATTAATTATGGACTGTAGTTAGGGAGGGAGTTAACTAGTAACTGTAGTCTCTGCTCTAAGATTCTGGTTTACTTTGAGCTAAGCTAAAATGTTTTCATTGCTCCCATTTCTCAGTGCCCTGTTTTACTAGCATGGTCAGAAGAGTGGAGGTTGGAGTTTAAGAGATCCTCTCACAAATCACTAGAAAAAGACCAACTTAGGATCATCAGTTATACAGAAAAACTTAACATCACATGTGTTATGATAGAAATACATGTGATGCCTTTTTTGACTGGATCCAATAAAATTCTTGTCTAGATAAGGAGCTCTGGTAGCGTAGTGGTTACGAATCGGGCTGTGAACCTTAAGGTCAGCAGTTCGAAACTACCAGCTGCTCCGCGGGAGAAAGATGAGGCTTTTTGCTCCCGTAAAGATTTACAGCCTCGGAAACTCTGTACAGGGTTGCTATGAGTCAGAACCAACTCCACAGCACACAACAACAACAACAACAACAGATAAGCATTGGATTACTAACCAGAAGGCCTGCAGTTCAAACACACCATCTGCTCCTGTGAAGATTAACTGCCTCAGGAATTCTATACAGGGTGGCTGTAAGTCAGAACCAACTCCATGTCAGTGGGTTTGGTGTGGGCATTAATTAGTAAGCTAACATATTTTTGTATAATTCATGTTTGTTGGTGTTGAGAATACCCACAGCAGAACATAACACCAATTCAGCAATTTCTACATGGATGCTTCAGTGACATTGATTACATTCTTCAAGTTGGGCAACCAACCATTCTCATCTTTCTTTTTTGAGTTGTTCCTCCCCATTAACATAAACTTACCCTAAGGTTGCTACCTAATCTTATGAGTTGCTGTTGTCAGTTTCATCCCATATCTATAGACTGTAAAAGAGCACAATACTGTAGGCAGGCATTCTTGACAAGTTAAGCTAAATGATGCTTTGGTTTTAAGAAAACTTCAAGGAGATATTTTTGGTGAAAGATTTAATGTTTAAAGAATATCTTAGGCAATTGTTTCCGAGGTGCATTCAGCATCTATGGCTCCAGAAAGTTTGAATTCCATGAGAATTTTCAATTCTGTTTTGTGTTTTCCCCCTTTTGATCAAGTTTCTTCTACAATATCTTTGATCAAAATGCTCAGTAATGGCACCAGGCACCACCCAGTTCTGGTCTCAAGCAAAAGAGGGTGTTGATTCATGAAGGCAATTAGCCACACTTTCCATTTCCTCCTCCTCCTCCTGAGTGTCCTTCTTCCTCTTTTGCTCCAGGTGAACTGTTATATCTTAAATTGCTGCAAGCTTTTAATAACAAAGGCAGTACACAACAAACTAGTTAGTAGAACAAAAGCAGTCAGCATGTTTGTTGTTGTTATGTGCGGTTGAGTCAGTTCCGATTCATAGCGACCCTTGTACAGAATTTCCGAGGCTGTAAATCTTTACGGGAGCAGAAAGCCTAGTCTTTCTCCTGTGGAACATTTGGCAGTTTCGAACTGCAGACCTTGCCGTTCACAGCCCAATTCATAACCACTATGCTACCAGAGCATGTTATTAGACCAATTAACTGGAATGCCCCATGAAGCCATCACCCTGAACATCCAAATATTCCATGAGGGGTTTGGTTATACATCAGCAACCCCGGCATCTCCTTTTGTTTTTTGCAGTGTTGTAAATATATTTATTACACAATTTTTGCCAATTCCATTTTTTACAGGTGTACAAATTATTGACAGTAGTTAAAATAATTAGCTGTGCAGTTCTACCCTTCCTTAATCATTGGCACCTAAAATAACTCTCTTTTTATCTTAGCCATCATAATGGGAGTGCAGTGGTATTTCATTGTATGTCAGAGTGGTTTTGATTTGCATCTCTGATGGCTAATGCTATTTAGCTTCTTTTCATGTGTTTCATAGCCATTTGAATGTCTTTTTCGGTAAAATGCCTATTTAAGTCTTTTGCCCATCTTATGGTTGCAGTATTTGTCTTTTTGTTATTAAGTTGTCAAAGGTTTACATATTTTGGTTTTTAGATTCTAATCGGATATATGGTTTCTGAAAATATTCTCTCAATCAGTAGCTTGCCTTTTAGCCGTTCTCTGGCAAAGTCTTTGGATGAGCAAAGTTTTTAATTTTTATGAGGTCCATTTATTTGTTTTGCCTTATGAGGTTTGTTATTATATTAGATAATCAGTGTTAAAAGCTAGGCACAACAGTATTGCACCTACTTTTTTTCCAAGAATTTTGTAATTCTGGTTTTCACATTTAGGTCTTTAATCATTTTATACAATTGATACGTAAATTGTAACTTGTAAAAAATTAAGTAAGTGAAAAATGTAAAGAAAGGTGAGAACCTTTGATTTCTGTAAGCATTCTTCTAATTTTTAATATTGTTGTTCAGTGCCATTGAGTGACTTCCAACCCATAGTGATCTTGTATAGGGTTTCCTAAGAGTGGCTGGTGAACTTGAACCACTGACCTTGCTGTTCAAACGACCTTGCGGTCCAGCCCATTAACCCTCAGCACCACACCAGCATCTATTGGAAAATTAAAAGACTTTCAGCCAAAGAAAACACATCCATGGGATTGGGCTCAGATGCACAACCTTTGCTGGGCAGAATATCAGAGGATGCTTGGATTGGGAGCCAGAAAACCCAGTGCTTGACTCCTTGTTTTGTTTCTTGCTAGATGATTGACTCAAATTATCAAGGTCATTTTTACTCTCTAAGCTTCCTTTTCCTAGTCAGAAAAATGAGGACATTAGTATTTGCTTAGTAGAGTTATGGAGTCCTGGTGTGGTGCTGTAGGATAATGTGTGGTACTGCAAAGTCAGTTTGAACTGTAAGGTTGGCAGTTCAAACTCACCAGTTGCTCCTCAGAAACCCTATACAGGGTTGCTATGGGTCAGAACTGACTTGATGGCACTTAACAACAACAACAAGAGAGTTAATTTTGAGGATTAAATAAGAAAATTCTTGTGCAAGGCTTGGTGCAGTGCCCGGAAATAATAGTAAATGCCAAGAAAATAAATGGAGGCTTATAGAGGCTTCCGATCTGCCAGACATCGAGTTTGGTTGTTTTTTTAAATTCACATTATTTCCCTCCTTTTTCCCATTCTAACCGTGTCTCAATCCCTGTATCCCAGAGCCCTGTTGTTCCAAGGTTGTGCATACATCATTATTTACCTCTGTCCCACTTAGCCCATGCAAACCTGCCTAATTGTTCTCCCATCTGCTTTGTTCTTCCATTCCCCTCTTCCTTCTTGTATATTGCCCTCCTCTGCAGCACCCAAACTATCCTGTGTCTATTCCCTGCCCTGTGCTCCACCTTCCTCTTCCTCTCCTCACCCACCCCTCCACATCCCAGCAACCAGCAAAGAATCCACCCCCCTTAAGTATGGGTTATTTTTCTTAGTCTTTTACAGTAGTGGTCCTATGCAGTATTTCTCTTTTTGTGACTGACTAATTTCACTCAACATAATGTACTCAAGGTTCATCCATGTTAACTGGTAGTTTGCAGCTTCCTTGTTAGTCTTCAAGGTAGCATAATATTCCATTGTGTGAATGTACCACAGTTTGTTTATCCATTCTTCAGTTGATGTGCACTTAGGCGGTTTCCATCTTTTTGCTGTTGTAAATAGTGCTGCTATGAACATTGGTGTGCATGTATCTTCTCATGTTATGGCTCGTATTTCTTGTAGGTAAATGTCAAGTAGAGGAATTGCTGGATCATAAGGTATTTCTATTTCCAACCTTCTGAGGAAGCGCCATATTGTTTTTTAGAGAGGTTGGACCATTTTGCAGTCCCGCCAGCAATGCAGGAGTGTCCCAGTCTCTCTACATCCCCGCCAGCATTTATTGTCCTCTGCTTTTTTGATCTTTGCTGTTATTGCTGGTGTGAGATGATATCTCATTGTTGTTTTGATTTACATCTCTCTAATGGCTAGTGAAGTGCATCTCTCTAATGGAGTCCTGGTGTGGTGCTGTGGGTTAATGCATCAGACTGCAAAGCCATTTGAACTGCAAGGTCGGTGGTTCAAGCTCACTACCTGCTCCTCGGAAAACAGGGTCACTATGGGTTGGCACCGACTCGACCGCATTTCACAACAACAACGGTTAGTGATCGTGAACATTTCTTCATATGTTTCTTGGCTGGCTGGATATCCTCCTTGGTGAAGTGTCTGTTCATGTCCTGTGCCCATTTTTTAATTGGGCTATTTATCTTTTTCTTGTAGATGTGTTGTAGTTTCCTATATATTTTAGAAAAGAGTCCCATTTCTCATGTGTCGTTGCAAAAGATTTTTTTCCCATTCTGTGGGTTCCCTTTTTACTCTTCTGGTGAAAGCTTTTGATGCACATAAGTTTTAATTTTTAGTATGTCCCACTCATCTATTTTGTCTACTTTTGTTTGTTTAGTTTTCAAAATGTTTGGTAGTCTGTGTATTCCCTGAATTAGTGCCCTCACATTTGTCCCTATTTTTTCATTGATGGCTTTCGTAATTCCGGGATTCACATTTAGGTCTTTATTCCATGTTGAGTTGGTTTTTGTATAAGGTGTGAGGTGAAAGTCTTGGTTCAATGTTTTGCATATTGTTTTCCAGTTCTGCCAGCACCATCTGTTGAAGAGACTATCACTTCCCCATGTGATATATTTAGGTGTTTTGTCAAAAATCAGTTGGCTTATGTGGATGGGTTAATTTCTAGATTCTTGATTCTGTCCCATTGGTCTTTGTACCTTTCATTGTACCAGTACCAGGCTGTTTTGACCACTATAGTCATGTAGTAAATTTTGAAGTATGGGAATGAGAGGCCTCCAACCTTATTCTTCTTCTTAAGCAGTGCTTTGCTTATCCTGGGTCTCTTTTCTTTCCATATAAAGTTTGTAATTGTTTTTTCCATCTCTTTGAAGAATGTTGTTGGAATCTGGATTGGGATTGCATTATATGTGTAAATTGCTTTGGGCAGTATTGACATTTTCACAATGTTAAGTCTTCCTATCTAGGAGCATGGTACATTCTTCCATTTTTGTAAGTCTCTTTTGGTTTCTTGTAGTAGTGTTTTGTAGTTTTCTTTGTATAAGTCCTTTGTTTCTCTGGTTACATTTATTCCTAGATATTTCATCCTTTGGGTGGCTATTGTAAATGGTATTGCTTTCCTAATGTCCTTTTCAATGCTGTCGTTTTGGGTATAGAGGAATCCAACTGATTTTTGTATGTTGAGCTTATATCCTGCCACTTTGCTGAATTTTCCAATGAGGTCTAGTAGCTTTTTTACTGAGTCTTTGGGGTTTTCTACATATAGGATCATATTGTCTGCAAATAGAAAGAGTTTTACTTCCTCTTTGCCAATTTGGATGCCTTTAATTTTCATGTCTTGCCATATAGCTCCTGCTAAGACTTCCAGCACAATATTGAATAGGAGTGATGACAAAGGGAATTGTCAGGTTCCTGTTCACAGAGGGAAGGCTTTCAGTTTCTCTCCATTGCAGACATATAGTCTTAATTGATGATTGACAGCCCTTTCCCACAGCTTGGGTAGTGGACTGTTGCTGATCAAAATATGTATTTGATTTGATCTTCATCCTTTCTAGGTACTTTTGTGGGGCTACTTCTCTTTTTCCTCTTCTAAAATTGGTTTCTCCAGGACTGAGTATACTAACCCACAGAGTAGGGCTTCAGTTTCCCTTTTCCTACCTCCCACTCAGCAGAGAAACACAAATATTGCTGTTTGCTGTGCACTCCGCTTGGTTGCAAATATATTCAGGGAAGACCAAATGGGGGGCAGTGTGGCATCACAGACTGAGTCAAAGAGGCCCTGGGCAGGGGCTGCTGGCTGCCAAGTCATTCCTTGGCACGTATTGAGCAGTCAACAGAAGTTGTTTTATACACTGCCCCAAATCCCTGTGAATTAGCCTGCCATTAGCATGAAAAATATTAAGCAATAAACAGTTGCGATATTTAACACTCTCTACAGAGGTCCGTTGCCACAGGCATAACCAATGCAGGTTGCATTAATGAGCGATGGGGAGCTAGCAGTGCAGCAGGAGAGGATGAGCAGGCTCTGAGAACCTCACACATAAAACCTGCCAGTTAATGATATGCACACTGCACAGATAGACACATACACATGTATGCACCCAGTGGGCACAGACATGCATACATACCTGTGCATGCACACATATATACATATGAACACACAGCAGACATGCAGACATAATCATATGTACATGTCCAGAAATGCAGTACACCCAGACAAATGCACATACATGCAATTTCACATGTGCACACACTCATACCTCTGTTTGAATAGTCATAGACATGGACCCAAGTAAATAGTCACATGCATACATGAATATATACACACAAGCACAAACATATCTCCTAGTGAAAAGTCTAGTAGTTTTTTTCAGATTTGATAGCAGGGCCCATTTCCTGCCTATATGGAGTAGAGTGTTGTCTGAATGACAACTTAGTAATTGTTAACCTTGGTGACAGCTCTACATCATTGATTTTTAAGGAAAGAAGATTTGGCATCATCATAATAGCACCTCGGTAGTATAAAGGGTACAGTATTTAGGTTCAATGTATATGACCAGCCAGTGAACATTTCATTAATCATTTATATGGTTAGAGACTATTACCATCTCCAGCAGTCTTGTGTTCCTGGGCTCCTAACCAGTGGTGGTGCCATGCTCAACAACTGTCCACAGCTCTCTCTTGCCTAAGGATTAGGTCTCATTAATTTTATGGTCACATTTCTTCACTACTGGTTCTTTCCCATCTTAGCATCTTTTCATTATGAGAAGAGACCCTCCAGATCTGGTACAATTTGCTCTTTCCTTGAAACACCACATTCTTTTATGTCCCCTTGTCTTTGCATAGATTCTGATTATCTCCCTGGAAGCTCTTTCCCTCCCTTCTTCTTTTTCAAAGCCCAGCAAAAACGTCACTTAGGTGAATACTTCCCCTTGACTTACCTGGAAAACCCCATCTATTTATCTATTACAAGCCTACTGTGTATTAAGTACTGAATGTGTGGACTGCCAAAATAACAAACCAATATGTGTTGGAAGAAGTACAGCCAGAATGCTCCCTGGAAGCCATGATGGCCAGACTTCATCTCTGATACTTCCAACACATTATCAGGAGTAACCAGTCCTTGGAGAAGGGCATCATGCTTGATAAAGTAGAGGGTCAGCAAAAAAAAGGAATGACCCCTTTTTGGCACAGTGGCAGCAGTAATGAGTTCGAGGTTAGTGCAGGACCAGGCGGTGTTTCGTTCTATTGTACACAGGGTCGCTGAATTGATACTAACTCAACAGCACCTAACAACAACAACAATCCTGTTATTCGGGGTTAAAAACCCAAGACTCATTCTTTTTCTTAACTATTTTCCTTCCTTTTAGCACCGCACTGAAGACAAAAGCAATTCCTATTGGATCTATATGTAAACTATATTCTGAATCTACTTTCTTTCCATCACCTCTACTACTCTGCTGCCTCCAAGTCATCAACAATAGCATCTTAATTAAATACCCTGCAGCTGTCCTTGTTCCTCTCTAGTGAGTATACCAGCAGGCAGCCAGAATAGCCTTCAAAAAAGGTAAAAAACACTAGTCACATTACTTCTCTGCTTAAAACCTTCCAGTGACCTCCCATCACACTCAGTATAAAATCCATTAATGGTCTCTTCCTATCTCCGTGATTGCTCTCCTCACTTTGCCACACACGGCTGCAATCATACATTGACAGAGAACTTCCAGAGGTTCAAGCTGGATTCAGAAGAGGCCGTGGAACGAGAGATATCATTGCTGATGTCCGATGGATCTTGGCTGAAAGCAGAGAATATCAGAAGGATGTTTACCTGTGCTTTATTGACTACGCAAAGGCTTTCGATTGTGTGGATCATGACAAGCTATGGACAACATTGAGAAGTATGAGTATTCCAGAACACTTAATTGTACTTCTGAGAAATCTGTACCTAGACCAAGAAGCAGTTGTTCGAACAGAACATGGGAACACTGAATGTTTTAAAATTGGGAAAGGTGTGAGACAGGGTTGTATTCTTTCACTATACTTATTCAACCTGTATGCTGAGCAAATAATACGAGAAGCTGGGTTCTATGAAGAAAAACGTGGCATCAGGATTGGAGGAAGACTCATTAACAACCTGCGATATGCAGATGATACAACCTTGATCGCTGAAAGTGAAGAGGACTTGAAACATTTACTTATGAAGATTAATGAGCACAGCCTTCGATATGGATTACATCTCAATGTCAAGAAAACAAAAATCCTCACCACTGGACCAATAAACAACATTCTTATCAATGGAGAAAAGATTGAAGTTGTCAAGGACTTCATTCTTCTTGGATCAACTATCAACACTCACAGAAGTAGCAGTCAAGAGATCAGACGATGTATTGCACTGGGCAAATCTGCTGCACAGGAACTTTTTAAAGTGTTGAAGAGTAGAGATGTCTGCTTGAGGACTAGGGTGCGCCTGACCCAGGCCATTGTGTTTTCAATAGCCTCATATGGATGCGAAAGCTGGACAGTGAATAAGGAGGATCGTAGAAGAATTGATGCCTTTGAGTTGTGGTGTTGGAGGAGAAGACTGAAAGTGCCATGGACTGCCAAAAGAACCAATAGATCTGTTTTGGAAGAAATGCAGCCAGAGTGCTCCTTGGAGGCCAGGATGGCTAAGCTTCGTCTCTCCTACTTTGGACATATTGTCCGGAGGAAACAGTCTTTGGAGAAGGATGTCATGCTGGGTATGGTGGAGGGTCAGAGAAAAAGAGGAAGACCCCCAACGAGATGGATCAGCCAGGTGGCATCATTGATGGACTCAAGTGTGGCAGCGGTAGTGAGGTTGGCCTAGGATCGAACATTGTTTCGTTCTGCTGTGCATGGGTTCGCTATGAGTCGGTTCCGACTCGATGGCACCTGACAACAACAACAACAACCTTTCTTGTTATCCCACAATTGCTCCAAGCTTGTTCTTATCTTTGTTTGGGGGAGAATGTGAGGGACCTAAATTGTTCTTTCCTCAAATATTGACATGGCTGGATCCTTCTCTTCATTCAAGTCACAACTCAAATATCACCTTAAAGACAACTTAAGCAAATTTTGCTTTTCCACTCATTCTTTAGGAGCTCTGGTAGCGTAGTGGTTACGAGTTGGGCTGCTAACCTCAACGTCAGAATTTCTAAAACTACCAGCTATTCCTAGGGAGAAAGATGGGGCTTTCAGAAACCCTGTACAGCTTCGGAACCGACTCCACGACACATAACCATGACCACCACCACTCATTCTTTGTCCCTTTACAAATTACTCTAAGCAATGACACCACAGATATCAGAGTCAACCTGCACTTTATTGGGCTCTGTTGGGCTCTATTGGGCTCTCAGTAATGGATTTTGTGGAAGCAGACTGCCAGGTTTTTCTCCCAAGGTGGCTCTGGGTGAATTCAAACCTCCAATCTTTGGTTAGCAGATAAATACATTAGCTGTTTGTACCACCCAGGGACTCCTCTGTCCTTCTGTCCCCTTACTCTGCTTTAATTTTCTTCCTTGCATTTACAAGGTCACTGAGAGTTAGAACCAACTCATATAACAACATTAAACACATGTGATTTGCTCTATAATATTGATTGAATGAATGATACCCTATACACTGTATAGTATACAGGATTGTTATGAGTCAGAACTGACTCCAAGGCACTGAACAACAATGTCAATGCTTGGTCTCCTTCCCTTCCCTTCCCTAGCTTCCTACTTTCCTACAGCTGTTATAAGTGGCTTCAAAAAGTTCAAGGAAAAATTCCATTTACCTTTTCATTCTATTTTTCCATGAACTTTTTGAAGCTCCCTTGTAATTCATCTCTTCTCACAGTCAGCCTCAACTTTCCAAAGCCAACTCCTCCCACTTTTTCCATTTTAGGAATGGAAGCTCCACCCATTCAGTTACCTACTCAGAGACCCAAATCCCTTCCACCATTCTTCTTCCTCACCCTGGAACTCTGCCTAGTATGTCCTTAGTCCTGGCCACTGTTAGTTTTAATCTACTTTCCTTGGGTTTTGCTCCGCCTGGATCCACACAAGTGAAAGCATTTGCGTAGTCAATAAAGAACAGGTAAATATCTTTCTGGTATTCTCTACTTTCAGCCGAGGTCCATCTGACTTCAGCAATTATATCTTGTTCTATGTCCTCATCTGAATCCATTTGGAACGTTTGACAGTTCCCTATCAATGTACTGTTGCAGCTGTTTTTTAATTATCTTCAGTAAAAATTTACTTGCATGAGATATTAATGATATTGTCCAATGATTTCTTCATTTTTGTTGGATCATTTGTCTTTAGAATAGGAACAAATCTGGATGTATTCCAATCAGCTGGCCAGGTAGCTGTCTTCCAAATTTCTTGCCATAGATAAGTGAATGCCTCTAGTACTGCATCAGTTTGTTGAAATATTTCAATTCTGAATTGATGTAAAAGGATATTCCACCAATTCACAGAGCCTTTCTCTTTGCCAATGTTTTCAGTGCGCTTTTGACTTTTCCTTCAGTATCATTGGCTCTTGATCACATACTACCTCTATGAAATGGTTGAGCATTGACCATTTCTTTTTGGTACAGTGATTCTGTATGTTCATTCCATCTTCTTTTGAAACTTTCTGCATCATTCAATATTTTGCCAATAATATCTTTCAATATTGCAACATGAGTCTTGAAAATTTTCTTTAGTTCTCTCAGCTTGAGAAATACTGAGTGTGTTCTTCTCATTGGTTTTCCAACTCCAGATCTTTGCACATTTTGTTATAATATTTGACTTGTCTTCTCTTGAAATTTACTGTTCGGTTCTTTTATGGACTTAGATCCTGGGTCTGCCACTTACCAGCTTTGTAGCTATGGGTAAGTGACACGCATCCCTGAGTTGCAGAACCTCATCTGTGAAGTGGTTATATATCGTATGTTTTCATAGGGGAGGTTGGAAAGATTAAATTAGATGATACATGTAAAACTTTGAGCAAGTGCCTAGAACAGAGTAAGCACTCAAAGGGAAACTATTATGAGCGAGGATACCTGTTCAGTCATTGAAACCTGAAACCCACTTGCCCAACCTACTCAGTAGGGCTCTGCAGAAACCTGCTGTTTATAACCAGCAGGATGTCACCTCTGCATGGCGTTGCTCACAGCTCCTTACACGTCCCCGTGCCTGTTAGAGGAGAATGGGAATAAAGCTATTCCAACAAAATGATAGTCATTTTCCTTATTCAAGGAAAAGGCTGAGATTGTGCCCACATCTTGCCCAATCCTCTACATTGTGGAGCTGATGTAGAGACCACAAAATTATCAAGAAAATTCTTCCTCTTTTGCTCACTTTGTCATGAACAATGAATGGAAGCACATTCTATCCAGTTCTCTCAACTTTACTACTATTCCAAATGGCATGTTCACAACTAATTATGGAAGGGACTTTGCCTTAAATTGCTCACCATCACAGACTAAATTAAGTCCAAATCCTTAATATGACTAAAATTCCTCCTTATCTAGAATTATATTTATATTTACCTTTCTAGTATCTTCTCTTGATTGTTAAACTTTGTTTATTTGCTGCACTGTTCCTTCATTTAGTCTATTGACTCCTTAATGCCTCAGGATCTTTGCACTTGTTCTCCTCTAAGCCTAGACCACTTTTCTCAGAAGACCTCTCCTAAACTCCTGCTTTAGTTCCCCTTTCCCAGACTAGCTTCTAGTTTCCTTTTGTTGTTTTTGTGGTTACGTTGGTTCTGACTCATAGTGACCCTGTATAGAGTTTCCAAGGAGTGGCTGGTGGGTTTGAACTGCTGACCATGTTAGCAGTTCAGTGCTTATCCTACATATCCCAGACCACTTTATATGTTCTGCTAGCACATTGTGAAAACCATCAAACAATATCATTAATATCATGTGTAAATAACAAGGCACTACAGAGATCTGGTAGCATAGTGGTTACAAATCGGGCTGTGACCCGCAAGGTCAGCAGTTCGAAACTACCAGCTGTTCCATGGGAGAAAGATGAGGCTTTCTGCTCCCATAAAGATTTACAGCATCGGAAACCCTATACAGGGTCGTTATGAGTCAGAACTGACTCCACGGCACATAACAACAACAACAACAACAACAGAAATTCAAGCTGGATTCAGAAGAAGATGTGAAACTAGGGATATAATTACTAATATCAGATGGATCCTAGCTGAAATCAAAGAATACCAGAGAGATGTTTACTTGTGCTTTATTGACTATGTAAAGATATTCAACTGTATGGAGCATACCAAACTACGGTTAACATTGTGAAGACTGGGAATTCCAGAACATGTAATTATGCTCATGAGGAACCTGTGGCAGTTGTTAGAACAGAACAGGGGATATTGAATGATTAAAAGTCAGGAAATGTGTGCATTAGGGTTGTATCCTTTCACCATATTTGTTTAATCTGTATGCTGAGCAAATAAAGTGAAAAGTGGGATTATATGAAGAAGAACATGGCATCAGGATTGGAGGAAGCCTCATTAACAACCTGTGATTTGCAGATGACACAACTTTGTTGACTAAAAGTGAAGAGGACTTGAAATACTTGCTGATGAAGATCAAAGACTACAGGCTTTAGTGTGAATTGCACCTCTCAATGTAAAGATAACAACAATCCTCACAACTGGACCAAAAGACTCTATCATGATAAGTGGAGAAAAGATTGAAGTTGTCAAAGTCTTCATTTGCTTGAATCTACGATCAATGCTTATGTAAGCAGCACTCAAGACTTCAAATGATGTATTGCATTAGGCAAATTTGCTGCACAAGATCTCTTTAAAGTGTTCAAGAGCAAAGATGTCAGGTTGAGGACTAAGGTGTTCCTGACCCAAGGCATGGTATTTTAAATCGTCTCATATACATGTAAAAGTTGGATGATGAATAATGAACATTGTAGAACAATCAATTCATTTAGATTATGGTGTTGGTGAAGAATATTGAAAGTACCATGGACTTCCAGAACAACAACAGCAAAAATGTGTGTTGGCAGAAATACAGCCAGAATACTCCTTAAAAACCAGGATGGTGAGAATTTGTCTTTCTTACTTTGGACATATTATTAGGAGGGGCCAGTCCTTGGAGTAAGGCATCATGCTTGGAAAAGTGTTTGGTCAGTGAAAACAAGGACAACCCCCAAAGAGAAGAACTGACACAGAGACAGCAACAATGGGTCAGACGTAACCACATTTGTGAGGACGGTACAGGACCAGGCAGTGTTTCATTCTGTTGTACATAGACTTGGTTCTGTTACAACCAACATGATGGCATGTAATAACAATAACAGTCTATTGAAGTTTTTCATATAACTTATTCAGTTGATATTGCTTACTCATTGGGTTTTATTATGTATTTACTGATGAAGGTCAAAGCTACAGACTTCAATATGTTTTATACCAGAACATAAAGCAAACAAAAATCCTGATAAATGGTGAAGAAATTGAAGTTGTCAATGATGTAATTCTATTTGAATCAACAATCAAGGACCATGGAAGTAACAGTCAAGAAATCAAACAACGGATTTTGTTTTAGTCTGGGTTAACTGGATATGGAACTAGAACTGAGTAACTTTAGGCTGAGGCTTATGGTGGAGTGAAGTGTCCTCTTGAGTTTATCAGCATCCCTAAAGAGCTATGTAACATTGCCCTGGCTGAGAGAAGCTGCCTGAAGCCATGGCTGAGGGGAGGCTTCCAGAACGGGAAGAACTTTGCTCTGAGCAATTTTGACCCTGAAATGAAAACTGTTAACCTCCCTAAAATATCATAACTGTGTGTAAGTTGTCTGAGTTCTGTGTAGCCATTGCAATGAGTAGAGCATGCTGTTGGAGGCATGATTGGTTCAATTTTTACACTGTTGTTGTTGTTAAGTGATGTCGATTCGATTCCGACCCATAGTGACCCTGTATAGGGATTCCAAAGAGCAGCTGGTGAGCTTGAACCACAGACCTTGCAGTTCAAATGACTTTGCAGTCTGATGCATTAGCCTACAGTGCCACACACACTAGTAGGGCGTAATTGCAGATAATAAGGTTGGGACTTGCCAAGGGTAGGCAGTATGATCAAGTTTAAAACTGGCTGGATGGGGCTCTCAAAATGTACTGCAATAGTTAAGTCAGTTAATTTACAGGGGATGGACCAGGGCAACAGCATTCTACTCTAATCATGATAATGCATTGCTGTTAAGTGCCGTTGAGTCGGTTCCGACCCATAGCGACCCTGTACAGGGTTTCCGAGGGTGTAAATCTTTACGGGAGTAGAAACCTCATCTTTCTCCTGCGGAGCGGCTAGTAGTTTCAAACCGCTGACCTTAAGGTTCACAGCCTGATTCGTTACCACTATGCTACCAGAGCTGCTTATGCATTGGCAGTGGCTAAAGGCATCATTAACTGCGCTCATAAGAAGCTGTACATAGACGAAGAGGCAGTTGTTTGACTACAACAAGGGAATACTGCATGGTTTAAAATCAAAACAGGTTAGTGAGTGTCAGCAGTATAACCCTTCACCATACTTACTCTATCTGTATGCTGAACAAATCATTTGAGCCCTGGTGGATAAGTGGATAGAATACTCAGCTATACCAATGCAGTTGCCAGCAAGTTTACATGCCTACTTGTCTGTTCCCTTTGAGTTTCAGTCTTGAAGGGGGGTTTGTCCTGAAGGGACTTGATTGCTTGTCTTGATGGCTCCCCTTCAAACAGTTTGCTTGTTCTTGTAATAGCCAAACAGACTGCTGTTTTTGTTTTTTTCCTCTTGGCCTTTCTTTCAAGAAGTAGCTTCTGTTCCTCTAGCCATTCGAGGATGGACTGCCTGTCCTTACAAGTGGGAACGTGGCACCTCAGAAGGTTCTGGATGGGGTTCAGGATTCCACCTAAGGTCCTATACACTGCAAAGTCTCTGCAAGAAGCCCATTTCACTGGACAAGAGCAAGAAGATCTTTAAAGTATTAAAAAACAAAGATGTCACTTTGTGGATTAAAGTATGCTTGATCCAAGTCATGATATTTTCAACCACCTTATATGCATACAAAAGCTAGACAATGAATAAGGAAGGCCAGAGAAAAATTGATTATTCCAAATTATGATGTTGGTAAAGAATATATATGACATACTTTCCAGAAGAATGAAAAAATCTGTCTTGAAAGAAGTACAGCAAGAATGCTCCTTAGAAGCACGTGTTGAGAGTTAATTTCAGGTACTTTGTACGTGTTATCAGGAGGAACCAGCCTTTGGAGAAGAACATCAAGTTTGGTAAAGTGAGGGTCAGTGAAGAGAGGAAGGCTGTCAACAAGATGGGTTGCCACCATGGCTGCAATAATGGGTCAAACATAGTGATGTTGTTGTGCATGGCACGGGGCCAGGCAGCTTTTCATTCTTTTTCATATGGTGCCTGGTGTGGCATTATGGGATAAGCACTGGGCTTCTAACAGCAAATTTAGTGCTTCAAGCCCACAAGTTGCTCCTTGGAAACTCTACAGGGTTGCTATGAGTTGGAACCAACTCCTTAACACTTAACAACAACTCAGAGCACCGTGTTGGTGGCAGTGGTAGTGTGCCATGGAATTGGTTCGGACTCATAGCAACCCTGCATAGAGTTTCTGAGACTATAAATCTTTACAGGAGCAGAAAGCCTCATCTTTCTCGCATGAAACTGCTAGTAGTTTCAACCTACTGATCTTGAGATTAGCAGCCCAACTCATAACCACTACACCACCAGAGCTCCTTAAATGCATCATGCTAGTCCCAGCTATTGATAAATGCATGTCTTTGTCTCCTGAGCTGGAATTTAAGCCTCAATCACTTTGGCTGGAATCCTGACCTCCTCTGTGGATTTCGTTTCCCATACCCTTAGATTTCTTGCAGGCATCCTGCTTCCAAAAGAGTGATTCTCATGTTTCTAAGTGAGCCATGCACTTGCTGCTCATCTTTGCTGCCTAGAGGACTACCAGAACAGACCTCCTGGATGATATTGACATCCTTGAGTGACTTTAAATTTACCTCTAGTCTGAGCTTGCTCTTCAGCATGGTATGTTCCAATGATTGTTAATGTTTCAAACATTTCTTACACTTCTCCCAAATAATTCCTGCCTATGGAGCCCTGGTAGCGTAGTGGTTACAAATCGGACTGCTAACCTCAAGGTTGGCAGTTTGAAACTACCAGCTGTTCCATGGGAGAAAGATGAGGCTTTCTGTACCCATAAAGATTTATAGCCTCGGAAACCCTGTACAGGGTCGCTGTGAGTTGGAACCGACTCCATGGCACATAACAACAATGGAGCCCTGGTGTTATAGAGAATTGCTAGGTAGGCTGCTAACTGCAAGGTCAGAAGTTCAAATCTACCAGTTACTCTATGGGAGTTTTCTGCTTCTGTAAAGATTTACAGCCTTGCGAACCCTACGCAGGGTTTCTATGAGTCAGAAGCGACTGGGTGGCACATTACAACCACCACCTCCATGGAGTAAAAGGAAGGATTACATGAACTGTTCCTGTGCATGGGGTACATGATACAGAACTGTCCGGAAGTCATACCGCTGTTGTTACTATTAATCTTCCAGGACAGTGTGGTATAAAGCAAAGGGCACTTATCCAAGGACCACAGACCTTACATGTGCTTTGAGATCAGTCCCTCAATACATCTGGATCTCAGTTTTCTCTTCTAAACCCATTGGAGAGATCTTTTTAAACTATAACTTACCTCATTCTCTATAGATTTGATTATCAAAACAATGAAATGGTGTATCAATTCATTAATACTCTTACAACATTAATTTAAAAAACAGCTATTCAAATTGACAGAGAAAAAAGGGGATTCATTTGTTCACAAATGACATCAACATGGTTACATTTCTGCCCATTTACTTTCCTTTGTATTGACTTCCTGCTCAGGCTGACTCTTCCCAGGGTTGGCAAGCTCGGCTTATCAGTTCACCAATTTTAAACACTTACATCAAAAATCCCAGAATTGACTCCTCCAGGACTGAATTGGTACATGTGCCTATGCCCATGCCTGAACCATCACTGTGATCAAAGGGTGAGAGAATTCATGCTACATATTAACTCCTGAAAATGATGATGTGAGAAGGTACCACCAGCCTCACTGGATTTGAGAGAGGAGGGGTGGATGCAGGCAAATGGGAGTACTGTACTAGGAGAAGGTAGTTAAAGTCACAGAATGAAGTTCACCATGAGGCAGGCTGTGATCTGGCCATAGGCTAATTCTCTGGAACCTCCTCTCTGCGCATTCTTTAAAGGTGGCATTCTGTTTCTCAGCTTCTCTTCTTTTGTCAGAATACCTTCTTCTGCGCACCTCTTTACCCTTATGAGAATTGCCCAAGGAAGTACGAACTCAAACAGATACTTGTATACCGGTGTTCATAGAGGTGTGATTCAGAATGGCTACAAGTTGTCCTAGGGTCCATTAACAGATGACTGGATAAACACAATGCAGCACACATACCCCATGCAATGGAGTTTTGTTCAGCCACAGAGAGGCGTGAGATTCTGACACATGCTAAGACGTGATGGACCTTGAAAATATTACGCTAAATGAAAGAAGCCGATACAAAATGACAAGTTTTTTATGACTCCATACAAACTTTTGTTCTGAACTGTCTAGACATGGAAAATTCAGAAACAGAAAGTAGGCTAAAGGTTACCAGGGCCTGAGGGAAAGAGGGAAGTTGCAAATTATTGCTTAATAGTGTTTCTGTTTGGGGCAATGAAAATGTTTCAGAAATAAATAATGGTAAAGTTTTACAGCATTGTGGAAGCCACCAAATTACACACTTTAAAAAGGTTAGAATGGCTGACTCTCTGTTATATATATTCTTCCATAGTAAAATTAAAAAAACAAAATATTGCCAGGAAATGTCTCTTATCCCTATAGGAAAAGTTCATAGTTACTGCCTCTCTGCTCCCATGATGCTATGCCTTGAACTACAATTCAGAACCTGTGATGATGTAATGCGACTATTTATTTTGGTACCTGTCTCCTCCACTAAATTGTGAGCCCCAGAGGGCAGTGGCAGTGAGATTTATCTTTTGTAGCTCTAGTGCCTGGAGTAGTTGCGGTGCATAGTAGGCACTTAATAAATGTTTCTTGCACTAAAAGGATTCATTCAAGCTTTAATTTATCTAAGTCTTGGCGGTACCCCAATTGCACATTTTTTTCCCCTGTGTCCTACAGGATGCTGGGAGGATCAGTGCAACAGCATTTACAAAGACCTGGGAGAGAGAAGTCTGTGCATCCGAGGCTTTGTTATGAGGGGTGTAGGGCTTATTAAGACACCATGGCACATTGCATCTGCTGGGGGCTGGACAAGAGAACTGCACAGTCGTGGCTAGAATACCAAAGTAGAAAAAAGTTCACTTGGCAAATGCCGGAGATGTCAGCTAAAGCATCTATAATTTACATTGGATTAGCAGGTGAAAGATTAGGTGACCACTGCAACAATCCCTTCTTGGCTATGAACATCTCATTTATAAAAATATTGATTCCACTTCTTTGGAAATAATTGATTAATGATATTTTGAGAGAGAAAAATCGTTTCCAGGGTTTTCCTTGCCTCATCTCACAATGTCCTGTTGCCCTGACTGCTGATAACCTTATTTGTCAATTCTGTAACTCCCTCCTCTCTGGAAGTGGGGGCTCTCGAATACAAGAGAAAATGGGAAGACTCAGAACTTTGTTGGTGGTTTGTAAAAAGAAATAGCGTAGCATAGACTAGCACTTAGGAATGGAAAGCATCTTAGAAATGACCTATCTCTGGGGTCCTTGGCTCTCAAATCTTACAATCCATCAATCACTGAATTTTAGGGTGGGGGGGCCAGGGAAGTGGGAAATCCAAAGCACATTAAAATTGGACTTTACTCTGTCATTAAAGTATGAGCACAGGTTCTCTATGGGAAAGTAGAGCAATGCAGAACAAAGAAGAAAATAAAAATGATCTTCTATTTCCCGTTACCTAGAGATAATCACTGTGAATGTTTTAAATACATCTTTTCAATAATACCTATTTTGCAATATTGGCATTATTCTTACATATTGCTTTGTAACCTCTTCCACTTATTACAAAACATGGTGATGATTCCTCATTGTTATTAGTCTCTTACAATATGATTTTTAAAGACTGGATAGTATTTTGTTATATATTTGTAAAGTAAGTCTAACTATTTTCCCATTGTTGGATACTAAGGGTGTTTCTGGCTTTTCTGTCTCATCATCCTTCCTTCTTTTCCTCTCTCCTTTCTTTTTTTGTTATTAAAATTAATGTAATTAGTATCACACTATATAAAACTTTGCATATATCTCTACATAATCCCTTAGGCTCCATTCTAGAGGTGGAATTGCTAGGATAGAAACTGTTCCTACTTTCAGAATTTTGATATATGTTTAAAACTGTCTTCCAGAAAATATGCATCAATTTAGAGTTCCACTAAGGCTTATTTTCTTGCACCCTTGCCAAGACATGGTATTAGCATCGTTTGTAAAAAACCTTTACCAACTTGATCGCCAAAGAAAAATGTTTCTTTATTTTTATTTGCTTTTTTAGACAGCTTTATTGAGATGTAATTCATCTACCCTGTATTTCACCACTTAATATCCACAATGCAATGTTTTTTAGTATATTTACAAAGTTGTACAAGCCACACCATCATCTAATTTTAGAACAGTTTTGTCCCATCAAAAAGAAATTCTGTATCTCTTAGTAGACATTCCTCATTTCCTTCAGCTTCATAGGATAAGCACTGGACTTAAACCACAAGGTTGTTGGTTTGAGCCCACCAGCTGCTCTGTGGGAGAAAGGTTAGGCTTCCTGTTTCTGTGAAGACTTACAGCCTGGTAAACCCTATGAAAGGAGTCCTGATGTGGCACTGTGGGCAAATGCACCATACTGCAAATCCATTTGAACTGTATGGTCGGCAGTTCAAGCTCACTAGCTGCTCCTCGGAAACCCTATACAGGGCTGCTATGAGTCAGAACTAACTTGAAGACACTTAACAACCACAGCAAACCCTATACAGGGTCTCTATGAGTTAGAACCTACTCAAGGGCACTTAGCAACAACAGCAATAGCCCAAGGCAACCATTAATCTACTTTCTGTATCTCTAGAATATTCTGAACATTTCAAATAAAGTCTATTTCACAGATATCCTAGAATCATACAACAATGTGCTCATTCATATCTGGCTTTCTTATGTAGCAAAATGTTTCCAAAATTCATCCATATTGTAGCATGCAACAACATATTTTTATGTTGTTATTGTTAAGTGCTATTGATTGAGTTCTGACTCATAACAATCATGTATAGGATGTCTAAGGAGTGGCTGATGGGTTTGAACCACCAATCTCATGATTAGCAGTCCAGTGATAATCCTGCAGTGCCACACAAGAGGTTAAGGTAACTAGCCACAAGAAACCTGAACAGAATCCTGGTGTGGCACCGTAGGATAAGCATTCAACTGCAATGTTGGTTTGAACCACAAGGTCGGTGGTTCAAATTCACCAGCCACACTTCAGAAACACTTTACAGTGGAGTTGAGGAAAATAAGGAAGAAGTTAGGAAAGTACTACAGGAATAATCAAATAAGATAGATACAGCATTGCAAACAATTCAAAACCTACAGAAAGAGGTCCAAACAATTAATAATAGAATATCAGAAATGGACAATACACTGAACGTGCAAAGGAATAGAATTGAAGAGACGGAAGCCAGAGCTAGTGAGCTGGAAGACAAATCTCTCAATACTACTAACATAGAGAGCAAGCAGTAAAAAGGATAAAAAATTCTGAAGAAGGTCTAAGATTCATGTTGGATAACATGAAGAGGAATAACTTAAGAAATATCGGCATTCCAGACAGGAACAATCAGACAGGTCCACAGAGGAGACAGTTGAAGAACTTCTGGAAGAAAATTTCCCTAACATCCTGAAAAGTGAAAAGAAGCATTCAAGAAGCTCAATAAATCTCAGGAAGGATAGATCCTAAAAGAAAATCACCAAGACATATAAAAATCAAGCTCTCCAAAATAAAAAATAAGGAGAGAATTCTGAAAGCAGCTAGGGAAAATAGAAGTGTTACATACAAAGGCAAATAAATCAGATTAAGCTCAGATCTCTTAGCAGAAACCATGCAGACAAGAAGGCAATGGGGAGACATACATAAAACTCTGAAAGAAAAAAAACTGTCAACCAAGAATCCTCCCCATCAAAGCTGTCAATCAAATGCAACAGGTGTAATCAAAACATTCCAGGATAAACAGAAGCCAAGGGATTTTGCCAAAGCCAACCCTGTGCTACAAAACATCCTAAAAGGAGTTCTGTGGACTGAGAGCCAACAAGAACAGACAGTAACCAGAGATTGACATATGTGGACTCAATGGAACTCAGTCAACAGCTGGAAGAGTTGCGTACAGAACAAAACTATAAGAACAAATTCAGAGGAGGTGGGAGGTCAGTCTATGAGCAAAACAATTATAGTGTGAAAGAAGGTAAACACATAGGAATAGAGATCCATGTGATGAGGAGGTCAGGTAGATTACAGGATTACATAGACTATCTTAAATGGAGGGAAAAGTTAATGGAATATAAGGTAACCACAATGGTGGGGTTCAGGTGGGGAGGTTAGGGGGAGGTGGAGGGAAGCAATGGTAGAACACAGGGTAGGGGTAGACACATCATAGTTGGGGTGTTGGGGAGGGCAATAAAAGAAGGTAGAAAGGGGAACACTGAGACAGGTTTGCGTGGGCTAAATGGGACAGAGGTAAATACTGATGCATGCTCAACCTTAGAACAACAGGGCTTTAGGCATAGTTTGAAGAGGGGAAATAATACTAAGATGATGCTTGATTGTCTTATGAATATTGGTTTTCCTTGCCTAATATTGTAAAATAGACACTTGAGTGGGATAGAAAGAAATGTCGGGAAACATGATTACAAAAAGCTCGTAGGCCCGTCTTTCGTCTCTAACTGATTGGAATACCTAAAAGGGGTTCTAGAACTTGCCCAGTGAAATAGGCCTCTTGTGGAGCTTTTGCAGTGTATAGGATCCTAGGTGGTATCTTGAGCCCCATCCAGAACCTTCTGAGGTGGGACATTCCCATTAGAAAGGACAAGCAGACCAGCCTGGAACAGCTAGAGTGACAGAAGATACATTTTCAAAGAAAGATCAGCAGGAAAAACCCAAAACAAAAATGGCAGTATGACTGGCTACAACAAGAGTAAGCAAACTGTTTGCAGGGAAGCCATCAGGGCAAGCAATCAAGTTCCTTCAGGCCAAACTCCCCTCTAAGACTACAACTCAAAGGGAACACATAAGCAGGCATGTGAGCTTGCTGATGACCACATTGGTCTACTGGTGAGTGGAAGAGGGGGTAAAGGCAGCAATGAAGAAATGGGCTGAGTTCAGCCACAATCCATAGACTCCCGTTGGCCTGGAGATGAGAGAAAAAAGAGGAAGGGCTGGTTGGTCCAAAGTATGGTGAGACCTGAGGATATCTGAGCCCATGGACAAGGACATAGCCACAGAGGGCTAGAGCTGAGAGTGAAGCATCCAGCTTATATGAAGTGAGGGAAGATGCACAAAAACACCCAAACTTGCAGATAGTACCCATTTGACCTAGCCTCTATGGCTTGATAATCAGAACTCAACTAGAGGAAGATAAAAACAAAACAAAACAATTTTTGATAAAAGAAACGAGGGTAAATTGCTACAATTTGATAAACTTGACCTATACTCATGGAGGTAGTAATTCTAAATATGAACAGAGAGTGAATGAGTCTTCATATCAAGTATCAAAGCTATCCCCTCTGTACACAGGGTAGATAGGGACCAGCAACTTAAATATTCGCTACCTAAAATGAAGGGGTGATAAAGGCACGAAGTGACTGGCTTACAAGGTTTCAAGGGGGAGTTTAGTTTAAGAGTGTGTAGGGGAAGAAAGAGTCCCCATTGAATTGTTTTCATTTTGTCTAGATGGTTAAAAGAGATGGGGATAAGAGTCTTATGATTCAATAATGAGTATTAGTTATCATGACTAATTGTGACTGTCACAATTGTAAAGGTAGAAGTTTTTTTTAACAAAAATGGGGGAGTAGTCAATCTTACATTCCAGGAACAGAGGACCTTAGGACCATCAAGGGAGAAGAGCAAAAGTGGAATGTGGGACCCTATCCAGAGAAGCAGCGACACCAGAGATTTGGAGGCAGAGATGGGATGTGGAGAAAGGGAGCAGTGAGAACTCTAGATTCATGGGAAGAGATGTACTAAGAGCTGGTGGCCAGAAGGCAGACTTTCAGAATGTGCCCTTTGGTGGTATAAATTATTATATATGCCTGAGTGTTAAAAAAATAATAATAATAAAAAGAAGAACTAATGTGAATAGAGAGAAAAATGGTATTTGATGGTACATGGAGGGGATTATAATCATTGTAATGAAACAAGGTGTATGATTTGTTGAATGTAAAACTAATGTAAACTTTCACTCAATTCACAATAAAAACTTCAAAAAAGAAAGAAAGAAAAGACCAAAATGGATAACAGAAGAGACTCTGAAACTTGCTCTTGAACGTAGAATAGCTAAAGTGAATGAAAGAAATGATGAAGTAAAAGAGCTGTACAGAAAAATTTAAAGGGCAGTTCAAGAGGAAAAAAAAGTAAAGTATCCTAATGAAAAGTGCAAAGACCTAGAGTTGGAAAACCAAAACAGAAGAACACACTCAGCATTTCTCAAGCTGAAAGAACTGAAGAAAAATTTAAGTCTCGACTTGCACTATTGAAGGATTCTGGCAGCAAAATATTGAATGATGCAAGAAGTATTAAAAGAAGATAGAAGGAATAAAGAATCACTATAACAAAAATAATTTAACAATGCTAAGCCATTTCAGTAGGTAGCATATGAGTCAAGAACTGATAACATTTTGAAAGAAGATATCCAACATTCACTGAAGACATTGGAAAAAAACAAGACTTCAGAAATTGGCTACCAATTGAATTATGTATCAACAAACTAATGTAGCACTGGAGGAGAAATATTACAAGTGGATAACTTTAACAAACAGAACTTTATTCTCTCAGAGTTTAGGAGGCTAGAAATATAAATTCAGCATGCAGGCTTTAGGGAAATGTTCTCTCTCTTTGTTGGCTCTGGGGAAAGGTCCTTGTCTCCTTTCAGCAGCATTTATTGGAAATCTACAGGCATAGTGTCATAAATCTTCTCCCACATCCAGGAGCTTCACAGTGCAGGGAATTCATTGATGAAAAAGAAGCCTCCAGGAATTGATGGAATACCAATAGAAATCTTTCAACAAATAGATGAAGCACTGGAGATGCTCACCCATCTGTGTCACAAAATTTGGAAGACTGTTTACTAACTGACTGGAAGAGATCCTTATTTGTGCCCATTTCAAAGAAACATGACCTAACAGAATGCAGAAATCATTGATACAATGGCACTTAACAATAACAACAACATCATTAATATCACATGCAGATAACATTTTGCTTAAGATAATTTTTAAATGGTTGCAGCAGTTCATGGACAAGGAGCTGCCAGAAGTTCAAGCTGGATTCAGAAGAAGAAACGAACTAGGGATATCACTGCTGATGACCGTTGGATCTTGGTTGTAAGCAAAAGAATACCAGAAAGATGTTTGCTTGTGTTTTATTGCATATGCAAAGGCACTTGACTGTGTATCATAACCAATTATGGATAACAAATTATGGGAATTCTAGAACACTTAATTATGCTCATGTAGAACCTGTGCATAAATCAAGAGGCATTTGTTTGAACAGAACAAGGGGATACTGAGTGGTGTAAAATCAGGAAAGTGTGTACCAGAGTTGTATTCTTTTACCACTGGAAAAAAAAAAAAAAAGGCATTAATCATCCCTCCCACAGCACTCTCTATTTGGGTCCAATAATTCACTGTAATGGCCACAGAGAACACTGACAACATATTTACAGTTATGTAACTTATTAGGTAAATTAACCAGTTCCAATGCAAGATCAGAAAATTCTCAGGGCACAGTTCTTACTGTTAGGGCAGGCTCTCCTCAGTTCTCCCCACAGGCAGGACTCTCCCTGCCTGGGCATTATTACAGAGCTTTTTTAGGGCTGCTGCTAAATGCTCATAGGGCACATCACTCCATTATAAATCTCAGTCTGAAAGTACTTTGCTCTATCTCTGTGGGTCAGCAACCCTAGTTCCCCTAATTAAGTGCCTGGAGTCACTCCATTCTATGAGCAAGCCTCCTGCCCAAAGTCACTCAGCTTTACTTGCTCTTGGTTCTGCTGCTGAACCTTTCCCATTCCTCCAGTGGCACAGATTTCTGTCTTTGGGATGAGGAAGTTAAATGAGCAAGAATCTCTCGGTCCAAAGGATGTGCTCCACTCCTGGTTATTCTTCTTTGATTGTAGGGAGAGTTCCCATTTCTGCTTCCAAGAGATTTCCCATTTTATACACATTAGAGTTCCAAGTTTTACAATCACAGTTAACTCTGTTAACCACTCAAAATGGAATTATATAACCCTATCAGCATCTGCTCCCACCTTCTATTACTCAGACCCAACAGGGAAAAAAATTTGTTTGGTGTGAGTTACCAAAACTATGAATAGAAGAGCAATATAGCGTAGTGGTTATGAATCGGGCTACGAACCGCAAGGTCAGCAGTTCGAAACTACCAGCTGTTCCGCAGGAGAAAGATGAGGCTTTCTGCTCCCGTAAAGATTTACAGCCTCGGAAATCCTGTACAGGGTCACTATGAGTCGGAACCGACTCCACAGCATATCACAACAACAACAACATAAAGTAATTCACTGCAGTGCAACTGTGCTTATTCATTGTGTATGCTTAGCAAATCATCTGAGAATGTTTGATTTTATGAAAATCAAAATTTTGGATTATGTGAAGACAAACACAGCATCTGGAATGGAGGAAGTCTCCTTAATAACCTGCCATATAAGATGGCACAAAGAAAGTGAAAAGGACTTGAAGAACTTACTGATGAAAACCAAAGACTACAGCCTTCTCTAAGGATTATACCTCAAAGTAAAGAAAACCTTCACAACTGGACCAATAAACATGATAACGGACAAAAAGCTGAAATTGTCAAAGATTTAATTTAAATTGAATCCACAATCAATGCCCATGGAAGCAGCAGTCAACTAATCAAAGGACCTATTGCACTGGGCAAATCTGCTGCAAAAAATCTCTTTAATGTGTTAAAGAGTAGAGATGTCATTTTGAGGGCTAATGTGAACTTCACCAAAGCTATGGCATTTTCAATCACGTAATATGCATGTAAAAGCTGGACAATGAATAAGGAAGATCATAGAAGAATTGATGCCTTTGAATTATGGTGTTAGTAAAGAATATTGACTATACCATGATTTCCAGAAAAATTAAATCTGTTTTGGAGTAGTGCCGAATTGCTTCTTAAAAGCAATGATGGTAAGGCATCATCTCTTGTACTTTTGACATCCGGGATACCAATCCCTGGAGAAGGACATCATGCTTGGCGAAGTAGATGGCCAGTGATAAAGAGGAAGATCCTCAATGAGATTGATGGACATAGTTGCTGCAACAACAGGTTCAAACCTAGGAAAGATTGTGAGGACGGTGCAGGACCTGGCAGTACTTTGTTCTGTTGTATCTAGGGTTTCTAAGAGTCAGAACCAACTCCACAGCATCTAACAACAGCATTCTAATGGGTATAAAGAGGCAACTCATTTTTATTTGATTTTCATTTCCTTAATAACCAGTGATATTGTACATCTTTAATGTGCATATTGGACACTTGTACAGCTTCTTTGGAGAAATGCCTATTGCAATCCTTTGTTCATTTTAATTGAGTCTTTTTTTCTAGTTTAATTGCTCCATTTCTCTTTGAGTTGTAGAAATTCTTCATATATTCTTTATATGTATTAATCCCTTATCAGATATATGATTTGCAGATATTTTCTCTCAGATTGTGGATTGTCTTTTCACTGGAGACATACTTTGCAGCACAAAGTTGTAGACTTTGGTGTTACCAAATTGATCAAGTTGGTTTTTTTTTTCTTTTCTTTTTTTACTCATGTTTTTGGTGTTGTAAGAAACCATTGCCTAGATGTAAATCAGAAAAATTTCCTCCTGTATTTTCTTTTAAGAGTTTGATGGTATTAGCACTTACACTTAGGCAGGTCTATTGCATTAAACAAAAACATACTGAGATTACACATACTTCTCATCTGCATTTTCCACTAAGATTTTCCTTCTTATTGATTTAGGAGTAATTGATATTTTTTGAATGTTATCACTTTGTCTTATTTATTGAAATTTTCCTTTTGTCTATCAATTTTACTCATGCTGAAAAATTAGCCTTTTAAGAAAATTAATCTTGTATTGCCAGTTAATGGGAAAAAGGATCAGAGTCTAGGGTAGAGGAATAAAAAAATATTTTTCTCATGGGCTGTATCTGTGGCTGTGTGGCTGTATCAGAGATAAAACTTTCCTGTTAAACGGGTAAAGAATGAGTAATTTGGAATTAGAAGCAATTTGTGAAGGATGAAAATTGTGAGTTATGGTTAAGAAAACAGACTGAAGCAAAAAACAAGACTTTTTTCAAATCCTGGTCCTTATACTTAGGCTCCGGGAATGGATCGAATACAAATTGAAAGATTTCAACACAGTGAGGTGGCATTGGAGGCACTCATTCATCTGTGCCAAGAAATTTTGAAGACAACTATCTGGCCAACAGATTGGCAGAGATCCATATTTGTGCCCATTCCAAAGAGAGGTGACCCAATGGAATGCAGAAATCGTTGGACAATTATCTTTGATATCTCATGCGAGTAAAGTTTTACTAAAGGTAATATAGAAATGGCTGCAAGCCGACATTGGCAGAGAACTTCCAGAGTTTCAAGCCAGATTCATAAGAGGACATGGAATGAGGATTATCATTGCTGATGTTAAATGGATGTTGACTAAAAGCAGAGAATAACAGAAAGATGTTTACCTGTACTTTATTGATTATGCAAAGGCTTTTGATTGTGTGGATCATAACAAGCTATGGACAACAAGCTATGCAAAGCATGAATATTCTGGAGCACTTAATTGTGCTCATGAGGAGCCTGTATATAGACCAAGAGGCAGTTGTTCGAACAGAACAAGGGAACACAGAATGGTTTAAAATTCGGAAAGGCATATGACAGGGTTGTATTCTTTCACCATACTTATACAACCTGTATGCTGAGCAAATAATCTGAGAAGGTGGGTTATATGAAGAAAAATGTGGCATCCGGATTGGAAGAAGACTCATTAACAACCTGCAATATGCAGATGATACAACCTTGCTTGATGAAAGTGAAGAGGACTTAAAATACTTACTGATGAAGACCAAAGGCCACAGTCTTCAGTATGAATTACTTCTCAATATAAAGAAAACAAAAATCCTCACCACTGGACCAATGGACAACATTTTTATCACTGGAGAAAAGATTGAAGTTGTCAAAGACTCCATTTTTCTTGGATCAACTATCAACACTCATGGAAGCAGCAGCCAAGAAATCAAATGATGTGTTACATTAGGCAAATCTGCTACACAAGACCTCTTTAAAGGGTTGAAGAGCAAAGATGTCAGCTTGAGAACTAAGGTGCACCTGACCCAAGCCATGATATTTTCAATAACCTCATATGTATGTGAAAGCTGGACGGTGACTAAGGAAGACCATAGAAGAATTGATGCTTTTTATTTATGGTGTTGGAGGGGAATATTGAAAGTGTCATGGGCTGCCAAAAGAACCAGTAGATCCGTTTTGGAAGCCGTGCAGCCGGAGTGCTCCTTGGAGGCCAGGATGGCCAAACTTTGTCTCTCATACTTCAGATATATTGTCAGGAGGGACTAGTCTCTGGAGAAGGATATCATGTTTGGTAAGGTGGAAGGTCAGGGAAAAAGAGGAAGACCCCCAGTGAGATGGATTGGCCAAGTGGCAACATCAGTGGGCTCAAGTGTGGCAACAATTGTGAGGTTGGCCCAGGCCTGGGAAGTGTTTCGTTCTGTTGTGCATAAGGTCACTATGAATCAGTACCTATTCAATGCCATCTAATAAGAACAATCCTTGCCTTTTGTTGTTAGGTGCCATCATGTCATTTCTGATTTATATAACCCTATACACAGTTTCTCTGAGCAACTGGTAAGTTTGAACAGCTGATCTTGTTGTTCAAACCAACCTTGTGGTCCAGGGCTTATCCTATAGCACTGCACCAGACTTCTCATTCTTGCATAGCAAGGTTATATAAAGAGTCACTGAGAAAGTACTTGTAGTAATGACTATGAGTCTGATTAGAAAGCTAAAACACTCCCCCTAGAAGCATCTGCTGACTCAATGGCACTTAACAACAACAACAGAAGCATCTAGAGATATTGGAAATAGTACAAGTATAATTGTAAATGTGTACATACACCTAACTACTAAAAACTAGAGGAAGCATGTAAGCAAGCATGGCTGTCATCCTGTGGAGGAGGATCAATCTCAACATCATCCCCTGAAGATAAGTGACTGGGTCTTGGGCCACATAACACGGTGTGTTAATATTGAGATCTCCCTAAAAAACTAAACGGGAACCTGAAAAAGGCTCCTTCCTTTTTAAGAGTAAACTCGAAAAAAGGAAAAACAAAACAAACAACACCAACCAGTACAAGAATAGGGTGGGCAGTTTGTGTCCTGCTCGTTCTCTGGGTGGAAAAGACCCCTGTACTAGTTCAGAACCACAGGCCTTCAGTCTTTAACATACACTTGGGATTAAAATTCATACTACCCGCACTGTCTGGGAACCCCAAGATGAGAAAAGAAAATGCCAATCCCGATTATTCTTTCCCATAATATTTTACTGCGTGTGGAAGAAGACACACAAATTTGTGAAGTATTCCATATATATATCTTTTGGGTTTCTGGTGTGGTGCTGTAGGATAAGTGTAGGGCTGCAAGCTCGGTCCATATGATTCAGAACTGACTTGATGGCATTTAACAATAATGGAAGAAGAAGAAACACTTCTCACTCATACCACAAGACGTTGATACTAGAACTGAACACGGATGTATAAAAAAGTAAGATTTCACGACAATCACATTTGTGAACATAGATTTTAAAGAGTCCAGCTATGCATTAAACAAAAAACCAAAATTCACATGTTGGGTTTGTTCCAGGGCTGTGAATTTGAATAACATTAGAAATCAGTAATTCAGTTTGTTAACAAGCTAAAGGAGAAATCATTTGTAATCATTTCAATAGATGTAGAAAAAGCTGATACAATTTCTTAGCAATTGAGGAATTGAAAGGAATTTCCCTTAGATTGATATAAAAATCGTGCAACAAGTATTATATTTAATGGAAACTCAGTGCTAAGATTCCCAAAGATCAGAAATATCTGCTGACACTACTTTTAGTCAACATTGTATTCCAGAATCTAGTCAGTATAGTCATGTGAGAAAAGAAATGAAAAAGATTGTTGTTAAGTGCTGTTGAGTCGGTTTTGACCCATAGTGACCCTGTATGGAGTTTCCAAGGAGTAACTGGTAGGTTTGAACTACTGGCCTTGTGGTTAGAAGTCCAATGCTTATCCTACAGCACCACACCTTATTGGACTGAAGTTAAAGGAGACATAAAGATATATTTCATATTCATGAATAAGAAGGCTCAATTTCATAAAGCTGTTATTTCTCCCCAAGTTAATGTACAGAGTCAATACTATTATTCCCCTTAATATTCTGACAGGTTTTTGTTTTTTTCTTCCTTTCAGCAGAATTTTGTGTTTAATTGTTATGGATGAGTGAAGTGTCAAGAGTATCGAAACACTCCTAATGAACAATGATAGGACACTTCCCTTAATTTACATTAAGAATGATTATAAAATAATATTAACTGAAAACTGATAAAATTATGGTAATTAAGAGGCTGTGAGATAATCATGGATATGTAATTGTGTCCCTACCTCACACTATACACAGAAATCAATTCCAGGTTGATTGAAGATTAAAAGAAGGAGGGTGAGACTTTAGGTTACTTACTTTAGACATGTCATCAGGAAAGACCAATTGCTAGAAGAAGTCATAAGCATCCAGTGATTATGAAGATGGTGCAGAACCAGGAAATGTTTCGTTCTGTTATAAGTAAGCTCACAATAAGCTGGAGTTAACTAAGCAGCAGCTAGAGTTCTGGTGTGGCGCTGTAGAATAATCACTGGACTGGTCGATGGTTCAAACCCATCAGCTGCTCCTTGGAAACCCTATACAGGGTAGCTATGATTCAGAACCAACTCGAGGCACTTAACAACAATAACAAGGTAACAAGTAACAGCAATAAAAACAGCATATTTGTTGCTATACATTAAGACAGGAGTCCTGGTGTGATGCTGTAGGATAAGCACTGGACCACAGAGTCAGTTTTAACTGTAAGGTCTGTAGTTTAAAATCACCAGCCACTCCTTGGACACCCTCTAAAGGGTCACTGTGAGTCAGAACCAACTTGATAACACTTAACAACAACAACATACATTAAGAAAAATGCCTTTTAAAGAACATAAGAAAATTTACAAACCACAATAGGCAAAATTAGTGAGTTTGACTTCATTAAATTAAAACTGGTGTCTGATGCAAAAAATAATTGAGAGTGACTGTGAAAAGGGACATGATAAGTTCCAAAGTGGGAGAAGATATTTGAAACATAAAAAAGACAAAATTGAACAAAATAGAGTGCTCATGTGAGGAGGACAAATAATCAAATAAAAAATAGCAAGCAACTTGAAAATGTATATAAATACCAATAAGCGGAAGAAAAACTGCTTAACTTCATTAGTAGTCTGAGGAATATAATGAAAACGAGAGTGAGATATCGTTTCATATCTCTGATCAACAACAACAAAAATTAGACACAGTTGTTGGGGAGGTTATCTAATAATTGCAAGACATATACACTTCTGGTGGGAGCATAGTCTGTAAGCACTTTAAAAAGCTATTTGGCTCTCTCTGATAAAGGTGAAGATAATTATATCTTATGGTCTAACAATTCCACCAATTCTTGAGATATGTATTCTGGAGATGTATTTGCACGTGTTCAGTGGAAGATAGTGCAGGAATGTAAATAGAAACATTGCTTATAATAGTAAAACAGGAAATACTTATCAGCTTTGGAATTGATAAATACGTTTTGGTACATACAATAGGATTGTATATAGCAATGAAAATAAACTACAGTTACCTTCAGCTATAACAGTGAAACACAAAAACATAGTTGAGTGAGAACAGCAAATTACAGATGAATAATAAACCTATGAAAATTTATATTATATTCTAGGAATACAAATAGGATAATACAAAGAAAAACAAGGGAATTATAAGCATGAATAATAAGGGAGGAGTTGAATCTGAAAGGAAGAGACAGGATCAAGGTCAGAAAGGGAACTTTAAAGATGCTGGCGATATGGTTTCTTAAACTGGGTGTTGGGTACACAGACATCTATGGCATTGCTTTGTGTCTCACCATGCCCACTGCCATCAAGTTGATTCCAACTCATAGCAACCCTATAGGATAGGTTAGAACTTTCCCATAGGGTTCCCAAGGCTGTAAATCTTTACAGTTATAGACTGCCACATCTTTCTGCTAGGTTTGAACCATCCACCTTTTGGTTAGCAGCTGAGAGCTTTAACCACTGAGTTACCAGGGCTCCTCATCTCCCCCATATGTTATGAATATTAATTTGGATGTATTAATATTACATGACAAGGGTCAAGAAACTCTTCTTGTAGAGTCACATAATAACTCTTTTAGGCTTTGCCATCATAAAGTCTGTAGCAAACTACTCAATTCTGCTGCTGTATAAATGAATGAGTGTGACTGTGTTTCAGTAAAGCTTTATTTACAAAAGCAAGTGGTGGCTGGATTTGGACCCTCTTTGAATCAATATTATTGTGGTTGTTAAGTGCCGTCGAGTTGGTTCTGACCCATAGTGACCAACAAGTTATTCAGTCTCTTTTATGAGGCTAACAGAAAATTAAAACCAGAAAAGGATACTATCAAAACTATACTCAGTGAGCAAAAATCTTGAGTGAAATGTTGACAAACAGAACCCAGTATTAAAAGTACAAGTAGGGATTTTTTTCAGCAACATAAGAATAGTTTAGTATTGAAAAATCTAATTAATATATTTCCCAATATTAAGAGTTAGAAGACAGAAAACCATATGATCCTCTTAATAAAATTTGTAAAATGTACTTAATAAAATTGAAGAAACATTAATGAAAGTTTCAACAAATTTTAGCAAGTTAAAACAAGTTTTCTTAATTTGATGAAAACCACTATTAATAAGACAAAGATTCTCAAATTCTTATGGTTAATAAGGAAACCGACAGTATTTATGACACCTCTGTGCTACTACATGGGGGCCTGGTTTGGCACTTTAGGATAAGCACTGAACTGCTAACTGCAAAGTCAGTAGTTAATACCCACCAGCTACTCCTCGGAAACCCTACAGAGGGTAGTAACTATGAGTCAGAACCAACTCAGTAGCATTTAACAACAACAACATGCTGTTACACATGAAGATGGAAATTCAAAACTTGTTTTTTGCTTAACATGGAAAATTTCTACATATTTGTACCTTTCAACAGAGATGTGAATGTAAATTTTACTACTAGTACAACACATAAATAAGAACAGTGACTTAAAATTGGAGACCCTTTAGGGTTATAGGTTGTATTACATAGGCACAGTGGGCATTTCTGATGGCTGTTGTTGCCAAGAAGACCTGGTGCATAGTGGTTAAGCACTTGACTGCTAGCCAATGGTCATCTGATTCATGGGAGAATGACGTGGCCATCAGCTTCTCAAAAGATCACATTTTGGGAACCATATGGGGCAGTCCTACTCAGTGCTATAGGGTTGTGAAGAGTCAGACTTGGCTTGGCAAAGAAGTTTTGGTGGCAGCTTGCCGTCATTGATTCCATCAGAGCAGAACTGCTCTGTAGAGATGAGACCATGACTTAAATGATTCAACCATGTGACTTCTCACACACAGCTTCTTAATAACAGGAAACAGAACAGGGTTAGATATTTACACACCCTTCTCCATCCTGGCGTGAGACTGATGAACTTGATAATAATCTCACTGCATCACTTTATCAGAAATGTTTTATAATGGAGGAATACTGTATCATTTGTTTGAAATTCTTTGGGATGAAGGAATATTTTCTTTATCTTCCTGAAATTTCTTTCAATAGCTGTTTAAAGTTTGTGATGTCAAGACTGTTGTTGTTGTCAGGTGCCATCGAGTCGGAACCGACTCATAGCGACCCCATGCACAGCAGAACGAAACAATGTCCGATCCTGGGCCAAT
>NW_006408552.1:22707407-22707970 GCF_000296735.1 Chrysochloris asiatica | reverse complement strand
AACAGATCTATAAGCACTGCAAATCCCTTAGTTGGCATTATAAGAAAAAAGTAGACTTGAGGTACTTCAAACTCCTAATAGAAAAAAATCGGGTGTAAGTGAAGGATAAAAATGGCATGGAGGCCATGTCTGGCTTCACAAGAGGGAAGGAGAATCAAGCTCAAAATTAGTCAAGGCCGATTCCTGAGGCAGAGGTCAGACATGCCTCTACCGTACAATTTTCTTTGCCTTCTTCTGACACCAACCATCCCTCCCAGAGCAGTCTCTGCTTCACATCTAGGTTCAATAATCCATTGCAATGGCCATACAGAATTTAAGGGGTTTATTAGGACAATGAATAGGGAACAATTCAGGATCAGAAACAGCTCAGGATGCAGTGGTTCTCCAGTCAGGAAGGCCTCCTTCTCTGCCACACTGTAGGTATGCCTTACTCTTTTGTCTTTGGCATCTCAGTCATGTGGCCCTTCCCCCTCTGTCCTGCTGGAGCAAGACTTATAAATCTCCTTTGTGTTGTTATTATGTACCGTGGAGTCGGTTCCGACTCATAGTGACCCTGTACAGGC
>NW_006408552.1:22677173-22707252 GCF_000296735.1 Chrysochloris asiatica | reverse complement strand
CATCTTTCTCCCGCGGAGCGGCTGGTAGTTTCGAACCGCTGACCTTAAGGTTCGCAGCCCGATTCGTAACCACTATGCTACCAGAGCTCCTTTAGTCAGTCTATAAGTGCCCAAAGGACACATTCTGCCAGCCTCCTGTCCATAGGCATTCAACTTTATTTGGTCCATGGACCGGGAAGCCCTCAACTGGTCTGCTTCTCCATGTCATCATCTTTGTTGTTGCTGCTTTTCCTGGTAGGACTCTAACACTCTGCTTATAACTCTTCTTTCTTGATGGTCCTGGAATCATCTGTTTCTACTTCTGAGAAGACTTCTTCTAAACCTAGCCGGATGGCAAAACTAACCAACCCAGTACTAGAGTCCTGTCCACCCTATTTGCATGGATCCATTCAGTCATTTGGTGCGAGCTAAGAAGATTTTGAATAGCAAAGCCATATCAAGTAAAGTCATGGTACCACAGGGAGAAAAATAATTTTAACAAGTAGAAGATGAGTTGTAATGTTTTGCATTCAAAGCCTTCTACTAAAGCCCAGGAGCACACATTACTAATGGTCAAATTTAAGCAGCATTTCCTTTAACTAGACAAGACTATACCCATTTCTGCTTCCATCCCATGTTTTGGATCTACTTAAAAAGCAACAGCAGCTTTGTTGAAGTATAAATGGCATGTAATAAATTACATATATTTAAAGTGTATAATTTGATACGTTTTGACATGTATACATCCATTAAAATATCATCACTATCAAGATAATGAACATATTCATTACCCTCCCACAGTTTCCTTACTCCCTTTATAATCCTTCTTTCCTACCCTGTTCCACAGTTTCTCATACCCATGCTCAGCCTTTGTCATTATATACAAGGGTAAGTAAAAGAGTATTGATATAAAATTATAGAAACTTTTATTAAAGAAACTATATACATATGTAAAACTGTAAGCCTATGGCTTCTCAATATATCTTCCATCTGTGTCTGTACACTTCTTAAGGTATCCATCTAGGTCTCTACACTTCTTAAGGCAGTATTTCCATTTCTCTAACTCTTCCCCAAAGAGTCAGCACTCTTTAATTTACTTCATGTTAAAATGGCAGTTTTGGCATCTTTGGGTTCTCAAATATTATTCCCTTTAAATATTCTTTGAGTGTTGGGAACTAAAAGAAGTCTGAAGGGTCAAGATCAGGACTGTAGGGTGGATGGGGTAAGGTTTTCCAACATAGAACAGTCCTTCCTACCCTCTTAATTCCTTGTCACAGCATTCCTGGACTTTTTCTCGTCCATGCACTTTTTCACTTTAATTGGCCTAGCAGATTCCTTTGGAAGACACTGTTTGGATTGGACCTTTCTCTCTGAAGGCACCCTAATGAAACTAACACAAGTGTATCACTGAGAGAACTAGTCTGAAGCTATCCACAGATCACAGAGACATGTTTAAACACATTTTGCTTGGAATAAACACTGCAAATATGAACTTGAACCCTAGTAACAATACTTTTTGACTTACCTTTGTATTCTACACTTGGTTATATATTGGTATTCATTTGTATTGGTATTCATTTGAATTGAATGTGTTCTGATAGCATAGTGATTACGAATCGGGCTGCGAACCTCAAGGTCAGCAGTTGGAAACTACCAGCTGCTCTGCAGAAGAAAGATGAGGTTTCTGCTCCTGTAAAGATTTACAGCCTTGGAAACCCTGTTCAGGGTCGCTATGGGTCGGAACCAACTCGATGGCACTTAACAACAACAACAACTAATAAAATAATGTAATGTGTTGTATATGGAGCCTTTTCCTCTAAATAATGACTTTTAAGACTCATCCATATTGTATCATGGAGTCCTGGTGTGGCACTGTAGGATAAGCACTTGACTGCTAACATTGAGGTTGGTGGTTCAAACCCACTAGCTCCTCATTGGAAGCCCTGTATAGGGTCATTATGAGTTAGAACCAACTTGATGGCACTTAACAACAACAACATCATGTTGTATTGTGGATCAGTAGTTTGTTCCTTTTTATTCTGTTATGTCGATGCACCATAGTTTGCCCATTCATCTAATAATGGCCATTTGGATTGTTTCCAGTTTGGGGCTATTTCAGATAAATTTGCTGTGACATTTACATACAAGTCCTTGTGTAGATAAATGCTTTTATATTTCTTGAGTAAATACCTAGGAGTGGAATGGGCAGAATCATAAGGTAGATTTAGGTTTAACTTAAAACAAATTATTAAAGAATATCTACTTTTAATTTCCCTATATGATATGAAGGCAACTTGTTCCTTTTAGGAGATCATTCAGTTGTTGTTGTTGTTGTTGTTGTTATTTTTAGCAAATAACTAACTCATTTAGCATCCGTTATAGTACATTCAGGGAGACTTAAAAAAATACAACATTTAGTTAGAAAAGCCATTATATTTTAAAACATTTATATGAGAATAAGCTGATGAAGCAGTAATTCAAATATGACATCTGTACAACAGCCTACAAAAGAGCTAGAAGGGAGTTGAGCATTATACTGCACAGACCTAGTCTACACTTGGTTATATACAATCACATATATTTATGAGAATGGCCTAGTTACCAAAGGAAAAATACCTGTTAAGAAGCCTAACATGTTGAAAACACTGGAAATATTACAAGTTAGTGAACTGAACTCATTTCTAAACAATGCGCTCATTTTGTCAAAGGTGTAAGGTATTTATATCTCCCTTGAATATAAACTGTGGGCAAAAATGGACATGTGATTTCAAGGCACAGCTTGGTAAAAACCGTAGTAGGCAAATGACAAAGTTAATTTTGTCCAAAGGTTATAATGCTCACATTATATTATTCCAAAAACAAGTGTCACTGTCTTTCAGCCTTTACTTTGTTTTCAGCAACTGCTGAAGACTAAAGAATATACCCAGGCTCTGCAGTTTTATTTGTTAGAAACATGTCTCATTTTTTTCCATGTGTTTTTAAATAATGAAAAATTACCCTTCACACTAGAACTAATCAGTAACAACCAAATATATTTAAATATTATAAACACTGTTTACAGTCTTCCCCCAAACAAACATAACATTATTTTTCTCTCTGAACAAGGTACTCCTGTTTATGTGCAACAGAAGTCATTCTGCATTGCTCAGGTTGTAAGTCCACTCTCCTACAAATGATACTGTGAAGAAATTTAGCTTTACTAACAGTTCTCAACTACGTCCTAGGTGAAAACGAAAAGCAAAAACCAAAAAGTACTCAAATGCTTTTAAACTCAAGTGTACATCTGGAAATAACTCAAAGGTATCATGGCAATCTTAGAGCAAAGCCAGTAGAAAATTATGCTTAAAGAAGGGGGTGTAGGGGATGCTGTCAGCCCAGCCATGTGTAAGTTTCCTGAAAATTTTGATCTTATCATGTGAAGGAGAAGGTATGGGTCATTTGCCAGTTGGTGCACATCAAATTGATCTTTTTTCCAGTAGACCAAGCAGCATCTTATAAAGACCTTGGATTCACTTGCAACTGATTTTACAGGAAACTGGACTTCTTTGGCTTTTAATATTTTGTTTTCTTGAAGGATGTCTCATTGAGATTGATTGTGACCAAATGATTTCCTACCATTGTTGTTGTTAAGTGAACCTGTGTAGGGTTTCCAAGGGGCAGCTAGTGAGTTTGAACCACCGACCTTGTGGTACAAACCAACCTTTTGGTCTGGTGCTTATCCTACAGTGCCACACCAGACACTGAAAAAAGTTGACTCCAACTGATTACACATCAACTTTGTTGTAAATCTCTGGTGGCTCTTTCCCAACTACAAAACACTTAGGAGGTAAAACAGTAAGCGCCTAGTCCATGGGAAGTTAGATCCATTCAATGCAAATCAGTGATTTTAATTTCTCCACATGTTGTTCCATCTACCACAAAGATGTTCATACTGCATAAGGAGGTTGATGTCATTGAGCTATTTTAGTGCATTTATAATCTACATTACAATAGACCTAGTTTCTTTCTCTGACATTCATTTATGTTATTTCAGATAGAATCCAAGTCATTGCCTTCCCAGTATTCTAACACTGTACAAAACATATCTGTGTCCAAAGTGAAACAATCATAGATTTAATTATTCTGTATGATCTTGTTCTTTGAGTGATTTATACTTTCTGCAGGCATATTTGTAGTGGTTTTCTTCCTCCTCATCTCTCCAGCTGTTATTAAGTTGATGAATCTTCACAACAGCATGTCTTTGTTCATAAAGGTCAAAAACCACATACACTTTACTAAGCCACTTTTACCAAGCAAATGCATTAACAAATATCTTTCAATTAAGAGTGGATGCTCTTCAATTGTTGTTTATTTAAGTTCTCCAAACTTGAAGATTTCTCTCTCCAAACATTCAAGTTCTGCCTGAATTTCTGCTTCTTCCTTTTTGAGATGTCCTAGTCGAAGTCACTGTACCAAAAAGAAATGGTCAATGTTCATCCATTTCAAGAGTTAGCATATGATCAAGAGTCAATGGTACTGAAGGAAGAAGTCCAAAGTGTATGGAAGGTTTTGGCAAATAACAAAGTTCCATGAATTTATGGAATATAAATTGAAAAATTTCAAGAAACTGATGTAGCATTAGAGGGACTCACTCATCTATGCCAAGAAATTTGGAAGAGTTTGAGTCAACTTTTTTCAGTCAAAAAGTTCAGTCAACTGTTTTCAGTGTCTGGGGTGGCACTGTAGGATAAGCACCAGACTGAAAGGTTGGTTTGTACCGCAAGGTCAGTGATTCAAACTTCCTGACCAACTGATTGGAAGAGATTTGTATCTGTGCTCATTCCAAAGAGGTGACCCAGCAGAATGCAGAAATCATCACGCAATATCATTAATAATGCATGCAAGTAAAATTTTGCTAAAGAGAATTAAAAATGGCTGCAACAGTACATTGACAGGGAACTGCCAGAGGTTCAAGCCAGATTCAAACAGGAACATGGAATGATGGATCATATTGCTGATGTTGATGGATCTTGGCTGAAGGCAGAGAATATGAGGAAGATGTTTACCTGTGCTTTATTGACTATGCAAAGATTTTTGACTGTGTGGATCCATGACAAGCTGTGGACACCATTGTGGAGAAGGAGTATTCCAGAACACTTAATTGTGCTCATGAGGAACCTATACATTGCCCAAGAGACAGTCATTTGAATAGAACAAGGCGGCACTGAATGGTTTAAAATCAGAAAGATGTGCACCAGGGTTGTATTCTTTCACCATACTTATTCAGTCTGTATGCTGAGCAAATAATACAAGAAGCTGGATTTTATGAAGAAAAAATGTGGCATTAGTATTGGAGGAAGACTCATTAACAACCTGTGATACGCAGATGGATACAACCTTGCTTACTGAAAGCAGAGAGGACTTAAAATACTTACTGATAAAGATCAAAGACCACAGCCTTTGGTATGGGTAGAACCTTAATGTAAAGAAAACAAAAATCCTCACCACAGGACCAATTAATAACATCATGATACATGGAGAAAAAATTGAAATTGCCAAATATTTCACTGGACCAATAAAAAACATTCTTGTCAATGGAGAAAAGATTTAAATTGCCAAGGACGTCATTCTTCTTGGATCAACTATCAACACTCATGGAAGCAGCAGTCAAGAAATCTAACGATGTATTGCATTAGGCAAATCTGTTCCACCAGACCTCTTTAAAGTGTTTAAAGAACAAAGATGTCACTTTGAAGACTAAGGTGAGCCTGATTCAAACCATGGTATGTTCAGTCGTCTAATATGCCTGTGAAAGTTGGACAATGAGTAAGGGTGACTGTAGAAGAATTGATGCATATGAATTACGGGGTTAGAGAAGAACATTGAAAGTACCACATACTGCCAGGAAAACAAACAAACCTGTGTTGGGAGAAATACAGCCAGAATGCTCCTTGGAAAGCAGGATGACAAGACTTTGTCTCTCTTATTTCAGACATGTTATCAGGAGGGAATAGCTCCTAGAGAGGACATTGTGTTTGGTAAAATGAAGGGTCAGTGAAAAAGAGGAAGACCCCAGTAAGACGGATTGGCACAGTGCCATCAGCAATAGTCTCTGGTGTAGCAATTGTGATGATGATTGCAGGAAAGGGCTATGTTTTGTTCAGTTGTGCATAGGGTCACTATGAGTTGGAAATGACTTGATTTTTGCACGTAACACATACACCAGAGAAGGTGTGTATGCTGCTGTTGTTGGGTGGATTGTGCTATAGCTGTTTGATCCATTTGTTGTTAGGTGTTCTTGAATCCCTTCTGACTCACAGTGACCCAATGTGACCATGTAAAACTGTATCAAAGGGTTTTCTAAACTGTAATCTCTATTGGAGCAGAATGTCAGCTCTTTTCTTCCACAGAGCTACTGGTGGTTTCAAACCCCAATGTTTTCAATTAGAAAGCATTTAAGCATTGTGCCAGACCATTTATTGATGAATCTTTTGTCTAGATGGTCTGTTTTTAATTGAAAATGCTATATTGAAGTCTCCAATTATTATTGTAGAACTGAGTATCTCCCTTCAATTTGGTCAACATTTATTTCATATATTTTGGGGCTCTGTTGTTAGGTACATACATGCTTATAACTGTTACATATTATTGATGAATTTATCTTTTTAGTGTAATATACTATGTTTCTTTTGTCTATTGTAGCCAATTTTGACTTAAAGTCTAATTTTTCTGGTATGACTATAACAAAGAATGCTGGGTCAACAAATGCTAAAGGAAGACCAGGGCCTTTCCTAAAAGATGACAAGTAGAAAGCCTTCCTGGCACTCTGAATTCAGACTTTTGGCCTCTGAAACTGTGGGAGAATAAATTTCTGGTTGCTAGAACCATACATTTGTGGCATTTCTGTAACACTAGATAATGAAGACACCAGACATGATGTCCTCCTCCAGCGTCTGGTGCCTCCTGACATGTCCATAAAATGAAAAAGGAAATCTCACCATGCTCACTTCTAAGGAGCATTCTGGCTGTTTCTTCCAAGACAGAATGTTTTTCTAGCAGTCCATGCTACTTTTAATAGTGTTCTCCAACACCATAATTTAAATGCATCAATTCTTCTATGATCTTCCTTATTCACTGTCCAACTTTAATATGCATATGAAGCTATTGAAAATACCATGGCTTGGGTCAGATGTACGTACACTAGTCCTCAGAATGACCTGTAGGGTGAGCAAGGATAATACTCTTGGGGTTCCAGCAGTCTCTATCTGACCAGTAAGACTGTTCTTTATGATTTTACCATTCTCATTTTGGAAATAAAAGTTTTCCTGGCTATATGACTTTCAGTTGTCAGGCCTTTCATTCAAGCCTTCTCATTCCTTTCGTCTCCATTATCTTATTCATTTATCATTATTATTTTTTTTAACAAACAGACATTTATTTTCTCACACTTTGGGTCTAGATGTCTGTATTCAGGGCACTGGCTGTAGGGGAGTCCCTATCTTTCAACATCTATGGGCCTTGGGCACCCTGGTGATCTCCATGTGTCTTGGCATAAATCTTCCCCTGGATCTAGGAGGTTCTCAGGGCAGGGATCCCGATCCAAAAAGCATCACTCTTTTGTCTCCATTGTTTTTGTTGAGAAATTGATTGCTTATCTTATTGAGTTCCCTCGTATGTGACAAGGTACTCTGCTTTCAAGAGTCTTTGTCTTTCAGTAATCTGATCAGAATGTGTCTCAGTGTGGATGATGAGCTTTGGTTTATTGTACTTGGAGTTTGTTGAGCCTCTTGAACATGTAAATTTATGTCTTTCATTAAACTGGGGATGTTTTCAGCCATATTACTTGAAATGCTCTTTCTTCTTTCTTTTCTTTTCTCCTCTGGAAATTCATATCTTTTCTCCCATAATGCATATCTTGGTCTATTTGATGGTTTACTACAACTCCCTTAGCCTCTGTTCACTTTTCTCTATTCCTCTTTTTGTTACTCAAACTTGAGAATTCCAGTGGTCCTATATTTAAATTCATCTATATTTCTTTCTACCTGTTCTAATCTGGTGTTGAACCTCTGCACTAAACTGTTCATTTCAGTTACTGTACTTTTTAGTTCTCCTTATTAATATTGCATTTTTCTTGATACATTATATTTTACTTTAGCTCCTTGAGCATGCTTCATACAGTTATCATAAAACTTTGTCTAGTTAAGTCCAATGCTTGGACTCCCTCAGGATGATGCTATTTAACTTTGTTCTTTTGAACAGATTATACCTACTCCCCACTTATCAAAAATCTTGTTATCTGATATTTTGCATTTACAGCTAGCTGCTTGAGGCTGGGTTCCCTAGAGAATCAAAACCAGCTATACTTATCTATGTATGTATAAAGAGACATTTATATCAGGAAATGGCTCACACACTGGTAGAGGTGGGAGAGTTCCAAAGTCCAGGTTTTATGAACCATGATTGGCAGGTCAGATGGCAGGTAGAAAGACAAATCTGGCAGGTAAGTCTGGCAGGCAGGCAGACAGGTCTGGCAGGTAATAGAGTGAGTCCCTGACTCAAGTCCATAGGACCGGACTTTGGAGGATGAGCCATGTGCAAGATCCAGACTCAGCAGAGAGCACAGACTCAACAAAGCTTCCTTTCAATTGAATAGCTGCTCACAGCGACCTCATTATAGAGTTTATTACATTCTATTTGGTCTCATCATGGGGATAACTACATCTCTTATTTTTCATTCATTGGGAAATTTTCCAATTTTGCCACCATCTTACTTGAGAGGGCAATATGATAGCAAAATTACATTACTTGAGTTCTGCTGGATATATAATTCTTGATTGTTCATTTCCCACCCCAGGGTTTTATGTATTTCATCCCATTGCTTTCTTGCCTGCCTGGCTTCAGCCAAGAAATCAGAGATTAGTCTTACTGGTTCCCTTTTATGGGTAATATTTCGTCTTTCCTGAGCTACTTTCAGGATTATTTCTTTGATTTTGGCTTTGGAAAATTTGATTATGATATGTCTTAGTGACTTTCTTCTGTGGTCTATCCTATATAGGGGTTGTTGAGCTTTTTGGATGATATCTTTTCATCTTTGATGATAAGAAAGTTTTTCTATCAGTAAATCTTCAATTATTCTATAGTTGTTGTTGGTTTTCCCTCATTCTGTTCTGGAATTCCAGTCACCTGTAAATTAGTCTTCTTATATAGTGTCCCGTGTAATTCTTAGACTTTCTCCATTCTTTTTCTTATTTTCCTTTATATAAATTGATGTTAAGGAATTTACCCTCTAATTTGCTGATCTGGTCTTCTATTAATTCAATTCTACTTCTCTGTCCTTTTAATGTGTTATCTTTGAAACGTTAGTGTTCATCTTCTGGATTTCTAGTTGCTGTTTTTATATTTTTTCCAATTGTTTATTTTGTCAGTTTGCTTCAGTATTGTTTTACTGAATTTTCCTAGGGTATTGTCTATTTTTCTTGATTTTGTTTGTGGTTTCCTTGATCCCTTAGTGGGCCCTATAATAAGTCTTTTCAATTCCTTATAAGGTAGTTCAATTAACATTTCTTTTCAAAGAGGTTTCCTTGTTCTTTGTTTTGGTCATTTGCTTGAGCCATCTTGTCCTGTTTATTTGCTTGATTTGAAGTTTTCTGCTGTCTCTGAGACATTATGGTGCTATTGTATTTATTTATTGATCATATAATTTTTTCACCCTGGTTTTCTGTTTTTGTCTTGTTTTAATGTATCTGGTCAGATGTCATGGGCATGCTAACCTGGATGCTATTTTGGCAGCCTGGGGAGTTCACTACCTGCCTTACAAGAACCGTTTTATGAGATAAAAGTGGGAAAAAAATTCCTAAATACAACAAGAACAAAAACAACCCACAAAGGAGAACATTGATAGATTCTACTGCATTAAATTGAAACTTCTGTGTGATAAAAGACATCTTACATCTTAGAAATTGACAGATATAGTCTGAGATAAGATACTTGCTAACTATATAATCAGTGTCTAGAACATATAAATAACTTTCACAAATCATTAAAAAACAAACAACCCAATAGAAAGGTTGAAAAAAATACAAGAAATAATTTAAAAGATAAGAAAGGCTAATATCAAACAAATTAAACATTCTCAATGCTACTGCTATCCGGCATATTTTAAATATATCTGTAAAGTCTTCTTAAACCAAACTACAGTTTAGCTTAACTAATAAAGAATGTCTACCTTGAGAATAGGACCCCTGGTGTGATGCTGTGGGTTAATGCGCTGGACTGCAAAGTCAGTTTGAACTGCAAGGTTGGTGGTTCAAGCTCACCAGCTGCTCCCTGGAAACTCCATACAGGATCTCTATGGGTCAGAATTAACTCGACGGTACTTAACAACAACAACAACCTTGAGCATGAACTTCTGGTGTGGTGCTATAGGATCAGCGCTGTACTGCGAACTATTAAGTTGGTAGTTCAAACTCACCAGCTGCTCCTGGGAAATCCTATATAGGGTCACTATGAGGTAGAACTGACTCAATGGCATTCAACAATAACCTCCTTGAGAGTTGTGCTCTTTCGACAATCTTTGTTTTTGATAAGTGCTGTGTAATCTGTTCCGACTCATAGAGACCCTGTATAGGGTTTACAAGAAGCGGTTGGTGAGTTTGAACCACCAACTTTGAGATTCAAACAGGCCTCATGGTCCTGTGCTTATCCTACATCACCACATCAGGAGCATTTATATAGAATTAATTTGACAGTTGCAACATAAACGATGAGATAAAAAACTTAGCAGAATAGTGAGTTCATGTTAATGAGAATGGAACAGTCCAGAAAAGGAGGGTGAGAATGATTGTGCAATTCAACGAATGTAATCAATACCACTGAATTTTACATTTAGAAATTGTTGAATTCGTTTACGTTCTACTGGTATATTCTTAACAACAACAACAAAACAAACAATTAGAAAGGAGCTTTAAGCAACATAATAAAATATTAACATCTGTCAAATTTTGGACAAGAGTACTTAGGTGCCTGATACATTATTTTCTGCATGTAAAGCAAAATAGAAGGAAAAATTAATTTTCTTTAACTTGTCTTTTTCATTGGGCTATTATCATTATGATTATTAAATTGAGTATCCAAGGTCATTAATGGGCAATCTGTGGTTTCGGATCCAGTGGAATGTGCTTGTCATATTTGTGGATGGTCATGCTTGCTGAGAGAGAATATATCCTAGAGCTTTTCTTAAAACTATCACTAAGAAGCCCCTGTGCTACTTTTTCTTTTATAACTATAACAGCTCTTAACAGCTAAACTTCAGAGAAGTAGAGTCATCTGTGCGTAGTACCCAGTGTAACAGTGGTTCTTTGGGAACTGCGTCCCTATTGAATTCATTCTCAATTGTCTTTCTGGCACAGGTGTTGGAATCAGTCAGCTGTGAGTTTGAAACTTGAGAACTTGCAACATGTACCAATCTGTTCTCCCTATTGGAGTCTCAGTTTCCTCAGTAAGAACAAAAAATAATGGGAAGATAAAAGGTACTTCCTAGAAATGCTGTGAAAGTTAGCATATAGTATGACAGCTGGCATAGAAATGTTGGTCAGTAAATTCTGCTTCTCTCCCTTGTCTTTTTCAGAGTAATTACCTCCCCAGTAGATGATTTGCTTGCCTTTGTTTATCAGCAGAACAATCCACAATTCTTATTCACTTTCTGTCGTTCAGTTGGAGCGAACCTCCCTCTAGCTCTATGATTGAATCTAAGACCCAGAGCTGGTCAGTTGGAATCAGAGGGACTTGTAGCTTCAGGGATGAACGTATAATTCAAACTGCACCTATGGGTCAGCCTGGAACTTTTGCTGGAATTATTGAGAAAGATGCCTCCTTTCTTTAAGGTTGCTAAGATAGTAACGTATGAATCTGGAGATTTTATTAGCTACATTAGCACTGTGGGAGTAGTGTGCTTATGAGAGAAGATACAGAAATAAGGGAAAAGATTTCTGATGGCATAGTTAAAGCGCATGGATTGAGTCACACCTGATATGTTGTTGTTGTTGTTGTTAAGTGCCGTCAAATCGATTCCGACCCATAGCGACCCTGTACAGGGTTTCCGAGGGTGTAAATCCTTATGGGAGTAGAAAGCCTCATCTTTCTCCCGCGGAGCGGCTGGTAGTTTCGAACTGCTGACCTTAAGGTTCGCAGCCCGATTCGTAACCACTGCGCTACCAGAGCTCCTTCACACCTGATATAATCACAGCCTTTTCAATTACTTGAGCTAGTACCTTGTCTTTCAGTCCTTGTTTTTTGGTTTTTTTGTGTGTGTCAGTTTGCATTGGACTTCTATGATTTGCAACTGAAAGAGCAAAATCCTTGGACCCTTAAGGTTTTAATTATATCATTAACTTTAAATGATAGGTGGGATGTCAACAATCCTATAACCTGGTTCTTTTATCCTAGGTCAGCATCTGTTCATAAGGAACAGTGGTCCTTTTGTTCATTATCTATCATTAACATATTAGTGTGAAGGTAGCTCTGTCTTAAGAAAGTGCTATCTGAACAATCTGTTTGGGAGTCAGCTTGGAAAGCTCTTCTGCTGCTATGACATAAGTCTCTTCCATGCAAAGTATTTAGGAAGCAGTAGAGAGTATTTGGAGTCCCCGCGTGGTGCTGTGGGTTAATGCGCCAGACTGCAAAATCCGTTTGAACTGCAAGGTCGGCTGTTCAAGCTCACCAGCTGCTCCTTGGAAACCCTATACAGGGTTGCTATGGGTCAGAACTGACTCGACGGCACTTCACAACAACAACAACAACAACAGAGAGTATTTAAGGAGCTTTGGTAGCGTAGTGGTTATGAGTCGGGCTGCTAACTTCAAGATCAGCAGTTCAAAACTACCAGCTGTTCCACAGGAGGATGAGGCTGGCTTTCTGCTCCCATAAAGATTTACGGCCTTGGAAACCTGTGTAGGGTTGCTATGAGTCAGAACTGCATGGCATATCACCACCACCACGGAGAGTATTTGAACTGCTGCTGTGGGGCTGTAGGATCAGCACTGAACTGCAAGGTTGGTGGTTCAAACTCACCAGCCGCTCCTCAGAAACCTTATGCAGGGTCGCTATGAGTCAGAAATGACTTGACAAGAAAGAGACTGTCTGGTCTTCCCATTTTTTAAGCACACAAAAGCCAGGAGCATGATGCATGCCATCACAATTACCTCCCAATCTGGGCAGACATCTGCAGAGGCGTCTCAGATTAGCCAGTTTGATAGATAGCTGCACCCCCGGTGTTCACTTGGACATTTTGACAGCTGTATGGAAACACACACACAGGTAGAAAAGAATGCCGTGTCTGTTCCCAGGTGCAGGTTCCTATAATTAGCAGGGTCAGCTTCTCTCCTACAGGCATATGCAATCTCTTTGTGGTCCCAATCCAGGTGATTGTGTGCCTGAGGTCAGCCGTGGGTAACTGCAACTGCAGCCTTTCTATGGAGCACAATGCTTAAGGCTTGTAAGCTTTAGAGTCGGAATCACCTAGCCTCAATTTTCATACTATTTTCACCATATATGAGCTGAGTAATTCGATCTACCTGATTCTCAGTTCCTCCATCTATAAAATGTGGCTAATAGTACCTGCCTCATAGGGTTGTTGTGAGGGTTAAAGGAGACCACATGGACAAAGCATTTACCACATGACCTGGCATACTGCAAATACTGAAAATGTTCACTGTTATTATGATAGTAATTGTATCTTGTTTTTCTCCATGATTACTGCATTACTTCATGTCTGACCCTTCCCAAGGATCACTACAAAAGCAGTGCTGTTGAGCTGATTCCTACTCATGGTGACCGTGTATGTGTCAGAATCAAACTCCCTAGACTTTTCTATGGCTGATGTTTCCCTTTGGAAATACATTTCCAGGCCTTCTTCTGAACTGACTCTGGGTAGACTCAAAGCTCTTTTTGGTTAGTAGTACAATATATTAATGGCACCACCCATGGGTCACTAGCAGAGCTTTTAAGTTCTGGAAATAGCCAGTGGGGTTTGTCTTTGGAGGTGATCAGGATATGAAGAGGGAAGGAAACTAGCTTCTATCTAAAACCAAGATGAGAGGGGGCCCTGGGAGATGCAGTTTTTTTGTTTTTTTGTTTTTTTTTCCCAGATTAAGGTAAGGACCAGAGGAGAAAGGGAATTGGGAAATCCATCCAGTGACAGAGATATGACCTCTTGGGATTGGTGTTCACGTCATCTGAGTCCGTGAATGGTGTGGTTCATCTACAGAAGCCCAGGCAGTCTATGATACCTCTGTTGTAGTGGGATCCCTTTTTGGCATTTCTCTTGGTCTCTATCAGTACACTGCCTGCTCTGATAGAGCCATGCGTTTTCTGTCCTAGGCAGACGAATAACTCCTGGCAGCTGCAAGTAGTAAGAGCCGAGCCACAGCATTACTTTCACCAGACATCTAGCCCTTGCTCAGCCTGGTGTGGTGAGGGGGAGATGGGAGCTGGGTCATGGGGATCCAAGAGAAAAATAGGAGGGCTTGATCATGTGGGGGAGACAAAGATCATCTCATAATCTCAGGAGTATAAAGAAACAGAATTTAAAAATGTATAGCTTTAAGTTTGATTCAGATGGTAGGAATAGAACCTCAGCCGATTTAATGTCACTCCTTTCTTCAGAATCATGTGTGCTTAGAGGTGTCAGGACATCAGCAGTGGTTATTAGGAGGGAAGGAAGAGGGGGACATTTGGTTTTTGTATTGTCACCTGTTTTTGTTGGTTTTCTTTATGAGATGTGTGCCCTCATTTTGCATCATCTTCAGTCCATATAGGTTATTTCTGTGTTTTCTTCATGTCCAACAATGAGACCATTCTGTGCCATCATTCTGCCCATTTATTGGAACATCCTATGGACTCATTTCATACAGAGTTCAAGGGCTACTCTGTGAAGTTGCCTGAGGTCTATCTACATACATTTCATATGTTGTTGTTGTTAGGTGCCATAGAGTCGGTACCAACTCACAGTGCCATGGGCTGCCAAAAGAACCAATAGATCCATTCTGGGAGAAGTGCAGCCAGAGTGCTTCTTGGAGGCCAAGATGGCCAAACTTCATCTCTCATACTTCGGACATTTCCGATAGAGATGGTTTTTCTGCTCCTTTTCTGATTTGGTGTAGGGATTCTGGAATCTGCCATATTCTGAAACTTTAACCCTGGGGAGGAGAGCACAGGTCTTCCCTTCACTTGAGTCTCCACAGATATGTTGAGGTTTTGTAACTTTCTCATCGTTTACCCTGAACTTGACCATAGGGAAAGAGCACATAGTCCCTTCTTATTGACTTACCATGGTCAAACTCTCCTACACTCTTATCTTCTAATTTTTCTTCATTCCTTAAACCTGGGAATGTGGTATTTTTGTTTTTGTTTTTTTGGTGTGTGTGTGTTTAATTTTGAGGGTGGATACTTGGTCCTGGCTTTTGACATTTCTGTTCTTTGTGTTTGGAAACTGTTTGAGCATTGACCACTCTTACTGCTTTGAGAATGAAGAAGAATCTTGGAGCAACAGGAATTTCTAGAAATGAGGAGGGTAAATCATTGATTGACATATCAAAGTATTGGTCTCTGGAGGGTAGCGTACAAGAAGTATCTCACACTCCAGCTCCAGGCCAGGGATTATTTATTTATTTGACATCGTTCCTGGACCACAGTTTGGTTGTCTGGGAAAGGAGGATAGGAAACTTTCCCTTACGATGAAGTAATTCTGATATTCTATTCTATGTGTCCATTTAAGTCATTTCATGCTCTACCAGTGGGGTATATATCACATTTTTTTTAAAGATAACTGTTATGGTAGAAAGTCTATTGAGGTTGGAAGCAAGAGGCTCAGATTCAAAGTGTGCCTTCACTTTGAACTTGAGCCTCTTGCTTGCAACATCTACTGAGTTGTTGTTGTTGTTAGGTGCCATCTAGTAGGTACCAACTCATAACAACCCTATACACAACAGAACGAAACACTGCCCGGTTTGAGACCATTGATGCTGCCACTTTGCTAAATCATCTTGCTGAGGGTCTTCCTCTTTTTCTGTGACCCTCCACCTTACCAAACATGATATCCTTCTCCAGCGACTGGTCCCTCCTGACAATATGTCTGAAGCATGAGAGACAAAGTTTGGCCATCCTGGCCTTCAAGGAACGTTCTGGCTACACTTCTAACACAGATCTGTTGGTTCTTTTGTTAGCCAATGCACTTTCAGTATTCTCCTCCAGCACCACAACTCAAAAGCATCAATTCTTCTACGGTCTTCCTTATTCACTGTCCAGCTTTCACATGCATATAAGGTTATTGAAAATACCATGGCTTGGGTCAGGTGCACCTTAGTCCTCAAGCTGACATCTTTGCTCTTCAACACTTTAAAAAGACTTGTGCAGCAGATTTGCCCAATGCAATACATCGTAAACTTACTGAGTACCATGAGTTTATCACTTCTTTGGACTTTAATTTTATCATGCATAAAAGAAGGAGAGTTATAACCATAAAGCATTAGGGTTTTAGTGTGGATTAGGGTAGAGAAGCTGCTGGCACACCAACCTTTGCATTCCAATCTCCAGTAATTATCAATACATCCTGACTGCGTGTCTGATAAATAATTCAAACTGAAGGAGGTGGTGGTGGTGGTGTGCCATGGAGTCAGTTCTGACTCATACTGACTCCATAAAAGGTTTCTGAGGCTGTAAATTTTTACAGGATCAGAAAGCTTCATCTTTCTCTCATAGAGCAGCTGGTAGTTTCGAACTGTTGACCATGAGGTTAGTAGCCCAACTTGTAACCACTGCACTACTAGAGTTCCTTGAAGAAGTTGTTAGAATTCTTCAATTTCATCATCATTGGCTTTAGTGGTTGCTGTGTAATTTTGAATAATCGTGGTATTAACTTGTCTTCTTCATAGGTGTGTGGATATTACCCTATCACAGACAACGTTTACTACAAGGCAGATCTTGATGTGTTCTTTTTAATGATGAATGTCATGCCATTCCTCCTCAATTTGTCATTCCCAGCATAGCAAACCATGTGATTTTCAGATTCAAAATGGCCAATACCAGTGTATTTCAGCTCACTGATGCCTAGGATATTGATGTTTTTGCATTCCATTTCATTTTTGACAATTTCAAATTTTCATAGATTCATACTTTGTGCATTCCATGTTCCGATATTTCCAGCTGGTTCTCATTTTGAGTTGTGCACCATCAGCAAATGAAGGTCCCATGGGCTTTACTCCATTTGCGTCATCACAGCCAACTATATTTTGAGGTGGCAGCTCTTTCCCAATCGCATTTTGAGTGCCTTCCAACTGAGAAGCTCCTCTTCTGGCACTATATCTGACAATATTCTGGTGCTCTTCATCATGCTCCAATATTCAATATTCTGGTGCTGACAGTGTCCCACTGCTATTCATAAGGTTTTCAGTGACTAAATATTTGGAAGTAGTCTTTCCTTCTTCCTAGTCTGTCTTCGTCTGGAAGCTCATCTGAAACCAGACCACCACGGTTGACCCTGCTGGTATTTAAAATAACCATGGTATAACTTCCAGAATCACAGCAACATGCAAGCCACCATAGTATGACAAACTGACAGATGATTGGTGGAATTATTTTACGGTCTTCCTTATTCATTGTCCAAGTTTAACATGCATATGAGGCCATTGAAAAGACCATGGGTTTGGCCTGGTACGCCTTAGTCTTCAGAGTGACACCTTTTCCTCTTGTTGCAGATTTGCCTGTGACATCAATTCTTCTACAGTTCATATGTAGTCATTGCTGCTTTAGAAAAGAATCTCTGGATAGTCTCTAGTTATTTTCCCAAAACATGCCATCTGTTACAGGCTTTCCAAACATCTTACTATTTGTCAAACAAACCATTCTTTTTCATGCCACCACGCCTCTGACTGGATACCCTTTCCAGCCTTATTCTCCAAGAAATGACCTAGTCATCCGTCAAAGCTCATTTCAGGGTTACTCTTTGTAGCTGAACATCTTCCACCTCCCAGCCCATCTCCTTCAAAGGCCTATTAGTCATGTCCTCCTCTAATTTCAAAGCTCCTTGTACAAGCTTTCCATGTAGAATATTGTGCTTTGGTTATGTATCTGTTCCTTTCACTAGATGCTGCTGAGATCAGAAGAGAAGACGATTAGTATTCATACCCTACAAATATTGAATGGCATAATAAATAGGGTTGAGAGGGAGTATATATGTCTAAATGTAACTAAATGGTTCAATTCAGCCAAATTTTGGTCTATATGTGCCAGAATCTGCAAAGCTGGCAGGGAAGTCACTTGGCAGGTTCCCCACTGACTAGGAAGGCCATGAATTTGGACGATTTAATCTAGGTGGCTCCAGAGATCAGAACTAGGACCATTAGCTGGAACAATGTGAAGTCCAATTTCAGCTCAATTAAGGAAGACACTTTTTTCTGTTCACTAAAAATACATTAGTGTGTGTGTAATTGTTTGTGTGGGAGGTTTGAATGAAGGTTTGCAGAACAAACTGGTTTTCCATTCAATAATTCATACACATTTTGATTTGTGCCACTGACTGCAGTCTCTATAATGTAACAACATTCTTCCCACTTCTTTCCTGTGTTTGACGTTGCTGTTAAGTGCCATCGAACCGGTTCCAACTCGTAGCAACCCTGTATAGGATTTCTGAGAAGCCGCTGGTGAGTTTGAACCATTGGCCTTGTGGTTCAAATGATTACCCTACAGCACCACACCAGGACTCCCTTCCTGTGTTTACCATTGCCTTTTTCTTTCTTTCCTGGCCCTTCCTTCTGAGCTTTATTGTTGTTGAGTGCCATTGAGTTGGTTCCCCAACTCATAGAGACCTTGTACAGGGTTTCTGAGGAGCAGCGGTGGTTTTGAACCATCGACCTTGTGGTTTGTAGTTCAGTGCTTATCCTTATTTCTGGGAAAATGCTCCCCTTTTAATCTTGTATGATTGGTTGTTCTAAGTAGTATGTACATCCCTGATGTTACTGATCACCTTATAGGTCCATCTGTTGTTGGATTGAAAGTTGAGTCATGAGCATGAGTTCACTTTCAGGCCTGAGAATGAGTGTCTAAGGGTCAGAGTCTAGGAGTTCTAGTAAAGTCTATCACACCAGTAAGCCTGGTAATGTTCTGATTTTGAGGTTTGTTCTACATTTTCCACCCACCCTATCCAGGACTGTCTAATGTAATCTCATTTAGAGAAGTTAGTCAGACACCATCTAATTCTTCAGGCCTCAGGGTCATGGATATCATATGTATTTGAGTGTTCCGCTCGTCCTTTGGACTTATTGTAAAAATACTTTTTATAAGGAATTATTTTAAATATCAGAGAAATTCAGAAAATAAAATGACATTTAACCATGTACCTAGCACCAAGATGCAATGGATGTTGATCTTTCCTATATTTACTTCAGACTTATTGTTAAAGAAATATTGTTATAATGTTAAAGATTCTTCTCTTGTATTCTTCACACCTTTCTAATCAGAGGCAGCCACTACCTTAGTTTGATATGTGTCTTTCCATGCTTGTCCTTTTGCTATATAATTATTATTTTATGAATCGTATTTATCTATTATGGCACAGAAGGACCCCTCCTGGTGCTGTAGTATAAGCACTGAACTGCTAACCACAAGATCAGTAGTTCAAACCCACCAGCCGTTCCACAGGATGAGGTTTTCTGCTTTTGGAAAGATTTACAGCCTTAGAAACCCCATATAGGGTTGGAATATAAGTTGGAACTGACTCAATGGCAGTGGGTTTATTTCATTATTCTTATTTTTTGTATCATGACACAGTCACTAAAGCACTCAGCTGCTAACTGAAAGGTCTGTGGTTAGAATCCAATCTGTGTGAGATAGATGCACCAGTCTGCTTCCATAAAGATTTATGGTCTTGGGAATCCTATGGTGTCTTACAAGTTTGCTATGAGTTGAAATGGACTCAACAGCACTGATTTTTTTTTTTTGGGGGGGGGTAGGGGTGGGATTAATCACTACTTATATATATGTATTTACCTATATCTATGGTGTGGAGGCAATGGTGGTTCAGTGGAAAAATTCTTGCCTTCCATAAAGGAAACCCAGTTTTAATGCCCACTCAATGCATCTGAATGTAGTGGTTACCAGTCGGGCTGCTAATCTTACCGTCAGCAGTTCAAAACTACCATGGTTATTCAGGAGAAAAATGAGATTTTCTGATTCCATAAAGATTCACAGCCTTGGAAACTCTATACAGGGTTGCTATGAGTTGGAGCTGACTCCTGGCACATGACCATTACCACTACCACCAATGCATCTCATTCCCAGATACTACCTGTCTTCCCGTGGAGGCTTGTCTGCCACTATGATGACCAGGTTTTAGTGGAACTTGCAACCTTCTAGACTCAGATGGACTAGTACAAAAGACCTGGTGATCTAGTCTTGAAAAAATATCAACCAATGAAAATCCTATGGATCAAAGTGCTTTGTTTGGCAACCTATCAGGGGAATGGTGCAAGATAGACCAGGATTTTGTTTTGTTTGCATGGAGTTGTCATGAATTGGGGGCCAACTTGATGTCAGTTATTGTCAATAACAACAACAACAACAACAACAACGTATCTATGTTATCATATAGTATATATCAGTGCTGTGTTTTTAAAGATATATCCATGTCATTGAATAGATCTAATTTATTTATTTTAATTGTTGGAAAGTAATCCACTGTATGGATAAACCATGGTTTACAGTTCTTTTGCCCAATTAGAGATATTGGTTTCCATTCTTCACTATTACAAGCTAGTTCTACAAATGAATACCATTGTTCATGCTTCTTTGTGTACACAGGATAACACATTTTTACCATGAGACCTGCAATGCCTTGTCTTGAGAGGCAAATAGCTTTCAGCTTTTAGAATCGATCATGTTTAGACTATCAAGGAATGCTGTAAAGAGATTTTATTCATTGATTTGTAAATTGAGTATAATGATGCCAAATTCCCTTCCATCCTCAAAGCTCAAGGTTTCCATGACTTCACTAGATTAAATATTAAATAAGCTAAAAAAAATTTGGGGGTCCCAGGGCAAATGCAAAAGAAAAAAAAAAAAAATCTCATTATGGAAGCAATGACTAGAGGGCCCTCAGAGACTGCAGTCCACCTCTTGGTGGATATCTACATGTCTTCAGGGTATGGTTGAATTGTCAGTATGCCTGATATTGTTCATTAAGTTATCTGACAAAGGTTTATTGAGTGCCTATGTGCTAGGAGTCCTGGTGTGGTGCTATGGGCTAATGCACTGGACTGCAAAGTTGGTTTGAACCACAAGGTCGGCGGTACCAGCTCACCAGCTACTTCTCGGAAACCCTATACAGGGTCTCTATGGGTTGGAAGCAATTTGACGGCACTTAACAACAATGATAACATTATGTGCTAAGAAGGTACACTGATGGTGCAGTGGTTAAACACTCAGTTATCTGCTACCTGAAATATGGTCTTTGGTTTTTCAAACCTACTAATTACTATGCAGCAGTCATGGTGGTGTGGCGCTGTGGGTTAATGCACCAGACTGCAAAGCCGTTTGAACTGCAAGTTAGGCAGTTCAAGCTCAGCAGCTGCTCCTCGGAAACCCTATATAGGGTTGCTATGGGTCGGAATCGACTCGACGGCACTTCACAACAACAACAATCACTATGCATGGGAGAGATGTGGCAGTCTGTTTCTGCAAAGACTTAGAGCCTTTGAAAGCCTGTGGGGTAGTTCTACACTGTCTTATAGCATTACTATGAGCTGGAATTGACTCAAGGACAATGGACTTTACTATGTGCTAGGGATAGACTCAAAAGCACTCAACAACAGCAACAAGAAGGCACTTATTTAAATGCTAGCAATATGCAATGACATTTTGCAAAAACAGTGTGGGGACCATGTCTAACGATTTCAGACTTCACAAGGAGAAGACGAATCAAACTGTAAATCAGCCCCATGCTGATTCCTATCAGGCAGAAGTGAGACATGCCGCTACTCTTCAACCTTCCTTGCCATCCTCTAACCACCAACAATCCCTCCTACAGCACGCTCTGCTTCACATCTGGATTTGAAAATCTCTTGCAATGGCCACAAAGACAATACTCACAATTATGAGATCTATTAGGGATGTGAACAAGGTATGATTCAGGAACCGAAACAGCTCAGGATGCAGCAGTTCTCCTGTTAGGAGTGTCTCTTTTCTGCTGTACTGCAGGCACGCCTTGTTCTTGTCTTCTGTCTCTCCGTCATGTGGCCCCTTGGTCTCTGCCCTGCCCCAGCAAGTGTTACAAAGCTGCTTTAGCTAGTCTGTAAATGCCCAAAGGGTACATTCTGCAAACCAGCCTCCTAGCCATTGTTGTTGTTGTTAGGTGCCATAGAATTAGTACCAATTCAGAGAAACCCTGTGCACAACAGAACGAAACACTGCCCGGTCCTGGGCCAACCTCACAGTTGTCGCCATGCTTGAGCCCACTGATGCTGCCACTTTGTCAATCTATCTTGCTGGGGGTCTTCCTCTTTTTCTCTGACCCTCCACCTTACCAAACATGATATCCTTCTCCAGTGACTGGTCCCTCCTGACACTATGTCTGAAGTATGAGAGACGAAGTTTGGCCATCCTGGCCTCCAAGGAGCACTCTGGCTGCAGTTCTTCCAACACAGATCTGTTGGTTCTTTTGGCAACTCATGGCACTTTCAATATTTTCCTCCGACACCATAACTCAAAAGCATCAATTCTTCTATGGTTTTCCTTATTCACTGTCAAGCTTTTGCATGCATATGAGGTTATTGAAAATACTATGGCTTGGGTCAGGCGCACCTTAGTCCTCAAACTGACATCTTTGCTCTTCAACACTTTAAAAAGGTCTTGTGCAGCAGATTTGCCTAATGCAATATGTCGTTTGATTTCTTGACTTCTGCTTCCATGAGTGTTGATGGTTTATCCAAGAAGAATGAAGTCCTTGACAACTTACTCAGGTTTACTCAGTCGTTGGGCTTGGAAACCCACAGCTGCTCTCTAGCTCCATGCCAGCAACTATGTTGGCAATGCTTTTCCAGGTCGGGATCTCACATGCTCTTCTTTCGTTATGGTCCTGGGATCTTCTGTTTCTGTTTCTGAGATGGCACCTTTAAGACCTAGAAGGATGGGAAAACTAACCTATCCTAGCAGTAGAGTCCCACGCACCCTATTTGTATGGTCCTACCCAATCATTTGGTGAAAGTCACAAAGATCATGGTTAGAAGAGACAAATTAAGTAAATTCACTCTATTACAGACATATAATCATAGTTAAATATATAATATAAGGTGGTATGGAGAAAACAAAGCAGAGTAAGTGATTGAAAAATAAGGGGGAGTGTTATTTTATTAAGATGCTGTCTGAAATATTTCAAGGTTCTATAATAATTATCTCCACTTTATAGATGAGACAACTTAGTCAACTTTAGGTTAAATGAATTCCACAAGGCCACATAACTGAGAAGCAAAAGAGATTCAATTTATGTCTTTTGATTCTAAATTACTCTTTTGTTCCATTATGTTGTTCTGCCCTGATTTTTTTAAAGGAAGGCTGGCATAAAGATGACGATGCTTTATAGTTCATAATTCATTTTTATATGTACTCTCACAATTGAACCTCACAGCAGATTTTGTAGCTGTAATAATAATGATAATAACTTATTTTTACCTTTGTTTAGTGAAGCCCCCCCAAATTATGACAGGGCTGGAGCTAGAACTGATTTCATAGATCATAGCAGGATAGTGACCAGACTAGAGCTGGAACGGATTTCTCCATTGCTTTCTGTAGGAGACAAAGCCCTGACCAACTCTCAATTTACAAAGAGCTAGAGAACTCCTATCGTTGCACAGTGACCTGCTGGGTGACCAGTGATAGTTCACTATGCCCAATTTCTCAGAGACACCAACTGCTCCAGCCCCCATCCACCACAGCCACCCCTTTCCAGCTGCAGACTAGACCCTCCATGGCCCTAACAAGTCTCCTGCCACTGGATAAATCAACCTAACTGTGGAGAGTTAATTTCTCTGACTATAAAATGTACTCAATAAGTGTAAAACAAAACTAATTGGTTCTCTTCCATACAAATTTAATCATACCATAAAATGTGATCAATGCAAATAAAAGCCATTGAGTAGGTTAAGTGTCAAGGATCCATAAAGGGGGAAAAATAGTTCCTGCACATAATCATAGGAATCAAAATCAGGATGTGTAGCCACTTGTGCATTAATCATGCCAAAGAGGACAATAGCTGAGCAATGTTGGAGGGACAATGAAAATTCTTTTCTTTTGTAGCAATTGTGTGGAGAAGATGATTTCCTGATTGATTTGGGGGCACATGTGTTGTCAGCTAATACATTGTGGATAATGTTCATTGGGTGCGTGGCTCATGAGTTTGCAAGTCACATATTGCATCACCGACTCTGACCAAATTTTCTTTTGTGTTAGGGTTAACTGTTCTCATTTGTAGATAAAGAGCTAGGGTTTGTGAATGACATCAAATGAGGTTCTCAAAGGGTCAAATAATGCAGAGAGAAATGTGTAGGCCTCATTTATGCAGCATTTATTGGGAAGACAAAGCTCCATAGATTCTAGAAGATTGTAAAAGATCCAGCCCAGACCTTTGTTTTATTGTCACTTGTTATCAGAAGGGCAAATAGAGGATTTCTGCCATTTGTCTTTGTCTATCTAACAAATGGATCGTTGGTCCTTTCTACCCAGTTGGAATCACTGGGGCCTCACCTAGAAGTTCAGTCCTGTTTGTACTCTGAACAAGACCTGGTAGGACAGGCCCATGGGCAAGGGCAGTCTTGCAGTCCATCTGACTCTGTGTATGGGGAGTCTCCTCCTCTAAACCTCTGCAAAGAAAAGTAGCCAAAACCCCTGGCAAACTAGACAGTACACTGGAGCCCAGAACTGTGATCTCTGAGCAGCACCCTCACCTGGACTGTACTGAGGCTACCTGCCATGTACCTGAACTCATTGGTGTGGACATTTTGCTCTTTGAAATAACTCTGCTAAATCACGTTTCCTCTCTTTCTCTTCCACCTCCTTTCCTGCTTCTATTATGACACCTCCCCACCCAAACTTTGTCACTAAAATTCATTTTTCCTTTCTTCTACAGTAATAGAATTATAGGTGGACATATGATGCCCAATCAGGGTCTACAATCCTTGGAAATTAGGTGTGGCATTGTGACTAAGTTCTCTCCAATGGAATGTGAAGAGATGTGATGTAAGCCTCGTTCAGTCCCAACTCATAAAATGTTCAATGGGATGCCTCCATGTGCCTATCACTTTCTGTGAACAGGAATGATATGGTCAGAGGACATTGGAAGCTCTGAGGAAGGCAAAGACACTATCAACCTGGGTCCCTGAATGTCACTGTGGGGCAGAGCTCTCTGTCAATACAAAACACCTGCCCTAACTGACAGTGTGAGCATGTTCCATTGACATTTGTTGACCTGGTACACAGAGGATAGAGATGAGAGAGAAGAGGAAGGGCTGACTGGTCTGTGAAGTTTGGGGAGTTGTGTGAATTCCTGAGCTTACAGCTACTAATCTAGCCCATCAGGGCTAGAAATGAGAGAGAGGATCCCGATGGTCTGAATTGGGAAGTATGTGGACTTGAAAGCTTGCAGCTGGTACCCATTTGGTTGACCATAACCCAACCAAATGAAGTGAAAAATGTTTTAAACTATAAGCTGGTGGAAATTGCTGCAATTTGATGGTTTGCTCTAGACTTGACTTTGCTTATGATACTTCATATCAAGGAACATGCTTGTATCTTTATAGTACTGGGTTGATGTTGTCATTAAGTGCTCTGGAGTCAGTTCTGACTCATTGTGACTCTCTCTAGGGTTTCCAAAGGAGCAGCTGGTGGATTTGCACCTCTTACTTTGTGGTTAACAATCCAGTGTGTATCCTACAGCACCACACCAGGAGTTAATAGGGCCAAACAATTTAGAAATTGGATATCTAAAATAAGGGGAGAGAAAAGCATGAAGTGGCTGATGTGCATGTTTTCATGGGTGTGCTTAGTCCTGGAATGAGGGGGATAAGGGAGAATTCCCACTAGTTTCCTCTTTTCCTGATGGGTCTGTGGAAGAGAGAGTGGGGGATGATGCTGATAGGATTATGTGATTTAGTTGTGAGTGATGCTAAACAGGGTCAGTTGTGATTGTAAAATTTAACTGTAGAAGATGTAACTGTGAAAGAGGGGAGGGAACTAATCCTTCATGTATGAAAGGGACAATGGCTAGAAGAGTCCAGGGGTTACCTGTGATGCAATTGAAATTACTTTTCTAGTCATAGCCATTGTAATTCCCATCAAACAACTGGGTGGGAGCCTGCAAATGGGTTGTATGAAACTCTCAACATACGTGTTGGTCATTGTTGCTATCCTGCTGTCTCAGAATCAAGAAGCAGGGATCTCATGACAATCAAGATGACAATCAGGAATAGAATGTCTTTCTGACTGAGATCCCTGCACACTGAAGCTCTTTGAATCAGGAGACATAAGGCTGTGAAACAGATGTGGTGGAGAAGTGGTGATGTCAGAGGCACAGCACCAAAGATATTAGACAGGGTGGCAGGTTTCCTGGTTCATGCAGCAAGAAAGCTAAGCCTTCAGGCTAAGGCTTATGGTGGGATGGTGTGCCCCTTGGGCATTTAATGGCAGTGCTAAAGAAGCTTTGTAACATTGCTAAGTAGGGCACAGGCTAAGAGGCCTTCTGACTGAGAAGTCAAGGACCAGAGAGAGGCATGCCTGAACTAGAAGGACTGTATCTTGAGTCATTTTTATCCTGAATTGTAACCTGTTAACTTCTCTAAAATACCCCATAATTGTGAGGATTGTCTGTGAGTTCTGTGTGGTCATTTCAAGGAATAATTTAACTCAGTAGAGCGTGCTGTAGGAGGGTTGGTTGGTGTCAGAATTGGTCAAGAAAGTGGAAGGTGAAGGTATGTCTGACCTCCACCTCATAGGAATCAGCCTTGGGCTGATGAGTTTGACTCTTCTTACCCCTTCTGAACTCAGTGGAGGTCAGATGCTGTCTCCATGGCACTTTTGCAGGGGGAGTAACAGATTTATACTCAATCTATATTTCCACACCCCTCTGGTAGCATAGTGGCTACGAGTCGGGCTGTTAGCCACAAAGTCAGCAGTTCAAAACTACCAGCCATTTCACAGGAGAAAGATGAGGCTTTCTGCTCCTGTAAAGATTTACAGCCTTGGAAACCCTATGCAGTGTTGCTATGAGTCAGAATTGGCTCCATGGCATACCACCACCACCAGTGGAAATAGTATACAAAAAAACCCAAAAACCACCCACACTTACAGATAATACCCACTTGACCTGGCTTAAATGGCTGGATGATCAGAACTCAACTAGAAGAAGAAAGAAGAGGGGGAAAAAAAGAGTAATCTGATTTTTTTTTAGTTTTAAAGAACTTTTAGATTTAAAGTTCAATTTAAAGAACTTGATTTATATCTATGGATGCAGTAGCTCAAAAGAGGGAACAAATCTTTACAGCAAGGATCATTCCCACTTCCTTGATACACAGGGTAGACAGGGATGGGCAACTTGGACATTGGCTACACAAAATGGGGGGATACAAAGGCAAGAAGTGACTGGCTTACAAGCTTTCAAGAGGGAGCCTAGATCCAGAGGGTACAGAGGAAGGTAGAATCTCCACTGAGTAGTATCCAATCTGTCTGGGTGGGACTGATGAAAGGAGATGTGGATAGCACTCATGTGGTACAATAGTGAGTAATTACTATCAGGACTGACTGTGAGGGTTGGAAATGTAAAGGTAGATGTTTTGTAGCAAAAGGAGGGGAGTGGTTGACTTTTCAGTCTAGGAGCTGAGGTCCCTGGGACCATCAAGGGAGAAGAGCGGAGTGCGGGAACCTACCCAGAGAAACAGTGATGCCAGAGATGAAGGCAGAGATGATGAGATGAAGAGATGGAGCAGCTGGGGACTCTAGACCCAGAGAGGGAGAGGGGTTGTGTGCTGATGACCAGGGTACAGGCTTGCGAGTTATACCCTTTGGTTGGTTGATGATGCATGGAGGGGATTGTAACCATGGCAATGAAACGCTATACAATAGGATGAATGTAAAGCTAATGTTCTCCCATATAAACTATGACAGAATTCACAATAAAACATTTTTTAAAAGTTTTTTTATAAACCATAATAAGCTTCCCAGGCAGAATCAGTGTTTGATTGACGTGACCTTGGATGAAAGGAGCTGGGAGAAGAGACTGTGGCGCCAGGACCTGTTGCAGTCTCCTGGATTCTGAATCATAGAGATGCTGCGGGACAGAGCAGAACTGCCTCAGAGGGCTCCCCAGGCTGCAAATCTCTATGAAAGCTGACTGCCTCGTTTTCTCCCACAGTGATTTCAATCCAAGGAGCTCTCTTTTCCCAATCAGGCACTTTAATCACTGTATCACTGATGCTCCTTGGAGATTGTGTTAGGCCAATAAAACCTGTATACATAAAAGAGATGGCATTCAAAGAGCCAGTGGAAAATATGGTAGTGATGAAATAAGCATAGTGATTAGTTTAAAAGTGAATACTGGAAAACAAGAAAAGTGGTTTGGGAAATTACAATTTTGATAACAGAAATAAAAATCCAAAAGGACGACTGGAAGATAAAAGTTGAAGAAATCTCCATAAAAGAATAAGAACAGACAAGAGGAGAGCAGATAAAATGATAGTACCAAATTATAGGTTCCATACTTGTTTTTAAGAAAGGAAGAACAGAGACAATGAGGAGAAGAAATGGTGAAGGAAGTGATTTAAGAACATTTCTCACAACTAAAGGATGGGAGTTTCTAGATTCAAAGTGCCTACTTTGCATGGGGTCGCTATGAGTTGGTTCCGACTCGATGGCACCTGACAACAACAACAACAACTTGAGTACTCAAGACTTCTGGTGAGGTGCTGTAGGATCAGAACTGGGCTGCGAACCAGAAGGTTGGCAGTTCAAACCCACCAGCTGCTCCTAGGAAACCCTATATAGGGTTGCTATGGGTCAGAACCAACTTGACGGCACCTAACAACATTAACTTGAATATTCAATAAAATGCACACAGAAGAGCCACATTAAGGACCAGGATCATGATAGATCAAAACACTGTGAAGAAAAATTATCCAGAGAGGGGTAGCAGCAATATACCATACACAAAGAATCAAGATTCGGGTTCTCCAGAGATCTGGAGTTCTCTGCATGAAACACTGAATACCAAAGACAATAAAGCAATGTTTAAAAACAAAACCAAAACAAAACCACCTGAATACAAAAGTAATATATGATTATTGTAAAAAGAATCAGAAAACAAAGAATTATACAAAGAACAGAGTATAAAAACAAAGTCCAACCCTCTGCCCTTGAGTTAACTGTGACTCATACTAAATAACCATTCATTTTGCCATTTAGAGATAGCTACCCTTTGATTTTTTCCAACTACACATATTTACAAAAAATCTTTTTACTGACATACTATATAAAAGTACAACAATCATAAATGAACAGATTGAAGAATTTTAATAAAGTAAGAACACTCTTAGTCAACAAACATATACAGAAACAGTGCAGTCCCGCACTCAAGAAATTCTCCTCTGTCTTCTCCCAGGTGTGGCACTGTACGATGAGTACTGGAATGCTAACTGCAAGGCTAGTGGTTCAAACCCACCTGCCACCCCATAGACAAGGTCACCATGAGTTGGAACCAGCTCGACAGCACTTAGCAACAACAAAGACAAACAGTATTGTTTTGGAAAACAAAAATTTATCCCGATTTTTTTTTCTAAACTTATATTTAAAAAATCATTAGCAAATCACAAACATCCTTGTTATTATGGATAGACCTCCATTTTGGTCATTAAAATAGTAATAATTTTACATGTATTTAATGTATCAAAATATTGTACATTTTGGTGTTGTTTTTTAAGTTTTATTGTGAATTATATGATAGTTTAAATGGGAGAACTTTAGTTTTACATTCATTCCATCTTATATCATCTCACTGCCATGGTTCCAATCCCCTCCATGCATCATCAACCACCCA
>NW_006408552.1:22662406-22670930 GCF_000296735.1 Chrysochloris asiatica | reverse complement strand
ATGTTTAATGTTTATCTGTGGCCCTAATAATTAATTAAATTTGTACTTTGGTAATTTTTTATGTTTTCTGATTACCTCCAGGAAGATGTGATCAGGATGTGGTCTTCCCTTTTCCCTCTTCTTATTGCTTAACTCAGAGTAACGTTTTTGGGCCTCAGTTGGACCTGGGCCTCAGCGGCGGGCCATTTGGGCCTCGGGCGGGTGGGTTGAGCCTAGGGCGGGTGGTTTGGGCCTCTGGGGGCCTGGGCGTCAGCGACTGGACTGCAGGAGGGTTGTGCCTTGGGCAGGTGGTTTGGGTCTTGCGCAGGCGGTTTGGGCCGCACGGGGCCTGGGTATCAGCAACTGGGCATTGGGTGGCTTGTGTCTCTGTGGGAGGTTTGGGCGGTTTGGGCCTCGGGGGGCCTGTGCCTCAGGGACCAGGCTGAGGACAGGTTGGGCCTCAGGGGCCCTGGGCCTCAGCTACCGGGCTACAGGGCGGGTTGGACCTTTAGGGCACTGGACCTTGGTATCGACTGGGTTGTAGGCCGCCTGGGCCTCGTGGCGGGTAGGCGATTTGGGCCTTGGTTGGGCCTGGGCCTTTGTGACTAGTCTGTGGGTGGGTTGGGCCTTGGGGTAGGCCTTGGCCTCAGTTGGCGTGTAACTGATGATGTAAAAAATACCTCTCTCAGTCTCTCTGTACTGTGGGTACCCCGAATTTCCTGATACCTACAGAGATATCCCTCTCTATTTGTTCTGCTTTGCCAGTTTATGCTTCCTTTTCTCTGGAAATGCAGCTTTCTAAATGGGGTTGCTCTAGCCCTGCACCCCAAGGTCTTCAGGGGGCAGAGGCATTCGCCTGCGTAGGCGCGGGGAGCAGGAGCTGCGTGCAGGCAGGCAAAAGCTCAATATGCCTGTAATTCCACAGCAATTTGATCTTTCAAAAAAAACAAGTTCAGAATGTTGAAATATGAGATCTTATGTTTGCTCAAAGGCTGTCTGTCTGCTAGACAGAGGTTTACTATGTGCGATTCCGCCCCTTTTCCCCAGAGCCTGCCCTACCTGAGTTGCCTGGTCCAGGAAGCGCCGGAAGTTCCCTCTTGTTTCTTTTTTGTTATTGAAAAAATAAAGCTACAATGATTATTTCCCACCTAAAAATGCAGAAATAGAAGGTGGCTTCCTAGATCAAAAATATAAAGTCTTGAGAGATTTTAAACTAATTTTTAACTTTATCACTGAATTGTACCAATCAACATTCCCATTTCCCCACACCCATACTTTCTCATGCACGTAGTATACTTATTTATTTTCTTCTCATGTAAAACCAATGTTTATTGATCTGGGTGTCTATTTCCATTCTTCGTGTCAGAGTTTCAAACACTCTTAGCAACCAGGATGCTCATGTGACTCAGACTTGGTCAAGGATACTCTTTGGAGTAGACACATGATTTAAGCAGTGACTATGATCTAAGGACCTAGGAGTTTTTCTCTGGGATTTATATGTAAACAATGGAAGGTAGACTTCTCTATCTGCTTGATTTGGTAATTTAGTAGAGTATGAATTTAGGTCTATTTATGGTCACTTTCTGGTGTGGCACTATAGTACAAGCATAGGACTGCAAGGTTGTTTTGAACCACAAGGTTGGCAGTTCAAACTCACCAATCATTGCTTGGAAATCCTCTACTGGGTCGCTCAAGTCTCAGCCAACGCCATGGCACTTAACAACAACAACATGGTCATTTTGGAGTCCTGATGTGGTGCTGTAGGACATGCACTAGACCTTAAGGTCGGTTTGAACTGCATGGTTGGCAGTTCAAACTCACCAGCCACTCTTTGGAACCATAAAAAGAGTTGCTATGAGTCAGACCAACTCGATGGCACTTAACAACAACAAGAAGAATGCTCATATTATGTTTGCAACAGTACATCAACAGAGAACTGCCAGAAATCCAAGTCAGATTCAGAGGAGTACATGGAATTAGAGATATCATTGCTGATGTCTGATGGATCATGGCTAAAAGCAGAGAATACCAGAAAGCTGTTTACTTTATTGTCTAAGTAAAGACTTAAAATTTTTTTTAATGTTTTATTGTGAATTATGTGATAGTTTTCATGGGAGAACATTAGCTTTATATTCATCCTATTGTATATAATTTCATTGCCATGATTACAGTCCCCTCCATGCATCATCAAACAAGCAAAGGGTATACCCTGCAAGCCTGCCCCTTGGTTGTTAGCACACAACGCCTCTCCCTCTCTGGGTCTAGAGTCCCCAGCCACCCCATCTCTCCATCTCATCGTCTCTGTCTTCATCTCTGGCATCACCATTTCCCTGGGTAGGGTCCCGCTCTCCACTTTTCTCCCTTCATGGTCTCAGGGACCCCCTCTCCTGGACTGCAAAGTCAACCACTCTCCTCCTTTTGCTACAAAATGTCTACCTTTACATTTCCTAAGTAAAGGCTTTTGACTGTGTATGTTATGACAAACTATGGATAACATTGCAAATAATGGGTATTCCAGAACACTTCATTGTACTCATGAGGAACCTGTGCATACACCAAGAGGCAGTTGTTAGAACAGAACAAGGGCCTCCTGAATAGATTAAAATCTGGAAAGGTGTGTGCCAGGGTTGTATTCTTTCACTGTATTTACTCAACCTGTATGCTGAGCAGATAATCCAAAAAGATGGATTATATGAGAAAGGACATAGCATCAGAATTGGAGAAAAACTCTTTAACACCCTGTGATACGCAGATGATACAGTCTTGCTTGCTGAAAGTGAAGAGAACTTAAAGTGCTTGCTGATGAAGATCCAAGACCACAGCCTTCAGTTTGGGTTGCACCTCAGTGTAAAGAAAACACAAATTTCTCACTTCTGGACCCATAAATAACATCATGATAAGTGGAGAAATGATTGAAGTCGTCAAAGACTTCATTTTGCTCAGATGAACCACCAACACTCATGGAAGCAGCAATAAAGAAAGAATTAGACAAATCTGCTACACAAGACCTCTTTAAAATGTTCAAGAGCAAAGATTTCAGTTTGAGGTTTAAGGTGCACCTGATCTAAGCCAGCTTTCATATGCATGCGGAAGTTGGACAATGAATAAAGAAGACTATGGAAGAATTGCTACATTTGAGTTGTGGTGGTGGAGATGAACATTGAAGGTACCATGAACTGCCAGAAAAACAAACAGGTCTGTGTTGAAAGAAGTACATTTGAGTGCTCCTTGGAAGCCAGGATGGTGAGACTTTTCCTCTCATACTTAGGGCATGTTATCAGAAGGTATCATTCCATAGAGAAGGATATCATGTTTCCTAAAGTGGAGGGTCAGCAAAAAAGAGGAAGATCCCAATAAGATGGATTGGCACAGTGGTGGCAGCAATGGGCTCAAGCTTAACAATGATCATAAGGATAGTGCAAGCCAGGGCAGTCTTCCATCCTGTTGTGCACTATGAGTGGGGACTGACTTATGGTACCTAACAATAGCAATGGTATTCTACCCTACAATATAGGAGCCCTGCTCCAGTGCTAACCCAAAGATTGGCAGTTCAAATCCACTTAGTGTTCCATGAGAGAAAGATGTCGTAGTCTGTTTATAGCCTTGCAAACCCTATAGAACAGTTCTGCTTTGTTCTCTAGGATGGCTGTGAGTGAGAATCAATTTGACAGCAATAGACTTGGTTTTGTTTCCTTACAAAGTCTTTTACTTGCCTGTTATTATAGTGAAAATGTAACTAATCAGAAATAGAATAGAAATAATAGAAATAAACACTGGGTTTGAGATGGAAGATACCAACTGCTCTGACCAGAATCACAGCAGAAGATCCCCAATAGAGTGTGAGACAAATGTAGAATAAAATTCAAAATAAGAAAAGAGACCAGAATTACCGGTCTGATAGAAACTGCTGGAACCCCATAGTCTATGGCCCTTAAACGCCCGTCAATCCTTTCTGTTCAACAACAGACAGGCCTGTAAAGTGAATAAACAACACTTTAAGTAAGAAATAAGAATCTTCTCAGAACAATCAACCACATGAGACAAAAACAAAGTTTAGAGGCAGGAAGGGGCAGGAAAGAAGGAAGGATGAAAATGGGGAATCTAGAGAGAAAGCAGAAAGTGCTGTTATTTTGAGGGAACCACAACTAATGTCACAAAAAATACTGTGTACAAATTGTTGAAAACAAATTTGATCTGTAGACTTTCACCCAAGCCACAAATGAAATGTTCAAAACCGGTTAAAGTGAATAAAAGAAGAGTTTGGGTATCCTTGAGTCCTGAGCTACTTTGGTATTGTTTTAGGGGGGATATGACCCCCCAATACAAACATATTCTATTGTTGCTGTTAAGTATGGTGGTGGTGGTGTGCTGTGGAGTCAGCTCTGACTCATAGTGAGCCTGCATAGGGTTTCCAAGGCTGTAAATCTTTACAGGAGCAGAAAGCCTCATCTTTCTCCTGTGGAACAGCTGGTAGTTTTGAACGGATGACCTTGAGGTTAGCAGCCCAACTCATAACCACAAGGCTACCGGAGTTCCTGGTTAAGTATAGAGACCACTTTATTAAACTTTAAACAGGGCAAATGACAACACAAATGCAAACCATACAGATGTCACCAGAATGGTGTCCAAATGATTCATGGCCATGGAGCCAATTATAGAAGAAGGAAATCATCATAGGCTCATGCTGAGGGCAGATCAACTCATCACTATTGCAGATTGGACTACAGAGCTGGGGAAGGACCATGACTGGAACACTTTCACAGTTGCAGATTTAAAGACTTTACAAGATTGATTCTGTGGTGTTGACCATCTGGCTTATGTGGTGGTCAAGGAATGACTATGACCTTATGACCTTACTGCCCTGAGTCATATTTACCAGGACCCCAACTTTAAACATAAATCAGGACACACCCAGGCAATTCCCGGACTCTCCATGCAAAGTCTGAGGGGAACGGGGTGCCTACCTGGGCTGCCCTGGAATTTGTTATCTGCTTTCCAATATACTCTGCCTGAGGGCACAGCTGCCATATTGTTGGCTAATGGTCAAAAAGATCTCAAATGGAGCCTGAATTTATGTCAAGATACAAAATGGAGTAGGGCTCCCACTGTAAACCACAGCTTTCCACAAACCAAGTGCTTTAGAATTTAAGCTTTAAGAAAATATCCTCCCCAGTTTTGTGAAGCAACACAGTGCTTTTTGCTTAAGGTAGTTTAGATTGGTTTCCATTACTCACAATGAAAATAACTGGGTCTACGTACAGGGTCGCTATGGGTCGGAACCGACTCGATGGCACTTAACAACAACAACAACAACTCAGAACTGACTCAATGGCACTTAAGAACAACAACAATTAATGGAAACAGTTGACCCAAAAATGGATAAGCAGTTTCTGACCTGGGATTCCATACACTATTGTGCAGAAACCACTTTAGAAAGAATGATTAATTTAGTCATATTCTGTCTTATAAACCAAGATTCATCATTAACTTGCTTCAACTAGGCAGGGGAAACTGTCTCTATCACCCTGGTGATGTTTGAAAAGTTCTTTATAAATTGTTACCAAATGTAATGGTTGTCTAATCATTTATTGAAGTATTTAGAAATTCCTCATGAGGAAAGATGTGCCAGAATTACTCCTACTTTATAGGCGAGAACACTGTTGCTCTAAGTGGTTGTGTTGCCATTTTCAAATGAATTTCAGGAAGCCCAAGTCATTTCTGTATTTCTCAGTGTACCTATAACAAAGTCATCTTAGCAAAATAAAGACGGCAATCTGGTGTCACCTTCTTCCTACCCAAGGAGATGCAGTATAGAGACTGACTTCAGTGGTTCAGAAGGGCAGGCAAGACCAAGCATATGGGGATGGGGCAGTGGAAGTTTAATATTCTCTCTGAATTCTCTTTCTTCCAGAAGATCTGAGAAAGGTCACACATTGAGTATTTAATAGCCTCCCTCTTCAAGAAAAGTCCATCTTGTATTTTTGTTGGCTTCCGTAGCTGCTCACTTAACCACCAACTCTTTCTAGTACTAAAGTTCCTGTGAATACCTCTTATGCTTCCTGAATCTGCTTTGAGTTGCTGGCTCTTTTTCCCTGTGATTTATCGCCACAGCATCTCTTGCAGTCGTATTCTTTCATTTGTCTGCTTTCAATAATTATTTAAGCTTTATTAGGTATTTATCAAGTAAACTGTCTGCTTCTGAAGTTTGCTTATTGTAGCCAGAGGTTTAGAAGGGCAATTTGTATGCATCTCAGAACTCACATGGCAAATCCTCTCTTTGAACTGAAATTATGATATGAACATGATGTTTTATGAGATAATAGAATGAAGGTACCAAATTCTAGAGTTGTATTACATATATATATAATTTTTCCCCTCTGAGCTTTCCTGAGAATGAAATATGTAAGCAGATCAAAAGGCTGAGTAATAGAAAATAGGATGCGGAAATGTAGGGAAGTTGAAACAGAACAAATGAATAGTCCAGCTCAGATGGCCTTTAAATTCATGAGGTTGAGTGCAAGTCACAGTAAACACCACTGGGCTCTGCTGCTCCCTGAACTCTGCTGAAATGGAAGATTAATCTGACTGTAGGACACTGAATGGGTGTCTCCAGAAAAGGAAGAACTATGAAGGCAAGAAAGCTTGTTAAGATGCAGTTCTAATAGTATAGGTGAGCAATTATGTATTGAACCAGAGCAGCAGCGGAGCAATGAATTAAAAATTCAGAGCCCTTAATAGGGAGCAAACTAAAGAACTCCTAATGCAATAATCAGAGTTGTCTAATATTTTTTAAATTTCTGTTTCCAGTTTGACATAACCCTAACAGGTAGGCATTTTTAACATCTTAGTTTTCATATCTAGAAACTGGAGCTCTAAAAAGTCATGAAAATGATATCTGTTGCTTTTATCTGTTGAACATCTAGCCTTCCCTTTCTCTGGTAATTGCAGTCAGATTTTCCTTTGGAGAAATCACCATCTTCCATTTATGAAGTTGAAGTGGCTTATTATACAGCTCATGTTTGGCTAATGTGTTTTAGATCCCTAGCCACAGTCATTTCCTAACCCAAGCCAGCACAATGTCATTCAGTGCTGGCACTTCTTTAGAATGATTGGGCAAGAGAAGCTTTTACTCAGTTGGGAATTGGAACTGTGGAGATTATTAAGTGTGAAAAATGTGTGTTGAGAAGAGATTGTAATCTCCATGATGTAATATCACTTACCCAGCTTTCTCTCTGTGTTTCCTATTTCTATTCCTCCTTCTTTCCTAATCCTTCCTGCCTTCTGAACTTTGTCCTTGGGCAAATGCTGTCCTTTTAATCTCAAATAGTTGGTTATTCCAAGAAGTGTTATGGTTTCCTTTATAGACCTATTGTTTGGGCCACCTGTAGAACAGAGCATCAATTACTTGTATACAAGTTCCGGCTGAAGTTGAAGAAAATTAAAGCAAGTCCTTGAGAGGTAAAATATGACCTTGAATGTATCTTACCTGAATTTACAGACCATTTCAAGAACAAATTTGATATATTAGACACTAATGACTGAAGACCAGAAGAGTTGTGGGATGATATCAAGAACATCATATAGGAAGAAAGCAAAAGGTCATTAAAAAGACAGAAAATAAAAGTAATGACCAAAATGCATGTTAGAAAAGATTCTGAAATTTGCTCTCCTGCATGGAGATGCAAAAGTGAATGGAAGAAATGAGGAAGTAAAGAACCGAACAGATAGTTTCAAAGGGCAGGTCAAGAAGACAAAGTAAAGATGAACATACAAAAATCAGTTGGATTCCTCTATACCAAAAATGACAGTATTGAAAAGGACATTAGGAAAGCAACACCATTTACAATAGCCACCCAAAGGATGAAATATCTTGGAATAAATGTAGCCAGAGAAACAGAGGACTTATACAAAGAAAACTACAAAACACTACTGCAAGAAACCAAGAGACTTACAAAAATGGAAGAATGTACCATGCTCCTGGATAGGAAGACTTACATTGTGAAAATGTCAATACTGCCCAAAGCAATTTACACATATAATGCGATCCCACTCCAAATCCCAATGACATTCTTCAAAGAGATGGAAAAAGCGATGACAAACTTTTTATGGAAAGGAAAGAGACCCTGGATAAGCAAAGCGCTGCTTAAGAACAAGAGTAAGGTTGGAGGCCTATCACTCCCCAACTTTAACATATACTACATGGCTACAGTGGTCAAAACAGCTTGGTACTGGTACAATGAAAGGTACATAGATCAATGGAACAGAATCTAGAATCCAGAAATGAATACATCTACATACAGCCAATTGATCTTCCACAAATCACCAAAATATATCCCATGGGGAGGGGATAGTCTCTTCAACAGATGGTGCAGGCAGAACTGAAAAAGCATATGCAAAAGTCTGAAACAAGACCTTCACCTCACGCCTTATAAAAAAACCAACTCAACATGGATTAAGGACCTAAATGTGAATCCCAGAATTATGAAGGTCATCAATGAAAAATTCGGGACAAATGTGAAGGCACTAATGATGGAAATACATGGAC
>NW_006408552.1:22632678-22660198 GCF_000296735.1 Chrysochloris asiatica | reverse complement strand
ATACTGTAGTGAATAATGCTTATCAGGACGGATTATGAGGGTTGGAAATGCAAAGGTAGACGTTTTGTAACAAGGAAGGGAGTGATTAATTCTCCAGGATAGGAACGGAGGTCTCTGAGACCATCAACAGAGAAGAGCTGAGAGCGGGGCCCTACCCCGAGAAACAGAGATGCCTGAGATGGAGACAGAGACGATGACGTGGAGTAATGAAGCAGTTGGGGACTTTGGATTCAGAGAGGGAAAGGGACTGTGGACTGAAAACTTGGGGAGGGGGAAGTGTAGGGGTCGGGTTTCTAGGATATACCCTTTGGGTGGTTGAGGATGCATGGAGGGGATTGGAACCATGGCAATGAGATGATATACGATGGAATGAATGTAAAACTAAAGTTCTCTCATGTAAACTACCATATAATTCACAATAAAACATTTAAAAAAGAAGACAAAGTAAAGCATTATAATGAAATGTGCAGACCTGGATTTAGAAAACTAAGAGTGAAGACCAACATCACCATTTCTTGTAAGGAAAACATAAAGCCTTGGCTTGTAATATTGATGGATTCAATGGACAAAATATTGAATGATACAGAAACATCTAAAAAAGATGGTAGGAATACACAAACTCACTCTACCAAAAAGAAATGGTCAATGACCAAGTATTTAAAGAGGTGGTGTATGACCAAGAACCGATGGTGCTGAATGAAGAAATTCAAGCTACTCTGAAGGCATTGGCAAAAACAAAACAAAACAAGGCTTCAGGTATTGATGGAATACAAACTGAAATCTTTCAACAAACTGATGAAACACTAGAGGTGCTCCCTCATCTATGGCAAGAAATTTGGAGGAAATATCCTGGCCAACCAATTGGAAGAGATCTATATTTGTGCCCATTCCAAAGAGAGGTGATCCAATGGAATGTGGAAATCATTGAACAATATCATGAGTATCACAGACAAGTAAAGTTTTGTGGAAGATAATTAAAATATGTCTGTAACAGTGCATCAACAGGGAAGTGTAGAAATCCAAGTTGAATTCAGAGGGCGTGGAATGAGTGATATCATTGCTGATGCCAGATGGATTTTGGCTGAAAACAGAGAATACCAAAAGATGTTTACTTGTGTTTTATTGACTACAAAGGCTTTTGTGTGGATCATGACAAGCTATGGAAAGCAATATGAAAAATAGTATTCTAGAATACTTAATTCACGATGAACCTGTAAATAGACCACAAGACAGTTAGAACAGAACAAAGGAGTGAGTACTGACTGTTTTAAAATCAGGAATGTTGTATGTCAGGGTTATATCTTTTCAACATACTTATTCAATCTGTTTGCTGAGCAAACAATCCTGGAAACTGGATTATATGAAGAAGAACATGTCATCAGGATTGGAGGAAGACTTATTAACAACCTGCGATATTCAGATGATATCATCTTGCTTGCTGGAAGCAAAGAGGACTTAAAATATGTACTGTATAAGATCAAAGACTATAGTCTTCAATATGGATTATACCTCAATGTAAATAAAAAAACAAAACAAAACCCTCACATCTGGACCAATAAGTAGCATCATAATAAATGGAGAAAAGATTGAAGTTGTTAAAGGCTTCATTTTACTTAGCTTCACAATCAATACTTATGGAAGAAGCAGGCAAGAATCAAATGATGTATTGCATTGGTCAAATCTGTTGCAGAAGACGTCTTTCTTTAAGGTGTTCAAGAGCAAATATATCAGTTTGAACACTAATATATGTCTGATCCAAGTCATGGTATTTTGGACAATGAATAAGAAGACCTTAGAAAAATTGATGCAATCAAGTTACAGTGTTGTTGTTATGTGCCGTGGAGTTGGTTCCGACTTATAGTGACCCTGTACAGGGTTTCTGAGGCTGTAAATCTTTATGGGAGCAGAAAGCCTCATCTTTCTCCCACAGAACAGCTGGGAGTTTCAAACTTCTGACTCAGAGCTTAGCAGCCCGATTTGTAACCACTTCGCTACCAGAGCTCCTTGAGTTACAGTGTAGGAGAAGAATATTCAAAGTACCATGGACTGTCAGAAGAACAAACAAACCTGTGTTAGAAGAAGTACAGCCAGAGTGCTCCTTAGAAGCCAGGATGGTTGAGACTTCATCTCTTATACTTCAGACATGTTATCAGCAAGAACCAGTCCCTGGAGAAGGACATCTGGCTTGATAAGTAGATCTTCAGTGAAAAGAGAAGACCACCAATGATATGGATTGGCATAGAGGCAGCAGCTCAAGATCAACAATAATTGTGAGGATGGCACTGTACTGGGCAGTAATTTGCTCTATTTTGCATAGGGTTGCTATGCATCTGAACCGACTCAAAGCACCTGTCAACAACAACACAATTTTTGGGTGAAAATTGAACCACAGGGATGAGATCAGTTCCAGGCCTGAAGGATGACTAAAGGCCATAGTCTATGGGATTCTGTCCATCTCTGTCAGACCAGCAAGCCTGGTCATTTTATGATTTTGAGTTTTGTTCCACAACTCCCCTGTATCTCCCCACCCCACCACTTCCCCGTCACTTCAAGGAGCTCTGTCTACTAGAAGATATATCTATATTCCTGCAAACATCTCTGAACTACTCAACTCTGTCACTCTAATGTGAAACTAAACCTAGACAAGACAGAAGTGAATGGGTGTGGTTGTGTTCCAATAGCATTTTATTTACAAAAATAGGAGGCTGTCCCTAAGTCTATTGCAGGGTTATCTCTGGCCTGGGACAATGCATTCAGATGAAGACAATGAAGTTTTACTTGGAGAAACAAAACAAAATTATTTTCTAGCAGTTCCACGATACTCAACAAATATTTGTTAAATTGAATCAAATTTATGCATGCTGAATTCTTTTGTGCAATGGAAATTGGTTGTCAACAGTACCCTGTTAGCACTTGTATTCCTGGTTCACAGGAACTAAAGCCAGAAAACTGGTCTGATATAACAATTTGGGCAGAGGCTTTGAATTTAAACAAACGCCTGGTTCTACCACTTTCAAGCTACATAAACCCATACAAGTATGATCATTGGCCGCAGTTTCCTTATTTATAAAATGGGAATAACAGTTTAGAAATATTTTGAAAATGACATGAAATTATGAATGCAAAGCACCTCATATCATGCTGGGTAGACAGTGCTTAATTGTTAGGAGATATTTTTATTGCAATATGAACATAATGCATGCACATGCACAGTAATGATTGCAGAACACGGATCACCTTAAGGTCACAGAGTTTGTTTGGTTATATCAGGTTCCTCTTCCTTTTGTGTGTATGTGAGATTATGGGGTATCAGTGAAAAGCATCACGTATGAGAAAGTGTTTAGCACAAATGCCAGATCCTTAGGTGTTCCTGCAATTTTTAAAACCTGGGAAATGGAAGTCTTGCAATTCCATAGCTGTGGATATACATAGAATAAGACATTAATTTGCTTAAGAGCAACTAAAAGTAGCATACCTGCTACTACTTTCGACTTGCCATTCCTAGGCAACTCTGGGTTTCTCCAGCTCCTCCTCTTTGGAGGCATCTAAGGGTTCAGCTGATTCTAGCTGTGCCTAGGCTAGGAGCACTTGGTAAGCCTTAGCCCCATTTCCATCATGCTCCTGGTGAATTTCCTGCCCCATGCCTCCCACCTCCATTAAAGCCATCCCAAACTTTCCCAATTTGCTGGCTCAGTTTACATGGCTGGCCTCATATCATGACAAGTATGGCTTTTCTCCAAGGCAGAAAGGATCTTGACTTCCCAACTTGCTCTTCAACCATTTCCTTAGAAGGTTTGGGACCTGGAACCACAAAGTAGCTGAACGCCTGACTTTAGCACCACAGTTGTTTGGAATAGCCAAGTTTCACTATCTCTGGTCACAACATCTTGATAGCATCATGTACCCAAATCAGGGACTGAAGTCTGGGCCCTTGTACTTTCTTCTCCACTGAACCTTCCTTACTTCCCCAAGGCCAGTGGGTTTCCTCATGGCTTCTCCCTCCTGTTGGAGGCTAGCCTGCCAGACTGGAGCATGTGTTGGGGTTTCAGGTCTGGCAGTAGGCTGGGGACAGGGGAAAGAGCAGATGGGAGGAGAAACCAGAAACTCCTGGTATAACCGAGGCTTATAAATCACACGGCTGCTGTGAAGCCTTTTAAATGTTTTGACAATCCCCAATCCATCAGAGCCTTTAATTGGGTTTTGACTGAGTTGTTCTATATGTAAATACCAGTTACTGGTGAGGTTGTTTATAGCCAAACTGTCTGTTTATGCAAATTGTGTTCCAAGATCACAGCATTTTCATTGCAGGATAAAAACATTCCTTTTATTTAATGCCAGAATCACTTCCTCCTTGGGCTGGGGTTTATTTTCCTCTTTGGCTTTTAAATACAGCAAAGCAATTTGATAAGCCAGAGGAGAGGTGTTTCCCATCCAGCTGAGGCCTTGAGGCCTCCCAGAAGGAGGGAGGTGGGGCGGTAATTGAGTTGGCTGTTTGGGTTTCACAGATTTACGGAATGTGCTCCCAGCTGCCTCAGCCCAGCTTCTCTCCCAAAATTGAGCCCCATCGAATGATGAGAAGCCCATGACTGTTAAAGCTCCTGGCTCTGGGATGTTCTAACTATTAAAAAGCTGTCCCTTAGAAATATACAGAATTTACCTTCTTGAAATTTCCCCTCCACTCCAATCAGGGTCTCACAGAATAATCTGCTTCTTTAACCCTGTGACCTTTCAAACAATCATCATGCCCCTTGATCCTTCTCTTCAGGATGGGCATTCCCTGGTCCCTGGAGGTCTGATTTTGACCCATTTCTATGATGAAGGACCATTGTTTTGGTTAAGTGCTGTTGAGTCAGTTCTGACTCATAGTGGCCCTGTATTGGGCTTCCAAGGAGCAGGTGTTGGGTTTGAACCACTAACCTTGTGGTTAAGCAGTCCAGTGCTTATCCTGCAGCATCACACCAGGACTCCATGAAGGACCATAGGCTTCTGGTATGCTCTATTTTATCACTGTTCTTAAAGATCTCAATCTTGAGCCCAGTTTTTGTTTTATAATACAACCAATCTCTAGGAGATTTGAACTTACTGATAAGTCAACAACCATAGCCTTAGGAATGGGTTGCACTCAATGTAAAGAAAATAAAAATGCTCACCACTGGACCAATAAACAACATCCATATAAATAGAGAAAAGATTGAAGTTGTCAAAGAGTTCGTTTTGCTGGGATCAACCAGTAACACTCGTGGAAGCAGCAGTCAAGAAATCAAACGATGTATTGCATTAGGCAAATCTGCTGCACAAGACCTTTTTTTTATGTGTGTGTGTGTGTGTATGTGTGTAAAGGTTTTTATTGGAGGGAGGGCACAGTGGACAAGGACCTGCTCAGTCCTTCTTGGCAGCCGCTTTCCTCACGGTGGCCAGGACATTGCTGAGCTCCTCTTGCTTCCTCTTGGCGCAGATGTGTGTCCCCACCCTTTTCTTGATGAACTTGAGAGCCCGCTTGTCCTTGGAGACCTTGAGAAGCTCCATGGCCTGGTGCTCATAAGGTGCAAAGCCACACACCTCCCGGATCATGTCCCTCATGACCTTGGTGTGCTTGGTGAGGTGCCCATGGCAGCAGCTATGCCTCGGCTTGCTCACATTCTTGGTTACTTTGTGGCCCTGGTTGTGGCCAGAGGCCATAGGGTAGCACACAGCCAAGGTTGCTTTTCTTCAACGACTGCTGCGGCGGAAGCTGCACAAGACCTTTGTAAAGTGTTGAGGAGCAAAGGTGTCAGTTTGAGGACTAAGGTGTGCCTGGCCCAAGCCATGGTATTTTCAATAACCTCATGCATGCAAAAGCTGGACAGTGAGTAAGGAAGACTGTAGAAGAATTGATGCATTTGAATTATAGTGTTGGAGGAGAATATTAAAAGTACCATGGACTGCCAGAAAACAAAATCTGTGTTGGAATAAGTATAGTCAGAGCACTCCTTGAATTGCAAAATTTAGTCTCTCATACTTTGGACATATTATCAGGAGGGACCAGTCACTGGAGAAGGATATCATGTTTGATAAAGTAGAGGGTCCGAGAAAAAGAGGAAGACCCCCAATGAGATGGATTGGCACAGTAGTGGCAGCGATGGGCTCGGGCATAGTAACAATTGTGAGGTTGGCCCAGGACCGGGCAGAGTTTTGTTCTGTTGTGCATAGGGTCATCATGTGTCAGTACTGACTCAATGGCATCTAAAAACAACACAACAGCAGTCTCTAGGAAGATCTTCTCATCCAGTTCAGTGCTTTACAAGCTTAAACATGCATAGATTGTATAGAGAACTTGCTAAACCCCACGGTCCTGTTTGATTTCCCAGATATTCTGATCCAGTAGCTCTGCGGAGGGTCCCAGAATATGCACTTAGAACAAGCTGCATCAGGTAGTGCAGTTGCAGCTGGTTCACAGACCACATTTAAACTGACACTTCTCTTGGCCCTGTCTTCTGTCCACTCTATCATGGGGCTGTACTGTTTGTATCCTGGTCATTGAGATCCTCCATGATTTGACCAATCATGTTTCTTCTATGGCAAGAAAGCCCAGATCATTCAAAAAGTACAGGGTTTTGCCTAAACTTTTCACATGTTAATTCAGCCAACTGCCCAGTGGCCAGTTTTCAGATTTTTCATAACCTTCCAACTCAGCATACTCATGCATCTTCATCTTCACAATTGCTACTCTTTCTCCCTAATATATTTTGCCCTCAAGGTTAAGTCCAGTCTCTCTTATATGGCTTATCTGATCAAGCACCTATCTTTCACACCTCACCGTGTTATCCTTGAACCCTAAACCTTAGCTCTACTGAACTGTTTCTGGAATTTATCTCTTGCCAGTCAAATGGTGCTGAAGAAGCAAATATTGGGCTGATTTCCATGAGAAATTCATTGACCTCAATATTAGCAAGTGAACTGGTGATATGCACAGATGGGACTACACTATGAACAAGTGACCAGCACAGAGAAAGTCCCTGCTCTCACGAGACTTACATTCTAGTGCAGCTAACAAACAACATCAGCTATAGAGGGCTTTCCCACTAAGGACCCAGTCAGTACAAGTTCAAGCCTTTCTTCTTCTTCTTCTTTTTTTTTTTTTTTAAATTTGTTTTGAATTGGACGAAGGTTTAATGAACAGGTCAGATTTCCATTCAACAATTAATACACATTTTATTTAATTTCTTTGATTGCAGTCTCCTCAATGTAACATCACTTATCCTATTTCCTCCCCATGTTTCCTGTTTCCATTCCTCTTTGTTCCTAACACTTCTAAATGTTGTCCTTGGGCCTGTGCTGCCCTTTTGATCCAAATAGCTGACTCTTCTAAGGTATGCATACAACTACTATTATTGCTCTCCTTGTAGAGCTGTCTATTGTTTTGTTGAAAATTGAACCAGAGGGGTGAGTTCATTTCCAGACCTGAAAGGTGACTCAGGGCCATAGTCTTGGGGGTTCCACCAGTCTCTAGCTGACCAGTAAATCTAGCCTTCTTTATGATTTAGAGTTTTATTCCACACTTTGCTTCCATTGTACACAAGACCTTCTAAAGTGATCCCTTTCATAGAAGTTGGTAGTGGTAACTAGGCATTATCTGGTTCTTCTGGTTTCAGGGTCATGGAAACTGATCCACTAGTTCATTGGACTAATTGTATCCATGCATTGTCAATTTTCATCACTTTTCTTTCCTCTGGATAGAGACAGACCAGTAGTTGCAAGTCTTTCTTCTTATCAAGATCACTGCCACCATTTTCCCTGCCTACTCAGAAAACTACTCATCCTTATACTTCACAAGAAAAATGTCATCAGCAGGAAGAACCCCCTCATCTTTCTTTTCTTCCATACCTACAACCTGCATTTTCTTCCTCTTCTTTCTGATTTCAGAAGGCAAGTGTGTAAGGTAAATCCACCTGTGTTTGGATTCTAACTCCTCCTGTCCACCCAGGGATTCTTTGTTTTGTTAGATGCCTTTGAGTTTGCACCAATTCATCATCTTTAGGGTTGTTGGTATGTTGGAGTCCATTGTATCAATTCATCTCATTGAGAGTTCCCCTAGTTTGTGCTGATTCTCCACTTTACCAGACATGTCCCTTTTTAGTGATTGGACTTGCCTGATGGTGTATCCAAAGTGAAGCTTTGTCTTGTTTTTCTCTAGAGATAGCCCTTTGTTTCCCCAATCTCTTTTTCCTCTCCCTCTATACTCTATGTCGCTATACACCATTTCAACTGGCTCAAAAGTCTTTCCCACTTTAAAATAACAGTTTTATAGCAACACTTCAATTCTACACATTCCTTAAATTGAATGGTTTTCACACAATGACACATTAACATCACCTCAGGAGATTTTAAAAACAGATGCTTGGGCCTATCACAGAGCAATGAAAACACTATTTGCCATGGTAGTGGAGACCAGGAATCAATATGTTTTGAAACCTCCTTAGGTGATTCTATAATCAGCCAGAATTGAAAATCACTATTACCACTCCCCTTCCTCCCACAGAAAATCTTTTTAAAACTAGCTCAAGATACTGTCTCTATTTCCCCATTTTTTTCAGTGACTCCCTCAATCCATTGCTATTTAGTTTTGTTTCATTCATTCCCTGAAATTCCTTTCAATAGTTCACTGATGACCCTATTTCTAAACCTTGCTGACACTTCTTTTTCTTATGTTGGACTCATAGAGCATTTGTTGCCATTGACCACACCTTTCTTTCTGCAATGGCTTTTCTGGTTCCCATGATACAGTCTCTGCTGATTCTCCTGCATATACTCGTTTCTCAGTCGTGTTTATGGGTTTTCCTTACTCTAGCCACCTTTTGGATATGGGTGTTCCCAGCATTCCATTCTCTCCTTTCTCTGTATAAACTCTCACTGGGTGAGTTAACCTAGTATTTCCATCTCTATAATGGTGAATTTCCTAATTTTGCTTCTACCACAACCTTTTCCAAGCTTTGGATCCATCTCTGCCATTTTTAGATCCATCTCTTCCATTTTTTTGAACATCCTTTTTGAACATCTCAGGCTTCTTTCCAAACTAGATCTTCCATTTATTCCTTGTCTCCCTATATGACAGCATCAGGATACCTGGTTTTGAAACCTTGGAGTTACCATAGACTATTTCTTCATTTCTCCTTCATGTGCAATTGGTCATTGAGTCAAATAATTCTAAACCTAAGTATTTCATGAGTCTCTCTGCCCCTATCCAACTTCATCATTGCTGTGTAAGTTTGGGCCTTCATGATTTCTCACTTGCTTTGCCATCTTAGTCACATTTCTAGTCTCACCACCTTTAAGTCATTCTCCATACTGCCATCACAGAAATTTCTCTAAAATAAAAATCGAACTATAATTTTATTCCTTAAAGTACGAAAGTTAAAATTCAAGTTCCTTAAACTGCCTCTGGTTATTACAACAGGATAGTTATATAACTCACAGAAAAACATCAATACGTAAAGATACATTAAAAGATAGGTACTCCTTTAATGTAGACAAAGAAAAAACTTTGTACCCTCAGATGGATAACCAAAATAGGAGACAGCATTACCCCCACGTGGAGGGGCCAACTTCCTTGACTTCAAGTTCCATGAAGGTATCCTACTGCTCTTTTGAGAAGACCTCCTTTGTGGTTTTGTTTATTTTTATTCACTTTTCTACCTTCCCAAGTGGAGATGCTGCTTATGTGTATTTCTGCCCACCAGGTACCAATAACAGATAAGGACACTGGCATACTTTTTGGTACATCCTGTAAAGGTGTCTGAATCCAAAGTCAATTTCCTAGATGTGCCCCACCCAAAGGCAGGCTCAGGGTATATGCCTACCTGAAGTCTATTCCTACAGCCTGGCTCTGACTGTGCTTCTTGCATCAGCTTCATTCCTAATACCCCTACCTCACACCATACACTGTTGTTGTTGTTGTTAAGTACCGTGGAGTCGATTCCAACTCATAGTGACCCTGCACAGGGTTTCCGAGGCTATAAATCTTTATGGGAGCAGAAAGCCTCATCTTTCTCCTGTGGAATGGCTGGTAGTTTCGAACTGACAACCTTGAGATTAGCAGCCCGATTCGTAACCACTACACTACCAGAGCCACACTGAAATAGTTTTAGTCACATGATCGTATCATAATCTATTCTATCTCATTGCATTTGTCCATTTGGATTCTCAAATCCGGAAACTGGGCATTTTCTACTCATCCTTCACTATTCACTCAGATTGTAGTTATCTATTAATGTATCTTTGCTATCACCAGATTAGAAGATTCTTTGAAGGTAAGAACCTTATCTATTTATTTCTGTTTCTCCAGTGCCAAGTAGCAGGCATGCAAAACTTTTGCCTCACCAGATGTTTTTGCAATGAATGATTGATTGAATAATTAATAAGTGTCAGATGAGCTCAGGGTTAAGCAGTCAAGACTTTAACCTTCAGTCAAGACAAATTCATTCCAAACCTTCTTCCTAGAGGCATGCACAGAATACCATATATGGAATGGTCACCCCTGTTTCGATCTCATCACTTTGGTGGCAGGTACTGTTCCTTGGTGTTGTCTGGTTTATTTATGGTTTTGCATGCTATTATTAACCCCCTCCACTAGACTGTGTGAATAAATCCACAAGTTCAAGGATATAGTTCAAAACTGTTTTTCTAAGGTCTAGCTCAGTGCCTGATGTGGTGCTATAGGATAAGCACTGGACTGCAAACCACAGCGTTGGTGGTTCAAACCCACCAGTTGTTCCTCAGAAATGCTATACAGGGTTGCTATGATTCTTAACAACATCAGTTCATCAACTAACAAACAATTGATGCCCAATACATATTTGTTGAATAGATAATTGACATTGATTTGAAAGTGGGCAGCCTACAGAGGTTCTTGATCAATAAGCAGATTTTACAAAATAAAACATTTGGAAAAAAGAAATGTTTTAATACAAACAGCATAGCAGGGACTGGGTTGGACCAGATTCAGGCATTATGAGGTAGAGGCTTTACAAATGGAAACATTCTACAACTGTTTGGATAGTCATTTCTTGTTTGAAAACATTGGAAGAAGAGAATACTAGAGAATCGATTATAAAAAACCTAGTGCATGGCTTTGTACCCAGAACTGCTCATAACATTTTGCAATCCTAATGAGAAAGGAAAGCTTACAATAAACAACTAGTGAGTGCAGACTGTGACTAGACATTGTGCAGTTTTTGTGTGCTTATTTGTTTATTCTTTGTAATGACTCTCTCTTAAGGGTTGAATTGTGTCTCCCAGAATTATGTGTTGTAAAGCTAATCTCTGTGCCTGTGATGGTAATCCCATTTGGGAATAGGTTGACTTTATGATGTTACTAAGGCAGGATTTGTTTTGGGTGCATTTTGTGTCAATCTGTTTTGAGCTATAAAAGAGACTAAACAAGCCAGCAGAACAGAGATGGGGAGAGAGATGCTATGTCACATGAAGATTGCTCCAGAGTGGAAGCTCAGAAGAGATAAGAGAGAGAGAAAGCCATCTCCTACAGCTGGGACCCTGAATTTGGACTTCTAGCCTCCTAAATTCTGAGTAAAACAGATTCTATTGTTCAAGTTGTCATTTGCAGCTTTTCTGTTCTAGCAGTGTTACAGAACTAAGATGCCTTCCAAGGCACATACCATTATAACTGTTTTACAGGTAAGGAGCTAGAGTCCAGAAACCTTATCAAAAGTCACAGAGATAGGAAAGCATAGACTTGGACTCTAGGGCTCTTAAACACTATGATCATCAACAGATACCCCCCTCATTAGACATGAGCTTGGTCCATCCTTTTGCCTTTTGCTGTCAGCGACCCAAATCCTTACTTTCCCCTCCTCATCTTGTTCTGTTCAACCTATTACTCATTATATTCCTCTTACCTCATCTGTGTTTGGAGCTCAACATTCTCATTGTTACCTCGAAGATTTTATGATTACTTTACCAGTAACATTAAATTAAGGATGGGGAAACTTTTCTGCCAAACTTTATAACATCATTCCAGGGCCATACAAAATTATCAACCTAAAAATTTCCAGCTATATTTGACCAAATATTTAATTAACTGTCCTGGTGTTGCACTGTGAGTTAATGCACTAGACTGCAAAGTTGGTTAGAACCACAAGAGATTAGCTGTTCAAGCTCACCAGCTGCTCCTTGGAAACCCTTTACAGGGTCGCTATGGGTTGGAACTGACTCAATGGAATTTAACAAAAACAATGTGATAGACTGTTCCCTCTTGATAATATATATGTCCAAATTATAGAGTCCTGGTGTGGCACTGTGGGTTAATGCACTGGACAGCAACGTTAGTTTGAATCACAGCGTCGGTGGTTCAAGCTCACTAGCTGCTCCTCGGAAACCCTATACAGGTTCGCTGTGAATCGAACCGGACTCAAAGGCACTTAACAACAATGGGATGGCTGGAACTTCAGTTGCCTTGTCAAGGCCAGACCAAATGATTTCGAGGGCCGACTGCAAAGTTAGTTTGAACTGCAAGGTCGGCAGTTCAAGTTCACCAGCTGCTTCTCGGAAACCCTATACAGGGTCACTAAGGGTCGAATTTGAGGGCATTTAACAACACCACCACCAATAAGGCCCACAAGGTGTTCTGGTAGTGTAGTGGTTAAGAGTCGGACTGCTAACCTCAAGGCCAGTAGTTTGAAAGTACCAGCTTTTCCGCTGGAGAAGATGAGGCTTTGTTGTTGTTGTTGTTAAGTGCCATCGAGTCGGGTCCGACCCATAGCGACCCTGTACAGGGTTTCCGAGGGTGTAAATCTTTACGGGAGTAGAAAGCCTCATCTTTCTCCCGCGGAGCGGCTGGTAGTTTCGAACCGCTGACCTTAAGGTTCGCAGCCCGATTCGTAACCACTACGCTACCTGGAGAAGATGAGGCTTTACTGCTCCCATAAAGATTTTCAGCCTCAGAAACACTCCACAGTGTTGCTATGAGTCAGAATGGACGCCGGAATGGCACATAGCCACCACCACCACCGCCAAAAGGCCCACAGGCAGGACATTACCCACCCTTGCTAAATTGTGTTATGTTTCACCTGCTGTCTATTACAGTAACCACGCCCACCTTGCCTTTGTCAATTAAATGCTGCCACTTGGCCCCTACCACTGGAGTCCAATCAGCCCTTTTGTGGTTACTTGTGGTTACATGTCTTAATTCAATTAGGGCAGTTCCCACTGTCAAATCTGACTTACATTACATAGTAATCACAACAGCCTTTCACAAATTCGTTCCTCAATGTTGTGGTAAAAGCTGTGTCCTCTGGGCACTCCATGTGTGGGTTTATGGGTTTCTCCTGATACATCAACATAGAATTTTATACCGTCAGTCTCCAGGTTACAAATGAGATCTGCTCCTGAGTGAGTCTTTTACGGTGAATTTATAGATAAGTAAGAACAGGTCCATGCAGTTCTTACTTACACTTTTTTTTTTTTTTTTTCTATTGCAAGAAGGATCCCTGCTGGTAGCACAGTGGTAAGCACTTGACTGTTAACTGTACTGAAGTTTGTGGTTTGAACCCACCTGCTACTCTGTGGGAGAAATATGAGGCAGTCTGTTTTCATAAAGATGGTTTTTATTACTTGCCATTGAGTTGGCTCCAAATCTTTGCAAGAGTACAGCCTTGGAAATTCTAGGGGACCCTTCTACTCTGTCCTGTGGGGTTGCTGTGCTTTAGCTATGCAGTTTGGATTTTTGGTTTAGTGCAAGAAAAGATTGAAAGCTTTTTCAATGATTTAAAAGCTGCACATACAGCAAGTAAAGGTAAGTTTGATGAAGTATTTATTTGTTGCAAGTAGGAGTTGGTTTAATCATTTCAAAGTAAGGGCAAATTTACATAACATTAAAGGGCAAGCACGAGTTGTCCTTAAATCAGACATTTATAACCCAGGAATTTATTGTATAGAAATCTGAATATCTAGGATCCCTTTTTAAAAAAATTGCAAGATGAAGGAACATGGACCCTGTATTCTGGCTTGATACTGAGTTGTGGATGATCTGCGTAAGATGGGCAGCATTCTCCACACTTCACCACAGTCTCCACCAGTCATGGATTCAATGATGTCTCCCCAAAATATGTGTCCCACAACTTATCAGTTTGTCATACTGTGGTGGCTTAGGTATTGCTGTGATGCTGATAACTATGCCATGGATATTTTCAATAACAGCAGGGTCACCAATGGTGAACAAGATTCAGGGGAACTTCCAAACTAAGACACATTAGGAAGAAGGAGAGGCAGACCACTTCTGAATGATTAGCCACTGGACACTTTATGATTGGCTGCAGAACATTGGCAGATGTAGTGCCAGAACACGAGCCTCTCAGATTGGAAAGAACTCAAAATATCCTAGGTATTAATAAGCTGAAATGGACCAGCGTTGACTGTTAAAGTTAGACAATAGGTCTACTATGCTGTGAACAACGAATTGAAGAGGAATGGAATCACATTTATGTCAAAGAGAGCATTTCAAGATCTATCTTGAAGTACAATGCTGTCTGTGATAAGGTAATATACACATACCGACAAGGAAAAGCAAGGAGCTCTGGTAGTGTAGTGGTTATGAGTCGGGCTGCTAACCTCAAGGTCAGCAGTTTGAAACTACCAGCCATTCTGTGGGAGAAAGATGAAGCTTGCTGCTCCCATAAAGATTTACAGCCTCAGAAATCCTATGCAGGGTCATTATGAGTCGGAACCACCACCACCACAAGAAAGAACAGTTAATTCCACAATCATTCAAATTTATGCAACAAACACTAAAGCCAGTGATGATGAAATGGAAGAATTCTACCCACATATTTAGTCTGAAATTGATCAAACATACAATCAAGATGCATTGACAGTTATAGGTTATTAGAATGTGAAAGTTGGAAACAAAAGGGAAAGCTTAGTAGTCAGAAAATATGACCTTGGTGATAGAAATTATGATGGAAAATGCATGATAAAATTTGAAAGATCAACCACTTATTCATAGTAAATACCATTTTTTCCAGCAACATAAAAGGCAAATATGCGCTTGATGGAATACACAGGAATCAAACTGACTATATCTATGGGAAAAGATGATGGAGAAACTCAGCATCATGAACCTAAACAAGGTCAGTGGCAGACTGTGGAACAGACTATCAATTACTATATGCAAGTTCAGGGTGAAGCTGAAGAATATTGGAACAAGTCCACGAGAGCCAAAATATAACCTTGAGTTATTTCCCGCCTGAATTTAGAGGCCATCTCAAGAATAGATTTGATGCATTCCATGCTAAGGACCAGAGGAGTTGTGGGGTGACATTAAGAACATCAGACATGAAGAAATGAAGAGGTCATCAAAATTTAAAAAAGAAAGAAAAGACTAAAATAGTTGTCAGAAGAGACTCTCAAATTTACTCGAGCAGAGGGAAGCTAAAGCAACCAGAAGAAATGAGGAAAAAAAGAGCTGAACAAAAAATTTCAAAGGGCAGCCCAAAAAAAAAAAACCCCATCAAGTATTATGATTTAATGTGCAAAGACCTGAAGTCAGAATACCTAAAGGGAGGAACGCATTCATCATTTCTCAAGCCAAAAGAACTCAAGAAAAAAAAAAAAAATCAAGCCTGGGATTACAATATAAGAGGATTTTATAGGCAAAATATTAAATGATGCAGGAAGCATCATAAGGCAATGAAAGGGATAAACAACATCACTGTACCAAAAAGAGTGGGTTGATGCTCATCCATTTAAAGACGTAACATATAATCCAGAACAAATGATACTGAAGGAAGAAGAGATCAAAGCTGCCCAGAAAGCACTTGGCTAAAAACAAAACTCAAAGCATTGACAGATACAAATTGAAATGTTTCAACAAATTGATGCAGTGCAGTTTTCCAAGAAATCTGGAAGACAGTTACCCAGCCAACTGATTGGTAAAGATCCATATTTGTACCATTCCAAAGAATTCAATCCAACATAATATGGAAATCATCATACAATATCACAAATATCACATGCAAGTAAAATTTTGCTGGATATAATTTTAAAATGATTGCAGCAGTACCTTGACAGGGAGCTGTCAGAAATTCAAGTCAAACTCAGAAGAGGAAAGGATGTCATTGCTGACATTAGATGGATCTTGGCCTAAAGCAAAGAATAGTTGAAATATGCAAATTTATACTTTATTGACTATACAAAGACATTTGGCTGTGTGACTCCTAACAAATTATGGATAATATTGCAAAGAATGGATATATTCCAGAACACTTAATTGTGCTCACGCAGAACCTGTACATAGACCAAGAGGCAGTTACTAGAACAGAACAAGAAGATACTGAGTGGTTTAAAAATAGTAAAGGTGTGCATCAAGGTTGTATTCTTTCACCATACTTGTTCTATCTGTATGCTGAGAAAATAATAAAAAATGCTGGATTATATGAGGAAGAAGGTGACATCAGGATTGGAAGAAGTCTTGTTAACAACCTGTGATATGCAGATGACACAAATTTGCTTGCAGAAAGTGAAGAGGAATTGAAACAATTACTGATAAAGATCAAAGACTACACCCTAAAGTCTGGATTGCTTCTCGATTAATGTGAAGAAAACAAGAAACTGGACCAATAACTAACATATGATAAATCTATAAAAGATTGAAGTTGTCAAAGACTTCATTTTGCTTGGATCCACAACAAACACTCATGGTAGCAGCTGTCAGGAAATCAAACGACATATTGTTTTAGGCAAATTTTCTGCTGAAGATCTTGTTAAAGTGTTAAAGAGCAAAGATGCCACTTTGAAGACTAAGGTGTGCCTGATCCAAGCCCTGGTACTTTCAGCTTCCTCATGTGCATGTGAAAGACAATGTATAAGGAAGACTCTAGAAGAACTGATGCATTTGAATTATGGCGTTGAAGAAGAATATTGAAAGTACAATGGATTGCCAGAAGAACAAATAAGTCTTTTTTGGAAGAAGTACACTAAGAATGCTTTTTACATATGAGGACGATGAGACTTCATGTCTAGTTCTTTGGACATGTTCTCAGGAGGGATGTTCTCCAGAGTTCCTGGAGAAGGACATCATGCTTGGTAAAATGGAGAGTCAGCGAAATAGAGGGAGCCCCAGTGAGATGAATTCACACAGTGGCTGTAACAATGGGCTTAAACATAACAATTGTGAGGACTTGTGCCGGACCAGACACTGTTCTGTTCTGTTGTACACAGGTTTGCCATGAGTACAACATCCGCCATATATGTGTCGACTTTGGCTGTGATTCTTAGAGGTTTGGCGGGTATGTATTGATGTAATGAGGCACTCATGATGTGATCTTAAGTGATCAGCCCTAATCTGATGTAAAGGGATTAGGGTGGGATGCAACACCCTTACTCTGATCTAGCGTAAGAGGAGTTTCCCTGGGCTGCATTATCTTCCATCTTACGAGAAATAAAAAGAAAGAGATTTGAGCAGGGAGAAGGACCTTCGAACCACCAATGAAGAATAACTGAGAACAGAGCATGCCCAAGGTCCCTGCTAGTGAGAACCTCCTAGACTCAGTGAAAGAATGATTCCAAGACATATGGAGCCCTCCAAGGAATGCTGAAAAGACACACAGATCTTTCTCCTAAACTGTTAGCCAATTAAGAGAGAAAGCCTTCCCCTTGGATTTGGCCTTGTAGCCTTCTAAACGTTGAGAGTGGCTCTGTAGAATAAGTACTGGACTGCTAGCCACAAGGTCAGCCATTCAAACCTACCAACCACTCTGTTGGAAAAAGATGAAGCTTTCTGCTCCCATAAAGAAACCCTATAAGTGTGTTGCTATGAGTGGGAGCCGACACTACAGCACCTAACAACAAAGCAGAGTGAGAGGATAAAGTGTTGATTATTAAAGTCACCCCCTTGTAATATTTCTGTTACAACAGTAGTTGATAACTAAGACCCCACCCCGCCCTGTTACGTCACACCTATGCTGCCTTACTGGACTGCTAACTGAAAGGTCAGAGGTTCAAACCCACCAGCCGCTCCTTGGAAACCCAATATAGAGTTGCAGAGTGGGAACCAACTAGATGGCACATAACAACCACCACCAAAGGCTGCCTCACTAGTTTGTTACCTGCCTGATCTGTATAGGCATTTGATGTGAGTTCTCCTTTCTAGATACCAAATTAACTGTGTCCAGAGTAGACAAATGACATAAAGAAGACCCTTTCCAAAAGATTCCAGCTTTTTATAAGTTCCTTGGAGCATTTGCATATGTCTCGGGGATCCGAGGAAGTAAATTACCTGGAATCTTGTTAAAATTGAGGGTCTGATTCAGTAGGTCTGGGGTGAGGTCTGAGAGTCCACATTTCTAATGAGCTTCCAGGTGGTGCTAATGTGCTCTTTCGCCTTCTTTTATATATATATATAACACATTAAGAAGAAAAAGAAGTGCTTGCTGTTTATCCCCCCCCCCTTTTTTTTTTTACTGTGACACATATTTTAATAAATAATTATCATTGAAGACTCTCAGAAGTTTCAGGCAAGGCACTGCAAGAGCCTTAGGGATTACCTAGTGCAACAAAGGGCCCAGTGGTCCAAAGAAGGCACGTGATATGCTCAGGGCCCCACTGACAGTTAGTAGCAGAGCCAAGTCTCAGATCAGGTTTTTTGATTCTCTACCCACAAGTCTCTGCACAGCAGGCTGCACAGTGCAGGATCAGAGAGTTGCAAGCAGTATCATCCTTTCCTGTTATTCCTACCGAGGGATGCCTTCATTAATGTTGGCCAGCCATTCCTGCCTGCTCTCTCTCCTATTCATCAGGCAAGCCACAATTATCTCCACATTTGAGGCTGGGAGCAAACTGCCTGTACAGACTCATTAAGAAGTGATATTTAAAAGCTGGACTCAAGTTTTGGGCCATTTGTAATCTACTAAATATTTAAGAGTGTATGTCTTAAGGCATCTGAAAATTGCAGGAATATTTCATGGTCTTATTTTAGCACATGTATCTGGCTTGGCTAGATATAGTCCTAGTTATGGGTGGATCTGTTTTGCCTGAGAAAAGCTAGGTAAAAATGAAAGGATGGGAAATTTTCATAACTTTAATGCTGAGTAGGAAAGGGTAGTGTTGGATACAAAAGTGCCTCATGCAATATTTGTACATAGATTTACCTTTGCTGCAAACATAGATATGAATGTGATGGAGCATACAGGGACAAAATGATGAAAACTTCTTAGATATGATCAAACATCTTAGGGCAATGAATTGTTGGGCCTGGGGCTCAGGACCATAATCTCAGGGGACACCATGGCCAATTGGCAAAACACAGTCCACAAAGACATGTTCTACATCCTAATTTGTTGAGCAGCAAATGAGATACTGAAAGTTCATGAGTGCCATCTAAGGTGCAAGTATTGGTCTCTCCATGTGTGGAAGAGAAGAATGATGAGAATTAAAGATGCTTGGAATCAACGAGTCCAAATGGACCAATGGAATATGTGAATGAACATCAGTCACAATGACTCTGAGATCAGAATAACTAGATAGAGTCCAGCTACCACTACCAAGTGCTCCGAAAAGGATCACATTAGAAGGTCCTGAATAGAAAGGGGAGAAAATGTGGAACAAAACTCAAAATTATGAAAAAAAAAGAAGACCAGGTTTACTGGTTAGAAGGAGTCCTGGTGCTGTGTTGAGGGTTAATGTACTGGACTGCAACGTCAGTTTGAACCAGAAAGTTGGCAGCTCAAGCTCACCAGATGCTCCTCGGAAACCTTATACCAGGACACTATAGGTTGGAACTGACGTGACGGCACTTAACAACAGCAAAAACTGGTTAGAAAGAGACTGTAAGAACCCGAGACTATGGCCCTTAACCACCCTCCAGGTCTGAGATGGAACTCACCCTTGTGGCCCAATTTTCAGCCAAGCAGTAGATAGGTCATACAAGAGGAACAACAGCACTAACTAGTAAGGCATGCTCACCAGGGAGTGGTCACTCATTCAAGATCAAAAGAGCAACATTTACCTAAGGACAAAGTTGAAAAGGGGTGGGAACAAGAGTGGGAAGGAAACAGGAACCACAGGGAGGAAGTTGTTGTTGTTGTCATGTGCTGTGGAGTCGGTTCTGACACATAGTGACCCTGTACAGGGTTTCCGAGGCTGCAAATCTTTACGGGAGCAGAAAGCCTCATCTTTCTCCTGTGGAACAGCTGGTAGTTTAGAACTGCTAACCCTGAGGTTCACATCCCAATTCATAACCACTACACTACCACAGCTCCTTACAGGGAGGAAGTAGAAGTGGGATAACTGTTGTTTTACTGTCGATAGCAATCATTGAGATGAAGCTAAGTAGATGATTTGCTAAATGTAAAACTAATTATCTTGTCTGTAAACCTTCACTCAATTCACAATAAAAAGTTGGTTTTCTTTTTTAAAGGGTCTTGCACACATGCACTGGTGGTTCAGTAGGGGAAGTAAGGTAGGGGTAGAGGTCAGCTGAAGTTAGATCTTAGGGGGAGGCCACAGAGACAAAAACTATGATGACAGCAATGATTGGAGGGGCCAGGACGCAGGAACCAAAGGAACTGGAGGGGTCTGGCTCAAGTGTTAGGGAGAAATGAACTGGCCCCACAAGTGCTGGTCTTTTTTGCTTTAAAAATATGTTGATTTACATAATGCACACATGATTTTAAAAACCCTAAGAAACCCCACCAGACAATAAAAGAAATAATTCCATGAAATAATTCTCCACCAGTGTCTCACCGCCAGCCTCCTACTCTGTCAGTCCCTTTTCCGAGAGGCAACTGCAGCATCTTTTTTTTTTTTTTTTAAATGTGCTTTTGAAGATACATTCCACATGTACATTTATTTCACACCAGTGGAGGGATTTTCCAAACTCTGTTCTGCAACCTTTTTATTTTTATTTATTTATTTTTTTAAAGTTTTTTCTACAACCTTTTGTTGTATGGATCAATATATCATATATCTTGGCTATCATTTCATATCAATACATAGAGATCTCCCTTATTATTTTACCAGCTGCATTGTATTCTGGTAAGATGTAACACTATAATTTATTTAGTCTGCCCTTTATGGATGGATTGTTGTGTTATTTCTAGTCATTTGTAACCACAACCTATTTTGCCAAGAATGTATTTCTTTATCTATCTACATCATGTTTAAATATATCTCTAGGGTGATTCTTAGAAGTTCAGTGATTGGGTCAAGTGGTCATATGTATTGTGCATTTTCATAGATATTGTAAAAATTACCCTCCAGAGAGAACACATCACATTTATATCTCACTGGAAATGTATGTTGGTAGCTTTTCTCACACTCTTTCAGACAGTGTATTGCCATTCCCGGGACTTAAAAAAAAATTGAGGTTTATCTTTTAAATGAAAATATGCACAAACCTTAAGTGCACATACAGTTTAGTGGGTATGATAAAATGGTCTACCCACATAACCCACACCTCAATCAAGATAGACAAGTCCATCACTTCAGAAGGTTTTCTCAGGCCCCTCTGCACTCACTTTGTTGACTCCACCTCAAGAAGCAATCGCTGTTCTGGCTTCAATCACCATTGATAAGGTTTGCCTGTTTTTGAACTTCATAGACATCACTTTTTCTCATGTGACTGGCTTTTTGCTTGACACAGGCCTGTAAGAACTGTTCTTCATTCATTCATTCTTTTTTTTTTTTTTTTTAAGGAATCCCTGTTGTCTGTTGCTGTTAAGTGCCATTGAGTCCTTTCTAATTCATAGTGACCCAGACCCAACATAGGGTGCCTGAGGTGCAGATGGTGGGTTTTAACCACTGACCTTGCAGTTAGCAGTCCAGTGCTTTTCCTGGAATTCATAGGTGGTGCAAATGTATAACACCTTTGGTTGCTAATGCTTCAGAAGAAAGTCTGGAGGCTTACTACCTTAAAATCAGCCACTGAAAACACAGTTCTGCTCTGACACACATGGGATCATCATTAGCATTAACACTGTGGCAAATGCTTATATTCCTATATAGTGATTTCAGTGTATGAATATAACAAAATTTACTTATCCTTTCTCCTTACATGAACATTCAAGTTGTTCCCAGTTTTTGTTGTTGTTTTAATTGTTGGGTGCCACTGAGTCATACCAACTCATAGCAATCCTATGCACAGAAGAACAAAACATCACCAGTCCTGTTTCCTGTGCCATCCTCACAGTCGCTTGTGCCCATTGCTGCTGCCAATCCATCTCATTGAGGGTCTTCTTCTTTTTCACTGACCCCTACTTTGTCCTTTTCCAGGAGCTGGGCCTTCCAGATAATATGTCTGATGTATGAGAGACGAAGTCTGGCCATCCTGGCTTCCAAGGAGTACTCAGCTATTATTTTTAATTTAAAAATATATTAAAAATAATACTTCCAGTAACATTATTGAGCAAGTCTATGTATAGAGACATTTTTTATTTCTCATGGGAGTAAAATTGCTGGCTTGTGGGAGTAGGTCTATATTTAACTTTAGAAGAGACGATCAAACTGTTTTCCAAAGTTCCCTTTCACATTCACCAAAAACAATGTCTGACATACAAGAACTCCCAAACTTGCAGATAGTACCCATTTGACCTAGCTTTGATGGCTTGATGATCAGAACTTGACTAGAGGAAGATAAAGAAATTTGATAAGGAAATAAGTGTAAATTGCTACAGTTTGATGAACTTGATCTATATTCATGGATGTAGTAGCTCAAAATACCAGCTGAGAGGGAAGGAGTTTTCACATCAAGGATTAAGCCTATCACCTCTGTACACAGGGTTGATAGGGATGGACAACTTAGACATTGGCTACCTAAAATGGGGGTGTTTAGTTTCAGAGTGTGCAAGGGAAGGTCGAATCCCCATTGAATAGTTTTCATCTTGTCTAAATGGGTCTGGTGAAAGGAGATGGGGATAGGATTCATTTGATTCAATAGTAAATAACTGTTATCATGACAAATTGTGATGGTCGCAACTGTAAAGGTAGAAGTTGTGTAACAGACAGGGGGAGTAGTTAATCTTACGTTCCAGGACCATCAAGAGAGAAGAACATGAGTGGAATGTGGGACCCTAACCAGAAAAACAAGGACACCAGAGATAGTGGCAGAGGTGATGGCATGGAGAGATTGAGCAGCTGAGGGCTGTAAACTCATGGAAAGAGAAAGGCTGTGTGCTGGCGGCCAGGAGGCTGGCTTGCACAATGTGCTCTTTGGTTGTTTAAATGATTGTATATTCCTGCGTGGGGTTTTTTTTTGTTGTTGTTTGTACATCAAAAGAAAAGGGGGAGATTGTGGGGGGAGGAGGAAATGATACATGCACTAGAGGGTAGACATATGTTGACATGGGTGATGGGGCTGGCGATATACAACTGGAGGGAGGTTGGAGGAAAGATTGGGGAAGTGGGAGACACAGGGAGGAATGCAGTGGTTGGAGTGAATTGAGGTCAATATTGTTAACTGTTGGTGTATGGAGAGGAATGCAACCTTGTAATGAAGCAACATTTATGATTTGTTGAATGTAAACCTGATGATCTGCTCTGTAAACCTCCACTCAATTCACAATAAGTTAAAAAAAAATAACCAAAATCAATGTTTTTGAGAGTTCTGGTTGCTCCTTGTGCTTGTAAATAGTGTTTGCAGACTTCTGAAGGTTGGTCTTTCTTTTGAGAGTGAAGTATTATCTCATTATTTTAATGAGTATTTAATGTGTTTTATTGTATGTTTCCTAATGACAGATTATGTCGAGCACCATTTTAATGCCCATTCATATATCTTCTTTTAAAAAATGTCCATTCAAGACTTTTGCCCATTTTTATAGGTCGTCTTTTAGTTTTTTCTCATAGAAATTCTATAGGATACTAGTTTTTGTCAGATATACATTTTCTTCCAGTCTGTGATTTGCTTATTATCTTAATGGTGTCATTTACTGAATATAATTTGGATGAATTCTAATTAATTTTTTTCTATGATTAGTCCTTTTTCTGTCCTAAAACACTTTGCCAAAGTCATGAAATTATTGTCCTATATTTTCTTATAGAATCTTTATATTTTTAACTTTAAATTCAGGCCTATGACTGATGGCATGGTGGGTTACATGTTGGGCTACTAGCCACAAGGTCAGCAATTCAAATCCACCAGCCACTAGGTGGGAGAAAGATTAGGCTTTCTGCTACTGTAAATATTTACAGCCTTGGAAACCCTATACATTGTTGCTGAGGAGTCAGAACCTACTCCACAGCACACAACATCAACAATGATGATCCATCTCAAGTTAATTTTTGTATGTAGTTAATTTTTTCTGATATTATTATCTAGTTGTTCTACTGTTGTTTGGGATGTTTCTTTCTGTATTGAATTGCTTGGGCACTGTGTAAGTGTGGATCTCTTCCTGGATTCTATCGTCTTTTCTGGTGATCCTCATGAGTTTGAAATTAGGCTTTGGAAGTTATCCAACTTTGTTCATTTTCATGATTTTTTTTGTGGGGGAGGGGCACAGGCAGTATTCTAGGACCTTTCATTTGCACACAAATTTTAGAGTCAATTTCTAATAATAATGTCACTGAGATTTTGATTAATTTTTCACTAAGTAGGATGTGTATACGTCTACAAAATTAAGTCTTCCAACCCATGAATGTAGTATGTCTCTTCATTTATTAGTTATCTTAAATTTTTCCTAGGAATGTAATACTTTTCTATTTTTAGCACAAAATTTTTGCACTTCTTGCTGTTTGTTAGTTGCCATCTATGCAGCTTCGGCTCATGGTGACCTATACAGACCACAATGTTACCCAGTCCTGTGACATCTTCATGATCTTCGATACGTTTGAGCCCATTGCTTTATTGTGTCAATCCTGCTCATTAAAAAATTTCTTCTTTTTTTGCAATCATTTACTCTATTCCTAAATATATTGTATTTTTGCTGCTATTATAAATGGTGGTTTGATTAGTTTCGCAATTTTTGGTTTATAGTATTTGTTGTTGTTAGTTATAATCAAATTGTTTCAGACTCATGGCTGCCTGTGTGTGCAGAGTAGAGCTGCTTCCAGGTCTCATAGGATTTCCATGGTTTTCCAGGCTATGAACTTTCCAAAGGAGATCAACAGGTTTATCTTCTTGGTGACAACTCTGGGTGGGTTAGAACCACCAATCTTTTGACTAGTAGTAGAATGCTTAACTGTTGGTAGAATATAAAAGCATAATTTTTTTTTAATAGTCAACTTATATTTTATGACTTTGCTACATTTACATATTACTTCTAGCAGTTTTGTGGGTAGATTATTTTGAATTTTCTAGATAGGCAATCATATCATCTATGAATCAAAACAGTTTTACTTCTTTTCCAATTTTTTAGGCAATTTTTCTTTTCCCTTCATCCCTTCTTTCATCCACCCCTCCCTCTGCTCTTTCTTCCTTCCTTCCTTTTAATGCACTGATAGCTAGGGTCTTTGTATAATCCTGAACAAAAGTGGTGTAAGTGGACATCTTTTTCATATTCCCAATGTTAGGGAGTAATTCACACAGTATTTATTAACAGATTTCTGAGCAAAGTAGTATTTCATTAAAAAATAAAATAAAAAATATACTAAGCCTTACTGGTGTGTCACATGCAGGAGACTGCAAGGTCCGTTTGAACTGCAAAGTTAGCACTTCAAACCCACCAGCTACTCCTCAGAAACACTATACAGGGTTGCTATGGGTCGGAACTGACTCCATGGCACCTAACAACAACAACAAGCCTAAAATGCTGTCACACATTTAAAAGCCATTTGGATTTTTTATTTTCCTTTTTTTATGCATTAACCCCATGCATGAAATTCTTCCATTTTTCTATTGGGCTCTAGAGAAATTTATCAATCCCTACTTTTTGCAGACCATTTAATGTATTTTGGTCCTTTGTCAAAGATCAATTGACTGTATGTAGATATATTTATTTCTGAGTTTTCAATTTGATTCCATTGATCTGTGTATCTTTCATTGTACCAATACCAGGCTGTTTTGACCATTGTGGCTATGTAGTAAATTTTCAAATCAGGGATTGAGAGGCCAACTTTGTTCTTCTTCTTAAGCAATGTTTTGCTTAGTTGAGGCCTCTTTCCATTCCATATAATTTTATGAACTTTCATGATCATTTTTTTTTTTTAAGTTTTTATTGTGAATTATGTGTTAGTTTACATGGGTGAACATTATCTTTACATTTATCCTATCATATTTTGTTTCATTGAAATCATCATAATCCCTTGCATGCATCAAACAATCAAAGGGTACACCCCACACTCCTGTCCCCAGCCACCAGCACACAGCTCCTCTCCATCCCTGAGTCCAGAGTCCCCAGCCGCTCCTTCTGTCTACGTCATCGTCTCTGCCTCCATCCCTAGTGTCACTGTCTCTCCAGATAGGATCTCCCATTTCACTTTCTCCCTTGATGGTACCAGGGATCTCTGCTCCTGGGCTGCAAAATCAGCCATTCCCCTCTTTTTGTTACAAAACATTTGCATTTACCTTTCCAAAACTCATTGTCAGACCTGATATCAATCATTCCCTATTGAACCACAGGAGTCCTATCCCCCTCACCTTTTATCAATCTCATCCAGGCAAGTTGGAAACAATTCAGTGGAGATTCTACCTTTCCTTGTATCCTCTGGAGCTATGTTCCCTATTGAAAGCTTGTAAGCTAGTCACTTCTTGCCTTTGTAGTTCCCCCATTTTGGGTAGCCAATGTCCAAGTTCCCCATCCCTGTCGACCCTGTGTACCAAGGGGATGGGAATGATCCTCACTGTAAAGATTTGTCTGCTCCTTTGTCATACTGCATCCACAAGCATAGATCAAGTTCATCCACTTGTAGTGGGTTTTTTTTTTTTTTCTTTTTCTCTTCTTTCTTCCTTTAGTTGTGTTCTGATCATCCAGCCATTGATGCCAGGTTAAATGGGTACTATCTGCAAATGTGGGTGTTCATGTGCATCTCCCCTCACTTCATATTAGTTGGATGCTTCACACTCTGTTCTAGTCCTCTGGGGCCATGTCCCTGCCCCTGGGCTCAGGAGTCCTCAGGTCTCATCATACTGCTGGTTAACCAGGTCTCAATCCAGGTTAACAGGAGTCTATTGAATGTGATCAGACTTAATTCACAACTTCATTGCTGTTTTTCCCCCACTTCCCCTTATTGGTGACCAACATGGTCAGCAGCAGGACCATATGCCGTAGTGTATTCCATTTGAGTTTCTGTCTTGGGTTTGTGTTGAGGGGACCTGACTACTTGCCTTGATGGCTCCCTGGGGAACAACTTGTCCTTGTGGTAGTCAGTTGGACTGCTGTTATTGTTTTTGATTTTTCCTGCTGTTCTTTCTTTCAAGAAGTATCTTCTGTTTTTCTAGCTGCTCCAGACTGGTCTGCTTGTTCTTTCTTTTTTTTTTTTCAATTAAATGTTTTTATTTTGGATTGAAAGTTTACAGGGCACATCATCAGCTTCACATTCAACCATTCATATAGCTTGTTTCATTACATTGATTATTATCCCCTCCATGTATCATCAGTTAACA
>NW_006408552.1:22601957-22632578 GCF_000296735.1 Chrysochloris asiatica | reverse complement strand
GGGAAGGTTTTTACATTTGTCTGTGGATATCCAGGGCTCATGTATGAGATTACTAACAAGCATTACTGAATAATCAGATGAGGGACAGTTTGCTATATCTACTAGGTAGCTAAAGTCTGATCCTCAGAGCCTATGGTTTGGACGGTCAACAACGCTTGGGCCCACAGGGGCTTGACCTCCTGACCGGGTCTGCACGGTCCACATGATCATTTTTTAATAACTCTTTAAGGAATGTTTTTGGAATCTAGATTGGGATTGCATTATATCTGTATATTGCTCTGAATAATATTGACATTTTCACAATGTTAAGTCTTTCTATCCATAAACATGGTATATTCTTCCATTTTAAAAGATCTCTTTTGATTTCTTTCAGTAGTGTTTTGTAGTTTTCTTTGTATAGGTCTTTTGTTTTTCTGGCTAGATTTATCCCTAAATATTTCATCGTATGGGCGGCTGTTGTAAATGGTATTGTTTTCTTAATTTCCCTCTCGGTGCTGTCTTTATTAGTATAGAAGAATCCAACTGATTTTTGTATGTTGATTTTATATCCTCCTATTTTGCTGAATATTCCAATGAATTTCAATTTTTTTTTGCTGAGTTTTTGGGATTTTCATATCATCTTCAAATAGAGTTTTACATTTTCTTTACCAATTTGGATGCCTTTAATTTTCCTTTCTTGCCTTATAGCTCTGGCTATGACTTTCAATACAATACTGAATAGGAGTGGCGGCGAGGGCATCCTTGTCTGGTTTCTGATTGCAAAGGGAATGCTTTCAGTTTCTCTCCGTTGAGAGTGATATTGGCTGTTGGTTTTGTAAGTTGTTGTTGAGTGCTGTTGAGTTGGTTCTGACCCATAATGACCCTGTTGGTTTTGTATATATGCTCTTAATTATGTTGAAGAATTTCCTTTCAATTCCTACTTTGTTGAATATTTTTATCAGGAATGGTTGCTGGATTTTGTCAAATACCTTTTTTTAAAAAAAATACATTTTATTGTGAATTATGTGATATTTTACATGGGAGAACATTAGTTTTACATTCATCCTATCATATATCATTTCATTGCCATGGTTACAATTCCCTCCATGCATCATCAACCAATCAAAGGGTATACCTTGCAAGCCTGCCCCCTAGTCATCAGCACACAGCTCCTCTCCCTTTCTGGGTCTAAAGTCCCAAGCCACTCCATCTCTCCACATCATTGTCTTTGGCTCCATCTCTAGCGTCACTGCTTCTCTGGGTAGAGTACCACTCTCCACTCTTCTCTCTTGATGGTCCCAGGGACCTCTGCTCCTAAACTGCAAAGTCAATCCCTCCCCTCCTTTTGCCACAAAACGTCTACCTTTACATTACCAACCCTCATAATCAGTCCTGATAACAATTATTCACTATTGTATAACAAGGTACCTATTCACACCTCCTTTCATCAGCCCCTCCCAGACAGATTGGATACTACTCAGTGGAAATTCTACCTTCCTCCACACCCTCTAGATCTAGGCTCCCTCTTGAAATCTTGTAAGTCAGTCACTTCTGGCCTTTGTATCCCCCCTATTTTGAGTAGCCAATGTCCAAGTTGCCTATCCCTGTCTACTCTCTATATGGAGGGGGTGGGAATGATCCTTCCTGTAAAGATTTGTTCCATCTTTTGAGCTACTGCATCCATAGGTGTAGGTCAAGTTCATCAAATTGTATCAGATTACTCTTTTTTTCCTCTTCTTTCTTCTTCTAGTTGAGCTCTGATCATCCAGTCATTGAAGCCAGGTTAAGTGGGTATTTTCTGCAAGTGGGTGTTCTTATGCATATGCCCTCTCTTCTTATCAGCTGGACGCTTCACTCTCCACTCTAGTCCTCTGTGGCTATGTCACTGACTCTGGGCCCAAGAGTACCCAGGTCTTGCCACACTGCTGGCCAGCCAGTACTCCAGCCAGGTTCACAAGAGTCTATTGAACGTTGTAGGGCTTAGCTTGCAGCTTCATTGCTGTTTCTCCCTCACTTCCCCTCATCAGTGACGAATGTGATCACCAATCAGAGCGTGTATTCCCATTGAGTCTTAGTCTTGGAAGGGGGTTTGTTCTGAGGGGACACGACCACTTGCCTTGATGTCTCCTGGGCGAGCAATTTGCTTGTTCTTGTAGTAATCAGTCAGTCTGCCTATATTGTTTTGTATTTTTTCTGTCATTCTTTCGTTCAAGAAGTTATCTTCTGTTCTTCTAGCTGCTCCAGGCTTGTCTGCAGGTCCTTTCAAGTGGACATGCAGGGTTATGCTTGGTATGAGTGTTATGCTTGCTTCATAAAATGTATTAGAAAGTTTTCAATCCTCCCCTATAGTCTGGAATAATTTGAGTAGAATTGGTGACAGCTCTTCCCTGAATGTTTGGTAGAACTCACCAGTGAAGCCATTGACTTATTGCCTGCATGGTTTCTGCTGAGAAATCAGAGCTTAATCTTGTTAGTTCATCATTATAAGTAACTTTTTGTTTTTCCCTAGATGCTCTCAGAATTCTTTTCTTGTATTTGATTTTGATATGTCATGGTGATTTTCTGTTGGGGTCTATCTTGTTTGGGATTCATTCAGCTTCTTGAATGCTTATCTTCTTGTTCTTTCATGATTTTAGAGAAATTTTCTTCCAACAGCTCTGCAGCTGTCTCTTATTTGCCTTTCTTTGTCTCTTCTTGTTCTGAAAGTCTAAACATGTTGCCCCACATGAATGTTAGGCTTTTTTTTCAGGTTTTCTCATTGTTTTACTAGCATACTACTACTGAGAGATTTATCTTCATGCTTACTAATTTGCACTTCCTTTGATTCAGATCTCCTTCTTTGCCCTTTCAATGTATTGCCTATTTCTGAAATCTTAGTATTAATCTTCTGGATTCCTATTTGCTTGTTTGTATTACTTCCAACCTATTTTGTTTGATTGTTCCTGTAGTTCTTTCCTAATTTCTTCTTTGCCTTCCTCAACATTTCTGCCAAGCATTTGAAGGTACCCAAGTATCATTCTCTTGATTTCTTTTTCAGTTAGTTCCAATGCCTTTTTTCCTCAAGAAGTGTTTTCTAGCTCTGCCTCTTCACGTGCTTGAACCATTCTGCCTTATTTGTTCATTTGAACAGAAATTGTCTCCTGATTTTAATACATTGTGGTGTTTCTGTATTTGTATTATGTTGACGCATTCTCAGACACTCACCAACTGTCTCCTAGTGGGTATGATTAGGAGATAAGATTGTGCATTGTTGTATGTTCACTGTTCTTGCAATTCAGTTCAGTATGGGTTTAGCTGATTTTTAAAAAATTATTATTCTGGTATATAGTAGCTGGTATTGGCTCTTGCCCAATAGGTTGGGCTGTACTGGGTATGGTTATGGCTGGACTGTATGGATGCAGTTGCTGCTCCTGTAGGTTGGGGCAAGTGAGAAAGAAAACAAACAAGCAACTAACAGCAAATAGAAAGAACGAAAATAGTAAATAAAAGAGAAAAAAAGCACGCAGTAGAAAAAGAATACCAAAGAGAGAAAAGGAGGAGGAAAATAAAATAAGAAAAATGAAATCGAGAAAAGAAAAGAACTAAACACAATTAGGGAGAGAAATGAGTAAAAAGGAAAGAAACCTGAAAGAAGTAGACATAAAAAAAAAGAAGAAGAAGAAGAAAAAGCGAAGAGAGAAAGCAGCACTGTGGTTGGGGGGGGGGAAATAAAAAGAAGAAAAATGAAAGGGGAGATAGGAAGAAAGAGGAAGATAAGGAAGGAAAACAAAGCAGACATAAACAACGAAAGGAAAGCAACAACAACAACAACAATAACAAAACAAAACAAACAAACAAACAAACAAACAGACCCAGAGATGAGAAAATTCTGGGGTCTTCTGCCAGTCAAGGACCTCACATTATGGGTGGGGAGGGAATGAGATGGTAACATTTAAACTTAGAAGAAATTCTTGTAGAGTTAGGTGTTGTCTGTTTGGGGCACCTGATCTGGAAGCAGTTTGTACAGACCTTAAGCAGCTGGGGGATCAGTGTATTTCCATCCCAGAAGGAAGCCAAGGGTAAGAGACCCTGCTAGTCCAGGACTGACTAGAACCAGCTCTGCAGAATCAGACCACATCTGATTCTAGTGCTGGGGTTGAGGTTGCTAGTTCCTCACACACTTTGATGTGTATTCGACAGTGTGGAGAACACGTACTTTACTGGGAGTGTTGCAGGTGGGGTTTGGCCACACCTCTGGTCACCAGCGTAATGTGGGGTGCAAGAAAAACCTAAGACCTTTCTTTCCACTGATAAACAGTATGCCTCTGCACCACCTACTGCCCTCTTGCCTTCAAAGTCACGCTTGAAAGTTCAAGATGGCCATAGCACACCTGGCCAGCAGCAGAGACCACCAGTCTCTTTTTTCTGCCCCTCACCCCTGGCACCCCCACCCCTCACACACACACATCTGTTCAACTGCTTCTCCTAGTGAGGGCTAGCCCAAGGCTGACCAAGTCCGGCTCTGCAGATTTGGAGCAGGACCTGCCTGAATTGGTTAGTGCAGATAGCTGCCCTCTCCTTTAATGGGGCTCACAACTGTGTTGCTCACCTCCATGAGGCTCTGACCACAGGGAGAGTTGGAGCTTCTCAGGGGGTTTACATGGGTGGGGACCAGTCTTGTCTCTGGTCACCAGGGGAGTGTGGGAAATAAGAAAAAAAAAAATCACATCTTTGTCTCCGTGAGCCATAGGTATGTTTCTGCAATGCCAATATGCATTTTTGTCTGTGAAGCCAGTCACAAAACTCAAGATGGCTGCATCCATCTGGTTGGCTGGCATAGGTCACCAATTTCTCTATTTTTTGCTACGTCTGCTCATCTCTCATTCCTAGGAAGCATCCAATCCATTTCTCTATCCCTTCATCTAAAGCTCAGAGTTCCAGGACGATCATCTGCATCTGTTTCATTGGTTTCCATATCTTTGGTGTAGAGGATCTACACAGCCTTTCTACGTAGTCTGCCATCTTGTTGACTCTTGTGTTTTGCCTTTTGTTTCTCAAAATGGTTGGATGCAGCTTGGAGCCCCACTCACTCTCTCCTCGCACACTGTTCTGTTCTGATTTTCCAAATGGTGTTTAACTCAATTCTTTATCCTCTCATTTGATGATCAGAAGAATCCTAGGATTATCATCTGTATGTGTTTCACTCAATTTTGGGGGGGGGGGTCTCTCTTATAGAAGAATTGGATGGAGTATGTCACCAGGAAATCATCTTTTATGTGACTCTATACATTATCTCTTGCTTGTTTTAGTGGATAATACATATCTAAGATTCCTTCTTTGACAAGTTTCTACCTCACACAGATTCTGCCTTTTGCAGGTTTTACTGTATGTTTTTTCCACTCTGTCCTTAGGCTGTAAGACTCCAAGTCTGATTCCTCTATAGTGTAGCCATAGTAATGTAATAAATGCCGATGGGTGTAATGCTGTTCAAATGTAAAGTTTTGAATTGACATTTTGTTGAAATCAGGACTCACCTTGGTCTCTCTTTTTGGCACTATGAATGATCACTTTACAGTATGTTGGCTTCCTTGGAAGGCATTGACATATAATGGAAATCACAATAAAGTCAGACCAACCAATTACTGACCACTACCGTCATCTTTAAGGAGCTCTGGTAGCATAGTGGTTACGAATCAGGCTGCGAACCGCAAGGTCAGCAGTTCAGAATGACCAGCTGTTCCACTGGAGAAAGATGAGGATTTCTGCTCCCATAAAGATTTACAGCCTTGGAAACCCTGTGCAGGGTCACTATGAGTCGGTTCCAACTCCACAGCACATAACCACCATCACCACCACCACCACTGTCATCTTTGAGGTTACTATGTGTCAGGCACTGAACGAAATACATGGGATACTCTATTATTTAAGAGACAGCACAGTCAACTCATAACTAAGGTTCTAATACTTTAAGGGTCTATACTTTCCTGGATATATGTCTTTAGAAAGGTTACTTACTTTTCTTTGTCTTAAGTTTTCTCCTCTGTAAACTGAAGATGATAACCAGAGTACTTAACTCAAAGTGTTGTTATAAGAATGAAGTAAATGAGTGCCTGTAACACACTTATCAGAGGGTATGATACATAGTAAATGCCCCCATACAGTTTTTAGATTTTATTTCACCAAATTCTCTTAATATCACATGGTTTACAGATTGCAATTGTTTTGATTTTATGGATGAAAGCATTGAAGTGCAGTGAGATTAAGCAATTTGTTCAAGCCACTCAGCTAGTAAGCCATTCAGTCAGAGTTTGAATTTAGGGAACCTTTTTTTGTTGTTGTTCCCAGAGTTTTAACCACTGTCCCTATATGCCTTGTGAAGTATTATTATCCTCATTTCAGAAAGGCTAAGTGAATGGTGCAAGGTCCATAAGAGGCAGAATTCGGATTTTAAGCATTCTTCTCATTCTATGTTTTTGTTAAGTGCTGTCGAGTCAGTTCAGACTCAAAGCAACCTTGTATAGGGTTTCATAGGAGCAGCTGGTGGGTTTGAATGCATGACCTTGGGCTTAGTAATCCAGTGCTTATCCTACAGTGCCATACTAGGATTCCTAGCTCATACTTTTAGCCTTGTACTCTATTGCCCCTTTTAACTAACCTGTCTCTCTATAATTAAATCTTGGCTCTGCCTCTTTATTCCATCTCTTCACCTGTAAAAAAAATCAAAACATTAGAAATAATAATAGGAAAAAAAAATGAAGACCATCCAAATCAGAAACATCAGAGGCTATTCTTTTCAGAACTTGCTGCCAGGGTTTCTGTCACCATCACTTGTGCTTGGCAGAGACCCAACGACTCTTGAAGAGAAGTGGAAAAGCTTTATAGTGAGGAAAGGGGAAGATTTAGGGTATGCTCTAACTGGTGGTTGTTGAATGGGGAAACTGGAGACTGGTTAAAAGAAGCATCGTAAGTGATTGATTTGGGGCAGGATATTAGACTTTCTCTGGTTGGTCCTGAGTCAGAAGCAGCAGCAAGAAGTAAGGAAGTTAATTGTTGACCAAGGTTTGACTGCCCTGGGTCAATTGCTGTCAAAGTGGTGGTTTGGCTTGAGGGATAGGTTGCTGCAGAAGTTGTAGGTCAGAGTTATCACAAATAACCTTGTCTGTTTACATATTCAGTCTCTCAACAATAGCTACCTTTTGGGCAGCTAGAATGGATTTTGTAAAATGTTTAGCATAGCAAGCATTTTACAAAATCCATTTTAGCAAGTACCACGTAGTAGGTGTTTGGCAAATATAAATGAATTTGAATCCACTCTGCTACTTTACAGATAGACTTTCAAACTTACTGACTAAAGGGTCCGTTGTTTCAGATGTGACAGTGCTCCTTGAGATGGCATGAGGCAAATCCTGCCAAGGAGGACACACCTCATCTGGCTCCAGTGAGACCTTCCAGAGAGATTCATGGTCTCCTCGGAAGATCAGGGTTCCAGCAAATATTTGCCTAAAGCTGTAATTCTCAGCTCTGGCTGCATATTAGAATCACCTGGGGACTCTTAAAAAGTATGAATGCCTGATTCTGAGACAATTTCTCTGAGGTAAGGCCTGATCATCCTATTTTTTAAAGGTCTCAAGGATATTTTAATATTCAGCAATGGTTGAGAACTACTGATCAAAAACCTTAGCTTTTTCCCCAAACATATATCTATTGTACCTTACTGCATGCCCAGGCTAGTGTAGTCCTGAAGACAGGAGGACATCCATCATTCAGTCACTCACCAGGGCATAATGTCTGTGCTGTGGTTAGATCTGTGCTGAGTTTCTGAATAGAGAACTTCCCTGTAGTATACACTGGTTATGAGCTTATGTGTTTAGGGTTAGTCATGGCTATTTTGATAGAGTTTTGTGTCAACATGACTGGGCCAGAATTCTCAGTAGTGTAGCAGTAAAGATGTAATAATAACCTCTCATGACCACCACTCATCTGTCAGTTGTCATACTGTAGTGGCTTATGTGTTGTTGTGATGCTGGAAGCGAGACCACCAGTATTAGACAGGTTTCATCAGAGCTTCTGGATGAAGACACCCTGGAAGAAGGAAAGACAAGCACTTCTGACTGGTTAGCCACTGAATGCCTTATGCATAGCAGCAGAACATTGTCAAATACAATGCCGGAAGATGAGTCCCTCAGGTTAGAAGGCACTCAAAGTAGAGTTGATCTTACATGCCAATGAATGGAGCAAAGCTTTCAGAACCTTCATTTGCTGATGTAGTACAACTCAAAATGGGAAGAAATAGCTGCAGACATTCATTAATAATTGAAACATGTAATGTACAAAGTATGAACCTAGGGAAATTGGAAGTCATTAAAATGAAATGGAATGCATAAAGGTTTATATCCGAGGTATTAGTGAGCTGAAATGGACTGGTACTGGCCATTTTGAAGCCAACAGTCATATGGTTTACTGTGCTGGGCATGACAAATTGAAGAAGAATGGCATGACACTCATTGTCATAAAGAGCATTTCAGTGTCTATCTTGAATTACAAAGCTGTCTGTGACGTGGAGAGATGGAGCAGCTGGGACCTTTAGATCCAGAGAGGGAGAGGGGGCTGTGTGCTGATGACCTGGGGGGAAGGGGGGAGGGGGAGCAGGCTTGTAGTGTATACCCTTTGGTTGGTTGATGATGCATGGAGGGGATTGTAACCATGGCAATGAAACGATATACGATGGGATGAATGTAAAACTAATGTTCTCCCATGTCAACTATCACACAATTCACAATAAAACACTTAAAAAACAACAACAAAAAAAAACAAAAAAAAAACACCAAAGCTGTCTGTGATAGAATAATATGCCTACAAGGAAAACCAGTTATATACCATTATTATTCAAATTTACGTAAAACCCACTAAAATCAATGATGAAAAAATGGAAGAATTTTACCAACTTCTTCAGTCTGAATTTAATTAACATGTAATCAATATGCATTGATAATTACTGGTGGTTAGAATGCAAAAGCTGGAAACAAAGAGAAGGCTCAGTAGTTGGAAAATCTGGCTTGGATGATAGAAACATTGCTGGATACCATATGATAGAATTTTGCAAGACCAACAATTTATTCATTGCAAATATCTTTTTTTTCAACAACATAAAAGATAATTATACACATGGACCTTACCAGGAATACACAGGAATCAAATTGACAACATCTGTGGGGATAGAAGATGGAGAAGCTCAGCCAAAGGATTGAAACAGATGAAAATTAAAGCAAGTATGTTATTGTTGTTAAGTGCTGTTGGGTTGTTTCTAACTCATAGCGACCCTTTATAGGGTTCTTCAGGAGCAGCTGGTGAGTTTGAACTGTTGACCTTACAGTTCACACTGACCAGAAAAGTCTGTGTATTTCATTTGGCGAGGTTCATGTGTACAGACATCTTTTATGCTGTTTAAAAAAGATATTTGCAATGAAATCATTAGTCTTGCAAAATTCTATCATGTGACCGCAAACATCATTTCTATCACCAAAGCCATATTTTCCAATGACTGATCCCTTCTGTTTATTTCCACTTTTTGCATTCCAATCACCAATAATTATCAATACTTCTTCATTGTATGTCTGATTAATTTCAGACTGAAGAAGTTGGTAAAATTCTTCTGTTTTATCATCACTGGCTTTAGTGGTTGTTGCATAAATTTGAATAATAGTTGTATCAACTGGTCTTCCTTGTTGTTGTTGGTAAGTGCTGTTGAGTCAATTTTGACTCATAGTGATCCTGTGTAGGGTTTCCCAGGAGCGGCTGGTGGTTTTCAGCTGCTATCTCGTGGTTCAAATCTTCCTTGTAGGCATATATATATATATATGATCATAAGCAGCGTTGTACTTCAAGATAGATCCTGAAATGTTCTTTTTGATGATGAATGCAACACAATGTCTCTTTAATTTGTCATTATCGGCATAGTAAACCATGTGTTTGTCAGATTATAAATGGCCAATACCTGTCCATTTCTGCACACTAATGCCTAGGATATTGATATTTATGCACTCCATTTCATTTTTGACAAACTTTCAATTTTACTAAATTCATACTTTGTACATTCTATGTTCTGATTATTAATGGTTGTTTCTCTTCAATTTGAGTTGTGTCCCATCTGCAAATGAAGATTCTGAAAGCTTTACTCCATTGGCGTTGTCACAGTTAACTCTACTTTGAGGAGAGGCAGCTCTTTCCCAGTCTTTTGAGTATCTTCCAACCTGAGGGGCTCACCTTCAGACACTACATCTGACAGTATTCCAGGGCTCTTCATCATGTTTCAATAATCAGTATTCTGCTGCTATCTAACAGAGTTCTACCGCAATTCATACGATTTTCAGTGGCTAAATATTCAGAAGTAATCTGTCTCTCCTTCTTCCTAGTTTGTCTAAGTTTGGAAGCTTATCTGAAACCTGTGCACCTGTGTCATAGCTTCCAGTATCACAGTCACACATAAACCACGACAGCATGACACACTGACAAAAGAATGGTGGAAGCTAATTATAGCATTTATTTTAACAATCAAATGCATATTTGGTTATAGAGTGGGTTATAGGGCATAATCTGGTACTGAGACACAAGTTGGGTTTTTTTTCCACTTGTTTTGTTGTTACTGTTGAGAATATACACAGAAAAACATAGAGCAGTGCAACTGTTTCTTCTTGTAAAAATCTGTGACTTATTGCATTCTCAAATTGTGTAAATAACTCCTTTTCTGTGTCATTCCTTCCTTATGAACATAGACTCACTGCCTCATAAGATTCTTATCTAATCTTTTGAGTTACTGTTTTCACTTTGATTCCATATCACATATGTGTAATATTCCTAGGATATCACAATGCTCCAGGAAGATATTAGTTAACTAGTTAAGTCAAACTACTGTTTATTTTTAAGAAGATTTCAGGAAATATTTTTGTTATGATTTTAAAGATTATCACAGGGCAATAGTTTCAGAAGTTCATCTAGCCTCCACAGTTCCAAAATGTCTGCAGTCCATGAGAATTTGAAATTCTGCTCTGTATTGGGACAAACCTTAAAAACTATGGAATGAATACTTTTAGCTTTCAACTATGCAGTATGTCCCTGTGATAATACATATAGCCTCATTTGCAAAAAATATCAATGATACAAATTATAGAGGAGTATGGTGGTCCCATACAGTAAACACTGAGCTGAAAATCACAAGGTCTGTAATTTGAGCCTGCCAGTTGCTCTGCAGGAGAAAGTTGAGGTTTTCTGTTCCCACAAAGATTTTAAAAGTCTAGGAATTGCTATACAGGGTCAATATGAGTCAGAATTGACTTAAAGGACACTTATCAACAACACACAAATTAGAGACCTTTTAAGAACGTGAAGCAAGGCCATCTGCTCACCCTGTCTTGCCCTTACCTCCCCCCACAACACACACAAGAAATCTGCTATACTCACTGGTAACTTCCATATTTAATTTGTCCAAGAAAGGGCAAGACTCTGGGCTTCCCATGCCCCCGTGATCAATTTGACATTTGGATTATTGCTAAGGAGTGTGGTTGTCAACCTAGGTCTGCTATAGACCTTGTAGCTCATTGTTGTTGTTGGTAAGTGCCGTTGAGTCGATTCCAACCCACAACAACCCTGTATAGGGTTCCCAAGGAGTGGCTGGTGAGCTTGAACTGCCAACCTTGCAGTTCAAACGACTTTGCAGTGTGATGCATTAGCCCCCAGCACCACACCAGGACTCCTTGTAGCCTATATGTCTCTTCAAATTATAAAAAGATGCTCATTATGCATGAATAGATTAGAAAGCCATGTCCCATATGCTTGCATAAAGTGTCCTATGTGGTTGGATGGCTTAGAGAAAAACATGTCTTACTCAAGATGCATGGCTTGGTAGACAGACCTGAGTCCAGAATTTTAAACACTATTGATGTCCTTCAAATACCAGCAGTGTCTGCATGGTGGCCAGGTTTCCACAGAGCTTCCAGAATAAGATTGACTAGGAAGAAGGAAGAGGCACTTCTGAAAAATTAGCCACTGAAAACCTTATGAATAGCAATGTTGTTGATAAGTGACTGGTGGGTTTGAACTGCTGACCTTATAAATAAGAAGTTCAGTGCTTATCCTACAGTACCATGCTAAGTAAGACTCCTATCAATAGCAATGTGTTTGTTGTTTCTGTGTACCGTTGAGCCTGTTCCAACTCATAGTGAACCTGTTTAGGGTTTCTGAGGATTGGCTGGTGAGTTAGAAATGCTGACTTTGTGGTTAGCAATCCTACCTGCTACACCAGGACTCTATGGCAATAGAACACTGCTATTCATTACAAATATCTATTTTTCAACAACACAAATAGAAAATATGTATGTGCCAGATGGAACACACAGGACTCAAATGAACTACATATGTGGAAAGAGACAATGGGAGTAAAAAAGTAGGGAAGAGACAATGGGGATAATGAGGGTAAAAAAGTGGGGAAACTCTTAACAGCAGTTGACTGTGAAACAGACCATCAAGTGCTCATGTACAAGTTCAAGTTCAATTTGAAGAGAATTAAAACATGTCCATGACAGCCAAACTACAGTTCTCAGTAAATAAATACCATCTGAATGTAGAGACCATTTCTAGAATAGATTTGACACATTGAAGAGTAATGACTAAATACCAGAGAAGTTGTCATTAAGATGACATCAAGAACATCATACATTAAGAGAGAAAAAGGTCATTAAGAAGCCAGGAAAAAAAAAAAAGACGAAAGTAGATGTCAGAAGAGACTTGCTCTTGAACATACAGAATCCAAAGGAGCTGGAAGAAATGATGAAGTAAAAAACCTTAACAGAAAATTTCAGCAGGCAGCTCAAAAAGAAAAGTACTATAATGAAATGTGCAAAGATTTAACGTAGAAAGCTAAAAGAGAAGAGAAAGGTTGGTTTTTCCCAAGCTGAAAGAACTGAATAAAAAATTCAAGCCTCAAGTTGAATATGCAAGGGTTTTGTGTGCAAAATATTAAATGTTTAATATAAATGTGTTAAATGATGAAGGAACCATTACAAAGAAGATGGAAGAAATACATTGTTGTTGTTGTTGTTGTTAAGTGCCATCGAGTTGGATCCGACCCATAGCAACCCTGTACAGGGTTTCCAAGGAGTGACTGGTGAGCTTGAACTGCCGACCTTGAACTGCCGACCTTGCAGTTCAAATGGCTTTGCAGTCTGGCTCATTAACCCACAGCACCACACCAGGACTCCATAGTCACTACTAAAAAGAATTGGTCAATGCTCATCTGAGGAGGTAGTAGTATATGATCAAGAACTGATGGTATTGGAGGAAGACATTTACGCTGCACTGAAGGCACTGGCAAACAAAGTTCCAGGAATTGACAGACTATGCATTGATATGTTCCAACAAATACATGCAACACTGGAGACACCCTTCTATGCCAAGAAATTTGGAACGTAGCTACCTGTCAACCAACCAGAAGAGATACACATATGTACCCATTCCAAAGTAAGGGGACCCAACAACCTGTGAAATTTATCAAACAATACCATCAATATCCCACGTAAGTAAAATTTTGCTGAAGATAATTCAAAAACAATTGCAGCAGGACATCAAAAGGGAGCTGCTAGAAATTCAAGTTGAATTCAGAAAAAGTTGTGGAATTAGGATGCCATTGTTGATATTAGCTGAATCTTGACAGAAAACAGAATACCAGGAAGATTATTTACCTGTGGTTTATTGATTATGCAAAGGCATTCACTCCACTATGTGGATCATAGCAAACTATGGATAGCATAAAGCAGAATGGGAATTCTAGAAGACTTAATTGTGTCCATGCAGAACCTATGTATAAAATAAGAGACCATCATTGCAAGAGAACCAGGATTTAGAATTAGTAAAATTGGCTGTCACATTTGTATCCTTTTAAGATATGTGCTTAATCTGTATGTTGGCCAAGTAGTCTGAACAGTTTAACTACATGAATTCGAAGGATGACTCATTAGCAATCTTCAATATGCAGATGACACAACCTTCCTTGCTGAAAGACAAGAGGACTTGAAGCATCTATTGATGAAGATCAAAGTCTGCATCCATCAGTATGGGTAATACCTCAATGTAAAGAAAACCAAAATACTCACAACTGGACCAATAAACAACATAATGAAAAATGGGGAAAAGATTAAAATTGTCAAGGATTTCATTTTACTTGAATTCATAATCAACACTCATGGAAACAGCAGTCAAGGTATCAAACAACCTATTGCATTGGGCATGTCTGGTAAAACACTTCTTTAAAGTGTTAAATAGCAAAGAAGTCACTTGGAAGACTAAGGTGCACCTAATCCAAGTCATCTCATATGCATGTGAAAACTGATGAATTAGAGAAAAAACAAGTCTTACTAGTGGCAGTTATAACTTTACTCAAGGAAGACCAGAGAGGAATTGATATTTTTGAGTTATATGTCGGCGAAGAATACTGAAATGACCTTGGACTTCCAGAAGAACAAAAAGTGTTTCAGAAGAAGTAAAACCAGAAAGCTTTTTAGAAATGAGGATGGTGAGAATTTGTCTCATGTACTTTTGATATGTTATCAGAAGGAACAAGTTTCTAGAGAAGGACATATGCTAGATAAAATAATTGTTGTTGTTAAGTGCCATCGAGTCGGTTCTGACTCATAGCAACCCTATATAGGGTTTCTGAGGAGAAGCTAGTGGATTTGAACCACTGCCATTGCAGTTCAAGCAAGCATTGATCCACAATCAAACCTCATGGAAACAGTGGTCGATAAATCAAATGATTTATTACATTAGGCAAAATGGCTGCAAGAGACCTCTTTAAAGTTTTGAAGAGCAAAGATGCCACTTTGAGGACGAAGGTACTTTGTGTAGACTAAGCAACCTTGAGGATGCTTTATGATATCAGAAGCATTTGGCAGTTAAATACAACTAATATTCATTACTCCCACATGGGCACTTCACATCCTGCTCCATTCACAGTGTGATTAAGGAATGAATTGATTTGGATGAGATTGGCCCATGCTCTTGAGGCTACAATGACAGTCTGCTGCATTCAAGACCTGTTAGTGGGTGGTGCCCATTGGGACCAGGTCCAGAATTGTTGTTAGGTGACCTCAAGTCCATTTGAACCCATAGTGACCCTATGTACAACAGAATGAAACACTGCCCAGTTCTGTGCCTCTGTGTACAACAAAACAAAATACTGCCTGGTCTTGGGTGAAATTCACACTTTTTGTTTTGTTTGAGTCCATTATTGCTGTTACTGTGTTAATCCATCTCACTGGGGCTCTTCCTCTTTTCATTGACCCTTCACTTTCCCAAACACGGTGTCCTTCTTCAGGACTAGTTTCCTGACACATGTACAAAGTACAATCTTGCCATTGTCACTTCTAGGGAGAAATCTAACCCTATTTCTTTCAAAACAGATTTGTTCATTTTCTGGCAGTCCATGGTATTGTCAGTATGCTTCACCAACACATGATTCAAATGCATCAATTCTTTTTTTTTTTTTTTTTTAATGTTTTATTGTGAATTATGTGATAGTTTACACGGGAGAACATTAGTGTTACATTCATCCCTTCATGGTTACAGTCCCCTCCATGCATCATCAGCCAATCAAAGGGTATACCCTGCAAGCCTGCCCCCTACACTACCCCCCCCCACTGCCAGTCTTCAGCACACAGCCCCTCTCCCTCTCTGTGTCTAAAGTCCCCAGCTGCTCCATCTCTCCAAGTCATCATCTCTACCTCCATCTTTGGCATCACTGCTTCTCTGGGTAGGGTCCCACTTTCTGCTCTTCTCCCTTGATGGTCCCAGGGACTTCCACTCCTAGACTGCAAAATTAATCACTCCCCTTCTTGCTACAATACATCTTCCTTTACATTTCCAACCCTTACAATCAGTCCTGATAACAATTATTCACCGTTGTATCACAAGAGACCTATTCGTCAAATGCATCAATTCTTATTCAGTCTTCCTTATTCAGTTTCAACTTGAGCATGTATATGAGATGACTGAAAATACAATGGGTTGGGTCAGGCCTACCTTAGTCGTTGAAGTAGCATCTTCGCACTTTCTCACTTTAGAGAGATCTCTGTATTTCCATGAGCATTGATTGTGGATCCAAGTAAAATGAGATGTTTGACGTCAATATTTCCTTTTTTTATCATGATATGTTTGATCATATTGTGAGGCTTTTTGTTTTCTTTTCAAGAACATGGAGGTCGAGGGCTGATAAAAAAGAGGAAGAGCTTCAATGAGCCGGACTGATTCCGTTTGTAACCATGGGCTTAAGCACAGAACCAATTGTGAGGATGGAGCAAGAACAGGCAGTATTTCATCGTGTTGTACATTACATAAGATTGTTATAAGTTGTAACTGACTTGATGAGACCTAACAATCAAAGCAACTCACCCTCTCCAACTGGGAGCTTTGTGTAGTTGCACAGTCTGTACAACCTCATAAGGCAACCCTGGCTTGCTTGCAGCAGACTGTTCCTAGTGTCTGCTTACTTTGCACGTTCTCTTAAACCTCTATTCTCAGTTCCTCTACCTGGGGTCCAGCTAGGTGGGGAAGGTGATCTATTTATAGCTTGGTGTCTGAGAAAGACCTACCTGGTGGTGAAAGAGATCCTAAATCTTTCTGCAGTTGGTCTGCACATTAATCACTTCCCATTCCTGGGTTGACGGCTGGCATTGCTCTAAGTAGCCGGCTGTTGCGGCCTTGCATACATATTCCTGTTGTCAGCATTAATAAGGTACAATTGCCTAGGGCCTTGTTACCAGCCAATTAAACTTTGGATTTTATTGTGCAACCTCGAGGATGCTTTATGGTATCAGAAGCGTTTGGCAGTTAAATACAACTAATATTCATCGCTCCCACATGGGTGCTTCACATCCTGCTCCATTCACAGTGTGATTAAGGAATTAATTGATTTGGATGAGATTGGAACATGCTCTTGACAATACAATGACAGCTCCGTTATTAAGCTGTGGATGCAGTAGGCTTGCTGCTTCATTCAAGACTTGTCAGTGGTGGCCATCACTGGACATTTGGGACTAGGTCCAGAACACAGTAATGCTTGGCTCTGACCAGAGAAATGTTTGGATCCTAGAATAGGCTTCAGAGCCCATCTCTCATTCCTTCCAACTTTCTCCCTCTTCTTTCTTTTTTCTTCCTTCCCTCCCTCCCTTCTACCGTCCTCCTGTCTTCTGCCTTTCCTCCCTTCCTCTCTTTCTTTCTGTTTTCTGATTTATTCCTTCCTGTTGCCAGTGTCCTAACAATCTTTCATTCCCCTCCTTTGCTTCTTCCTTCTTTTCTTTGCACTCCTCCATTTATGCTTTCTCATTATTTTTTCTTTCCTCTTTTCCTTCTTGCATTTCTTCTTCCTTTGCTTCCAGCCTTCCTTCTTTCCTTCTTCCTTCCCTCTCTCCTTTTGAATTTATTTCTTTTCCATTTCCAGCTTTCTACCTAACAGTATATCTTCTTTCCTTGCTCTTTCCCCACCTATTAATTATTTTCTCTCATTAATTTCTTTTATCCCCTTTATTTAATCCACACTCTTTGTCCCATTCTCATTTCTCTCCCTCCTTTCATGCTCCTTAATCCCTGACTTTGTAAATCATCCACGTACATCCTCTACCCTAACCTTTATCTTTCATGATTTTGCCTTGACATGTGTGACCTGTTCTCTGGGTTGAGCTCATTTGGTTTCTTGGCACTAAGGCCTCTTCAAGCTAATTCACAAAGCAGGCTTATTAAAAACACATGTTGTTTTTAAGTGTCGACTTACAGCAAGCCTCCATAGGGCTTCCGAGGGGTGGCTGGTGGGTTTGAACTGCCGACCTTGTGGTTTACACTCTAGTGCTGATCCTACAGCGCCATACCAGGAGTCTTAAAAACACATAAGCAAATAAAAAGTTTTAAAAGACATCCAAATCAGCAAAGAAGTAAAATTATCCATATTCCAAGATGACATTGGTCCTGTAATGTTCTTAGGTCTTACCTAGTCGATTCTTATTCGCTGACCCCACGCACACAGAATGAAGCACCACCAGTCCTGCGTCCTCCTCACAATGGCTATGTGTCAGCACATTGTTGCTGCCACTGTATCAGTTCATTTCCTTATGGGGTCTTCCTCTTTTATGCTGATGCTCCACTTTACTAAGCACAATGACCTCCAATGACTAGTCCCTCCTAACCGTGTGTCCACAGAACACGAGACAAGGCATTAATCTGTAAATGATGACAACTACAAAGCAAAAAGGGAATCAATGGTGTAACTACAGAACTTCAAAATGAAGAGGAAGGCCTGGTGAAATCAACATAAAGCAGACTGTTTTACACTTGTTATTGTCGTTAGGTGCCATTGAATCACAGTGACCCTATGCACAACGAATGTAAACACTGCCCTGTCCTGTACCATCCTCACAATTGTTACTATGTTTGAACCAATTGTTGCTGCCACTATGTCAGTCCATCTTGTTGGGGGCCTTCTTCTTTTTCACTGACCCCTCATCTTTACCAAGCAGGATGTATTTCTGCAGGGATTGGTCCATCCTGATAACATGTCCAAAGTTGTTGTTGTTAGGTGCCATGGAATCAGTATTGATTCATAGTGACCCTATGCACAAAAGAACAAAACCCTGCCCGGCCCTGCTCCATCCGCACAATCAGTGCTATACCTGAGCCCATTGCTGCAGTCATTGTGCCAACCATTTCATTGAGGCTCTTCTTCTCTTTCTCTGACCCACCATTTACAACATGATAGTCTTCTCCAGACAATATGTCCAAAGTTTGAGAGATGAAGTCTGACCATCCTGGTTTACAAGGAGCATATACTGGCTGTACTTCTAGCACAGATTTGTTTGTTCTTTTGGCAGTTCATGGTGCTTTTAATATTCTCCTCCAACACCATAACTCATCAATTTGATGGTCTTCTTTATTCATTGTTCAAAGTTCAAATGCATATGAAGTTATTGAAAATAGCCTTGGCTTGGATCAGGCACACCTTAGACCTCAAACTGACATTTTTGCTCTTCAGTACTTTAAAAAGGTCGTGTGCAATAGTTTTGCCTAATGCAGTACATCATTTGATTTCTTGACTGCTGCTTCCATGAATGTTGATGATTGATCCAAGAAAAACAAAGTCTTCGATAACTTCACGTTTTTGCCATTTTTATGGATATTATTTATTGTTGCAGTGGTGAGGATTTTTGTTTTCTTTACATTGAGGTGAAACCCATACCGAAGACTGTGGTCTTTGATCTCAATCAATATTTTAAGTCTTCTTCACTTTCAGTAAGCAATGTTGTATAATCTGTATATTGTAGGTTGTTAATGAATCTTCCTCCAATCCTGATGCCACATTCTTCATATAATCCATCTTCTCAGATTATTTTCTCAGAATATAGATTGAATAGGTATGGTGAAAAAAATTCAACCCTAGTGCACACCTTTCCTAATTTTAAACCATTCAGTGTTCCTTTGTTCTGGTTGATCAACTGCCTCTTGGTCTATGTACAGGTTCCTCATGAGCACAATTAAGTATCCCAGAATACTCATTATCTACAATGTTGTCTATAGCTTGTTATAATATGCATAATCAAAAGCCTTTGCATAGTCAATAAATCACTGGTAAACATGTTTCTGGTATCCTTGGCTTTCAGTTAAGATTCAGCTGATGTCAGCAATGATAACCCTTGTTCCACATCCTAATCTGAATCTGGCTGAACCTCAGGCAGTTCTATATCAATATATTGTTGTAGCCATTTTTTAATTATCTTTAGAAAAATTTTACTTGTATGCAGTATTACATTGTCTAATGATATCTGCCTTCCATTCGGGTACCTCTCTTTGGAATGGGCACAAATATAGATCTTTTCCATTCAGTTGGCCAGGTAGCTGTTTTCCAATTTACTGAGCGTAGATTAGTGCATGCCTCCAGTTCTACATCCATTTGTTGAAATATTTTAATTTGTATTCCATCAATTCCCAGAACCTTATTCTTTGCTAATGCCTTCAGTTCACCTTGGACTACGTCCTTCAGCATCATTGGCTCTTAATTACATGCTACCTCTTGAAATGGTTGAATATCAACCATTTATTTTTGGTATAGTGACTTTGTGTATTCTTTCCATCTTCTTTTTATTATTATTATTTTTTAAAGGTTTTTATTGTGCATTGAGTGGAAGTTTACAGGGCATATAATCAGTTTTACATTCAACAAATCATACACCTTGTTTCATTACAATGATTATAATCCCCTCCATAAGGAGCTCTATTCCCTTTAGCTCTTTTTCTTTTTAAACACTCAGGCATATATAATAATTTATACCACCAAAAGGCACATTCTGCAAGTCTTCCTCCCTGGCCACCAGCTCTTAGTCCCTCTCTTCCCATGAATCTAGAGTCCTCTGCTGCTCCATGTCCCCATCTCTGCCTCCATCTCTGGTATCGCTGCTTCCTTCCATCTTCTTTTGATGCTTTCAGCATCATTCAATATTTTGCCCATAGAATCCTTCAGAATTGCAAATCATGGCTTGAATTTGTTTTCAGTTCCCTCTGCTTGAAATAATGCTGAGTGTGTTCTTCCTTTTTGGTTTTCTATATCAAGGTCTTAACACACTTCATTATAATATTTGACTTTGTCTTTTCGAATTGCCTTTTGAAATTTTATGTGAATTTCTTCCATTTGTTTTAGCATCTCTACACCAGAGAGCAAGTTTCAGAGTCTCTTCTGTCATCCTTTTTGTTCTTTTCCCTCTCTCTTGTCCTTTTAATGATCCTTTGCTTTCTTCCTGTATTATGTTCTTGATGCCATCCCACAACTCTTCTGGGTTTCCATCTTTAATGTCTAATGCATCAAACCTGTTCTTGAGATAATCTCTAAATTCAGGTGGGATCTCTTGAAGGTCATTTTTTTTTTTTTTGCTTTTATGGACATGTTTTAATTTTCTTCTACTTTAGCCTGAACTTGCATATGAACAATTGATGGTCTCTTCCACAGTCTGCCCTGGCCTTGTTTTGTCTGATGATAATGGAGTTTTTGCAGTGCCTCTTTCCATAGCTGCAGTCAGCTTGCTTTCTGTGTATTCCATCTGGTAAGGTCCACGTGTATAGTCATCTTTTACGTTGTTCATTTGCAATGAACAAGTCATTGGTATTGTGAAATTCTATCATGCGATCTCCAGCATCGTTTCTCTCACCAAGGCCATATTTTCCAATGACTTATCCTTCCTCTTTGTTTCCAACCTTTGCATTCCAATCACCAGTAATTATCAATACATCTTGATTGTATGTTTGATCAATTTCAGACTGAAAAAGTTGGTAGAATTCTTCAATTTCATCATCACTGGTTTTAGTGGATGGTGCATAAATTCAAATAATAGTGATTTTAATTGGTCTTCCTTGTAGGCGTATGGGTATTATCCTATCACATTGTACTTCAAGACACATTGTACTTCAAGACAGATCTTGAAATGTTCTTTTTGATGATGAGTGGGATGCCATTACTCTTTAATTTGTCATTTCTGACATAGTAAATCATGTGACTGTTAGATTCAAAATGGTCAATACAAGTCAACTTCAGCTCACTAATGCCTAGGGTAGTGATGTTTATGCATTTCATTTCAGTTTTGGTCATTTCCAATTTTCCTAGATTCATCCTTCATACATTCCATGTCCTGATTCTTTGTGTGTGTGTGTGTGAACTGAGTGAGGCATGGGAGAGCACCGGTTTTACATCATTTCATTGCAATGATTACAATCTTCTCTGTGCATCATCACTCAACAGTATTTGCTTCCATTCCCTCTGGATTTTGGGGGGTGGGGTGGAGTGGGGGGTTGTACACAAAAACACTCAGGAATATATAATAATTTAAACAACCAAAGGGCTCATTCTGCAAGCCTGCCTCCTGGTCACCAGCACTCAGTTCTTCTCTTTCCACGAGTCCTCAGCTGCTCTCTCTCCATGTCCTCATCTCTGCCTCCAGCTCTGGTGTCACTATTTCTCTAGATAGGGTCCCACATTCTATTCGTTCTCTTCTCCCTTGATTGTCCTAGAGTTCTCTGTTCCTGTACTATAAGATTAACTACTCCCCCATTTTTGTTACAGAACTTCTACCTTTATAGTTGTGACAGTCTCAATTAGTCATGATAACAATTACTATTGAATCATATGAATCTTATCCCCATCTGTTTTCACCAGACCCATCTAGACAAGATGAAAATTATTCAGTGGGGACTCTACCTTCCCCTGCATACTCTTAAACTAAACTCCCTCTTGAAAATGTGTAAACCAGGCACTTCGTGCCTTTATTACCCCCTCATTTTAGGTAGCCAATGTCTAAGTTGTCTGTCCTACTCTATCCTGTATACAGAGGGGATAGAATTAGTATTTGATGTGAAAACTCCTTCCCTTTTGGTTGGTATTTTGAGCTACTGCATCCATAAGTATAGGTCAAGTTCATCAAATTGTAGCAATTTACACTTGTTTCCTTTATCAAAAAAAAATTTTTTTTTATCTTCTTCTAGTTGAGTTCTGATTATCAAGCCATTGAGGCTAGGTAAAATGGGCACTATCTGCACATTTGGGTGTTCTTGTGCCTCTCCCCTCACTTCATATCAGTTGGATGCTTCACTCTCAGCTCTAGCCCTCTGTGGTTATGTCCTTGTCCATGGGCTCAGGAGTTCCCAGGTCTCACTACACATTGGACCAACCAGCCCTTCCTCTTCTCTCTCTCATCTCCAGGTCAATGAGAGTCTGTGGAATGTGGTTGAACTCAGCCCATTTCTTTACTGCTACCTTCCTCCTGTTCCACTCACCAGTAGACCAATGTGGTCACCAGAAAGCTTACATGCCTGCTCATGTTTTCCCTTTGAGTTTCAGTCTTGGAGGGGGGTTTGTCCTGAAGGGACTTGATTACTTGCCTTGATGGCTTCCCGGTGAACAACTTTCTTATTCTTATAGTGGCCAATCATACTGTCATTTTTGTTTGGGGTTTTTCCTGCTGATCTTTCTTTGAAGATGTATCTTTCTTTGAAGATGTATCTTCTGTTGCTCTAGCTGTCATGTCCTGATTCTTACTGGATGTTACAGCTGTTTCTCTTCATTTTGAGTTGTGCCTCATCAGCAAATGAAGGTCCTAAAGGCTTTAAGTCATAAGCTAGCTACATTGAGGAGGCTGCTGTTCCCCAGTGGTATTTTGAATGCCTTCCAGCCTGAAGGGCTTATCTTCTGGTACTATATCTGACAATGTTTAACTTCATCATATTTCAATATTAAATATTCAGGTGCTATTTGACAGTGGTCCACTGGTATTATTATAGTTTTTAGTGACTATATATTCAGAAGTAGTCCACCTCTCTTACCTCTTAGTCTTTCTTCATCTGGAAGCCCAGCTGATATGTATGACAATAAATGACCCTGCTGGTATTTAAAATACTGGTGGCATAGCTTCCAGAATCACAGCAACAATCACTGAAGCCCCCACAGTATGACAAACTGACAGTAGGGGAGATGAAGTCTTCTCAAGCACATCTTAATCCTCAAAGTGACATCTTTGTTCTTAATCACCTCAAAGACGTCATTTGCAGTAGATGTGCTCAGTGCAATATGTCATTTGATTTCTTGCTGCTTCAAAGAACATCGATTGTGGATCCAAACAACATAATGTCTTTAACAACTTTAATCTTTTCTCCATTTATCATAATGTTATTTATTTGTCCAGTTGTAAGGACTTTTGGTTTCTTTACATTCAGGTGCAATCCATACTGAAAGCTATAGTCTTTAATTTTCATCAGTAAGCATATCAAGTCCTCTTTGCTTTCAGCAGGCACAATTGTGTCATATGCATAATGCAGATAATTAAATGATTTTTTTCTCCAGTCCTGATATCATGTTGTTGTTTATATAATCCATCATCGCGGGATCTTTACTCAGCATGCAGACTGAATAAATAAGGTGAAAGGATACAACCCTGAAGCACACTTTTCCTAATTTCCTCATTTTGAACAATGTCCTCTTAGTCTATATGCAGGTTCCTCTTGAGCACAATGAGCTGTTGTGGAATACTCATTCTTTGCAATGTTGTATATAGTTGGTTATGATCCACACAAGTTACTTTGCATAATCAATAAAGCACAAGTGCACATCTTTCTGCTGTTCTCTGCATTTAACCAAGCTCCATCTGATGTCAGCAATGATATCCCTCATCCCATGTCCTCTTCTGAATCTGGCTTGATTTTCTGGCAGCTCTCTGTAGATGTACTGCTGCAACCATTTTAAAAATTATCTTTAGAACTGACTCAACCGCACAAAAAGATATGTCCATTTAAAAATGTGGCTTTCTAGAGGATCTGCTGAGCCAATGAAATACAAGACAGAGAGGTCAGCTCAGAAGGTTATAGCGACTGTTCCTTTGGATTACAAAAAGGTAATCTTGATAGCTTTTCTCAAAGGACCTGGGATGATCTCTGGGGCTTATTATGAAGTTTTAAGAAAATTGAAAGCTATATTGGTGAGTAAAAGGCCAGGAAAATTGTGTCAAGGCATTTTTTTCCCCCATCACAGCAATATACTTGCTCTTTGAAAGTAACAAGGGCTGTCCAGTGAAAATTTCATTGGAAACCTTACACCACCCACCCTACAGACCTGATATTGCCCCTTCAGACTTCATTTCTTTTTTCTTAAAATTCAAATAATATTCCAGAGGAATATGATTTGAAACCTTTGAGGTTGCCCAAATTGCCCTTTTGATGTGGCATAAATTGGGGAGCACAGAATTATTCAGGGAGGAAGTTGTTGTTGTTAGCTGCTATTGAGTTGATTGCTACTCAGATCAAACCTATGTATACCAGAATGAAACAATGCCTAGTCCTATACCATCCTCACAATCACTCCCAGCTTGAGCCCAATATCATTCCATCTTATTGAGGGTCTTTTCTTTTTTGATAACTCTTACTTTACCTAGAGTCCTGGGGTAGCATTGGACTGCAAGGCCAGTATGAGTCAGAACTGACTCCAAGGCACTTCACAACAACAACAACTTTATGGATTATGTCCTTCTTTAGGAACTAGTCCCTCCTGATTACATATCCAAATGACGTGAGGCAAAGTCTTACCATCCTTGCTTCTAAGGAGAATTCTTGTTGTATTTCTTGGAATCATCTTCAACAAAAATTTACTTGTGTGGGATCTTAATTATATTGTTCAATAATTTCTGCATTCTGTTCACTTACCTCTCTTTGCAATGGGCAGCAATATGGATCTCTTCAGTCCATTGGTCAGGTGACTGTGTTCCATATTTCTTGGCATAGACCAGTGTGATAGTTTAAGTTTTGTATCAACTTGAATGAGCCAGAATTCTCAGTGGTTTAGCAGTTGTGTTGTTAAGTGCCATCAAGTCTGTTCTGACCCATAGTGACCCTGTATAGGGTTTCTGAGGAGTAGCTGGTGAACTTGAACCACTGACCTTGTGGTTCAAACCGACTTTGCAGTCCAGCACATTAACCCATAGCGCCATACCAGCTTTAGCAGTTAAGATGTAATTATGTCTCATAATGAAAGATAATATAATATAATAATTTCCCCATCATGTAATCTGTTGTGATCAGCTCTGATATGAAGTAATTGTTGTATGTTTTGCAAATTCCGACTTCTGTTATGTTAATGAGTTCAGTCGCACAGCACCCTACAGGATTAGGTTATATCTTGAGGCAATCTCTTTTAAAATGTAAGAGGAGGGAGGAATGAGCATTATTACCACCAAGAAAGAAGAGCCAAAAGAGAAATGTGTCCTTGGGATCTGGGGTTCCTGCTTTATGAAACTCCTGGATCTGGAGGAAGATTGATACCAATATACATGGAGATTTACAATGAATGCTGAATCTGTAGATACTGAAAGGAGACAAGGACTTTCCTCAGAGCCAACAAAGACAGAGAGCTTTCCCCTACAGCCCACACTCTGAATTTGAACTTCTAGCCTTAAGCTTTAAGAGAATAAATTTGTTTTTTAAAGCTATCCACTTACTGTATTTCTGTTACAGCAGCACTAGATATAAACAAGTGAACATAACCAGGGCTGCATTAGGTTGTTGGAGCATTTCAGTTGGTAGTCAATTTCTGAAGCCTTGGTTTTCATCAATGCCTCTGTGCAATGGGAACATTTTCCTTCAATAACATCAGTTCTTGATTATATGCTACTTCCTGAAATGGCTGAACACTGACTAATTATTTTTGGTACAGCAACTCTGTGTATTCTTCCATTTAAAAAAAAAACAAAAAACAAAAAAACTTTTTATTGTGAATTGAGTGAAGGTTACAGAGCAGATCATAAATTTTACATTCAACAAATCATACACTTAGTTTCATCTCAATGATTGCAATCCCCTCTATGTAACAACAGTTCTTCCACTTTCTCCATCTGGTTCTTAATTCCTTTCCATCCTCCTTCCCATCCCTTCTCAATTTTATCCTTAGGTAAATGTGTCGGTCCTCAAAGGTTGACCATTCCATGTTGAGTTGCTAGTGTTGTTATTCCCTATGTAACATTTTGTTATCTTTGGGCCAGGAGGATGAGTTCCATTCCAGATCAGACTTTAAAAAAAAAAAAAAAAAATTATAATTTAGATGTGTTCCACATTTTCCACAGGTCTATCTGGAACCTTCTAATGTGATCCCTTTGAGAGCAGTTGATAGTGGTAGCCAGGCACCATCTAGTTCTTCTGGTCTCAGGGTTGTGGTGACTGATGTTCATAGGTTCCATTGGTTCATTGGACTAACTGATTCCAAGCACCTTCAATTTTCATCATTCATCTTTCCTCCACACATGAAGAGACCAACTGTTGCTCCTTAGATGGACTCCCATGCACTTTTAAGAACCCAGAGGCTACTCACCAAAGTAGGATTTGAACACTGTCTTTGTCTTACATCATCTTTTGATGCTTCCTGTAATCATTCAGTATTTTGCTCATAAAATCCTTCAGTATTACAATTTAAGGTTTGAATTTCTTTGTTCAGTATTTTTTTCAGGTTAAGAAATGCCAACATGGTCCTTCCCTTTTGGTTTTTAATGTTAGGCCTTTGCATATTCCATTATAGTACTTTGCTTGGTCTTCTTGAGCTGCCCATTTAAATTTTCTGCTTAGCACTTTTACTTCACCATTTCAACTAGTCCCTTTACCGTCTGTATATTCAAAAGCAAGTTTCATAATCTTTCCTGATGTCCACTTTGGCTGTTTCTTTCTTGCCTGTCTTTTTAATGATCTTTTGATTTCTTCATGAATGATGTTTTTATATTATCCCACAACCCATCTGGTCTTCAGTCACTGGTGTTCAAGGCATTAAATATATTATTGAGATTCAGGTGCAATATACTCAAGGTCACATGTCATGGCTTTCATGGACTTGTTTTAATTTTCTCTAGCTTCAACTTGAACTTATATATATAAGTAACTGATGTTCTGTTTCACCGTTGGCCCCTGGCCTTCTTTTAGCTGGCATTGTTGTGAGGATATATATGGTGGGATTATAAAATGGTGCAACCACTCTGGAAAACATATGATAAAATAGTTAGAAATAGTAATACCCTATGATCCAAAAATCCTACTCCTTGATGTATGAATATATCCAAGAGATATAAGAACAGTGGCATGAATAGGCATATGTATAACTATGCTTGTTGCAGCTTTAATCACTATAGCAAAAAGACAGAAACAACCTAAGTGCCCTTCAATAGATTAAAGGATAAACAAAATGTGGTACATACATACAATAGAATATTTAACAGCTATAAAGAATAATGAAAGTATGTGAAACGTTTTATAACATGGATGAATCTGGAGGACACAATGCTGAGTGAAATAAGTCAACCATAAAAGTACAAATATTGTATGATCATTGTATGACTGTTATTTGTTGTTGCTGTTAAATGCCATCAAGTCAGTTCTGACTCATAGCAACCTTGTATATGGTTCCCAAGGAGTGATTGGTGAGTTTGAACCACTGATCTTGTTTGTAGTTCAAACTGACCTTGTAGTACAGTGCATTAGCCTGCAGCACCACACCAGGACTCTCTGACTATTGTAAAAAGTCAATAAGAGATATACACACAGAAAACAGCATTCTTTGATGGTTACCAGGGCTAGGAGAAATAGGGAAGGACTATCACTTTTTTGATAGTAGACACTTTTTGTTTTCAGTGATGGGAAAGGTAATACCAAATATGGATGAAGTTCTATACAACTTTACCAAAGTAAATGAAGATAATAGGTAATACTCAAGAAAATGCTATAACACATAAAATTTTTCAACAGCAGTTAATAACAATAAAAAATGTGTTGTTACATAGGTAGATGTGTATGCACATATGTGTATAGGAAGAAATATGTGCATAAATGCACATGCATATATAGGTGGATCTGGGGGAATATGCATATACAGTCTTCTGTGTGTTGTCTACATGTATATATCCACATATATACTAAAGCACACAGGTGGAACAATTATGGAGAACAACTTGAGGGATTGGTTCACTGGGTTAAATTGCTTTAAATTATAGTCTAATGGGAAAATTTGTCAATTGATAAAACATAATTCATAACGATAATGTACTATATCCTAGTTTGGTGAATAATATTGGCATTTTAAAAGCTAGTGAGCAGCCATCTAGGATACAAACATTGGAATCTACTTGTCTGGAGCAAAAGAGAATAAAAGAAACCAAAGACTCAAAGAAGAAATTAGTCCACAGGATGAAAACCACACATAAACCACATCTCTTCAAATCTGAGACCAGAAGAACTTGCTGGTGCCCTGGTTATCTGTTATGCAGCTTTATTTTACTTTTGTGACACCTTTATCTGGGTTGGTATCTGGGTGATGTTGCTGTATGTCTGATGTTGTTAACTCTCTGTTGGAAGGAATCTTTTAAATATTTATTGTAAGACTAGTCAGGGATTTATAAACTCAATTATTTGCTGCTTTTCTGGGAGTGTTCCAAGTTTCACCATAATTTTTGAAAATACAGTTTTGCTGGATATAAAATTGTTGGTTGACAATTCATTCCTTTCAGGGTTTTACATATGTTATCCCACTGCTCCAGCACTCATCTGTAAGTTTGCCACACTGTGGTGGCTTGTGTGTTACTGTGATTCTGGAAGCTATGCCACAGGTGTTTTAAATACCAGCAGGGTCACCTATGATGTACAGGCTTCGGATGAGCTTCTAGACTAAGACAGACTGGAAAGAAGGAAAGAGATTACTTCAGAATATTCAGTCACTGAAAACCTTCTGAGTAGCACTGGAACATTGTCAAATAGCACCAGAAGACTGAATGTTGAAACATGATGAAGAGTGTAGGAATACTGTCATATATAATGTCAGAAGACGAGCCCCTCAGGTTGGAAGGCCCTCAAAATATGACTGCAGAAGAACTGCCTCCTCAAAGTAGAGTTGACCGTGCTGATACAAATGAAGTAAAGCTCCTGTGACCTTCATTTACTAATGGGACACAATTCAAAATGAAGAAAAACAGCTGCAAACATCCACTAATAATCAGAACATGGAATGTACTAAGTATGAATCTAGGAAAATTGAAAATTGTAAAAATTGAAATGTAATACATAAACATCGATATCCTAGGCATTACTGAACTGAAATGGACTGGTATTGGTCATTTAAAATGTGACAGTCACATGGCTTACTGTGCTGAGCATGACAAATTTAAGAGGAATGGTGTCACACCATAATCAAAAACAGCATTTCAATATCTATCTTTTTTTTTAAAGTTTTTATTGTGAATTATGTGATAGTTTATGTGGGAGAACATCAGCTTTACATTCATCCTGTCATAATTTGTTTCATTGCAATGATTACAATCCCCTCTATGCCTCAAAAAACAACCCAAGGGTACACCCTACAAACCTACCTCCCAGCCGCCAGCACACAGTCCCTCTACCTCCCTGAGTCCAGAGTCTGCAGAAGCTCCATCTGTCTATGTCATCATCTCTTCCTCCATCTCTGATGTCACTGCTTCTTTGGGTAATAGGTCCCAAATTCCATTCTTCTCACTTGATGGTCCCAGGGACCTCCTCTCCTGGGCTGCAAAGTCAGCCACTTCCCTCCTTTTGTTACAAATGTCTACCTTTACATTTTCAACCCTCACAGTCAGTCCTGTTAGCAATTATTCACTATTGTAACACAAGAGTCTTATCCCCATCTCCTTTAATCAACCCCATCCAGGTAAATTGAAAACCACTCAGTGGAGATTCTACCTTCCCCTGTACCCTCTGAAACTAGGCTCCCTCTTGAACGCTTGTAAGCCAGTCACTTCTTACCTTTGTAGTCCTTCCCCTACCCCTTTTTGGGTAGCCAGTGCCTAAATTGCCCATTTCTGTCAACTCTGCGTACCAAGGGGGTGGGAATGATCTTCTCTGTGAAGGTTTGTTCCCTCTTTTGAGCTACTACATCCATAAGTATAGGTCAAGTTCATCAAATTGTAGCAGAATAAGAAGATGGGTTCTGCAAAGAAAAACGTGGCATCAGAATTGGAAGAAGACTCATTAACAACCTGCGATATGCAGATGATACAAACTTGATCGCTGAAAGTGAAGAGGACTTGAAACATTTACTTATGAAGA
>NW_006408552.1:22587452-22588821 GCF_000296735.1 Chrysochloris asiatica | reverse complement strand
CTCTAGTCGTGTTCTGATCATCCAGCCATTGATGCCAGGTCAAATGGGTACGATCTGCAAGTGTGGGTGTTCTTGTTTATTCCCCCCTCACTTTATATCAGCTGGATGCTTCACACTCTGTTCTAGTCCTCTGGGGCCATGTCCCTGCCCCTGGGCCCAGGAGTCCCCAGGTCTTGTCATATTGCTAGTTAACCAGGTCTCCATCCAGGTTAACAGGAGTCTACTGAATGTGGCCAAACTCAGTTCACAACTTTGTTGCTGTTTTTCACCCTCTTCCCCTTATCGGTGACCAATGTGGTCAGCAGCAGGACTGTTTGATGCCTGTTAGTGTTTTTCATTTGAGTTTCAGTCTTAGAAGGGTGTTTGCTTTGAGGGGATCTAACCACTTGCCTTGATGGCTCCCTCCCTGGGGAACAACTTGCTTGTTCTTGTACTAGTCAGTTGGACTGCTGTTATTTGTTATTGCTTTTTATTTTTTTCTGCTGGTCTTTCTTTCAAGAAGTATCTTCTGTTCTTCTAGCGGCTCCAGACTGGTCTGCTTGTTCTTTCATGTGGGAATGTCCCACCTCAGAAGATTACTGTCTTGTGCAGTGCAAAGGCTCTGCAGGGAGCCTCCTTCACTGGGCAAGTTCTAGCCCCATTTTAGTTATTCCAAACAGTTACAGGCTAAATACAGATGTACAAGTTTTCTCTGTTGATGTTTCTGACTACTCCTCTCTCTCCCCTTCAAGTGTCTATTTTAAAATAGTAAGCAAGGGAAACCAAGATTCAAAAGGCAGCCAAGCATCTTAACATAATTTCCCCACTTTTACCCATTCAAACCATGCCTCAATCTTTTTATCCACGAGCCCTGTTGTTCCACATTTGTGCTTATATCGTTATTTACCTCTATCCTATTTAGCCCATGTAAACCTGCCTAGCTATTCTCCCATCTGCCTTATTTTTCCTTTTCCCTTCCCCTTCTAGTGTATGCTCCCATCCCAAGCACCCAAACTGTTGTGTGTCTATTCCATACCCTCTGTTCCACTATCCTATGCCTATCCCTACCCTGTGCTTCAACTCCCCCTTCCATCCCCTCATCCTACCCCATACACCCCAGTAACCACCACCACCAACAACAAAATAAAATTAATTAATAATAAAAAAAGAAAGAAAAAAGAATCCCCCCCCCCTTTTAGTGAGGGTGCTTTTTCTTAATCTTTTACAATAATGGATCTATGCCGTATTTCTCCTTTTGTGACTGACTGATTTCACTCAGCATAATGTCCTCAAGGTTCATCCATGTTATGCAGTAGTTTGCTACTTCCTTGTTATTCTTCAGGGTAAGATAATATTCCATTGTGTGTATGTACCAAAGTTTGTTTATCCA
>NW_006408552.1:22575080-22587352 GCF_000296735.1 Chrysochloris asiatica | reverse complement strand
TTGTTTCGTTCTGCTGTGCATGGAGTCGCTATGAGTCAGTTCCGACTCAATGGCACCTGACAACAACAACAACAACAACAACAACAACTCTTTGTCCTCCGCTTCTTTCTTCTTTTAGTCGAGTTCTGATCATCCAGCCATTGAAGCCAGGTCAAGTGGGTACTATCTGCAAATATGGGTGTTCTTGTGCATCTCCCTCACTTCATACCACCTGGATGCTTCACTCTCCACTCTAGTGCTCTGTGGCCATGTCACTGTCTCTGGGCCAGAAGTTCCCAGGTCTTGCAATACTGCTGGCCAACCAGGTCTCAATACAGATTCACAGGAGTCCATTGAACGTGGTCGGACTTAGCTCACAACTTCATTCCTATTTTTCTCCCACTTCCCCTGATGAGTGACCAACATGGCTACCAGTCAGACCACATGCCTGCTCATGTATTCCCCCTAAGTCTTAATCTTGGAAGGGGGTTTGCCCTGAGGAGACCTGACAACATGCCTTGATGGCTCCCGGGTGAAAAACTTGCTTGTTCTTGTAGTAGTCATTTGGACTGCCATTATTGTTTTTGATTTTTCCTGTTGGTCTTTCTTTCAAAAAATATTTTCTGTTCTTCTAGCTGCTCCAGGTGAGTCTGCTTGTCCTTTCAAGTGGAAATTTCCCATCTCAGAAGATTCTGGATGGGGTTCAGGATTCCACATATGGTTTCATGCAATGCAAAGGCTCAGCAGGAAGCCTCCTTCACTGAGCAAGTTCTGGCCCCATTTTAGGTATTCCAATAAGTTATAGGCTGAAGACTTAATTACAAGCTTTCTATGGTGATATTTCTGGCTATTCCTTTCTCTCCCCATCAACTGTCTCTTTTACAATGGAAGGCAAGGGAAACCAAGATTCAAAAGACAGCCAAGCATCTAAACATTATTTCCCCGCTTTTACCCATTCAAACCATGCCTCAATCCCTGTATCCCAGAGCTCTGTTGTTCCAAGGTTGTGCATACATCCTTATTTACCTCTGTCCCACCTAGCCCATGCAAACCTGCCTTCAGGTAGCATAATATTCCATGTGTGTATGTACCACAGTTTGTTTATCCATTCTTCCACTGATGGACACTTAGGCTGCCTCTATGTTTTTGCTATTGTAAATAGTGCTGCTATGAACATTGGTGTGCATATACATACTCGTGTTATGGCTCATATTTCTTGTGGGTAAATACCAAGTAGAGGAATTTCTGGATCATAATGTATTCAATACCTATCTTGAATAACAGTACTGTTTGTGATAGGATAATATCCTTACACCTACAAGGAAGACCAGTTAATAACACTATTATTTAAATTTGTGTGCCCACCACTAAAGCCAGTGATGATGAAATTGAAGAATTCTACCAACTTTTTCAGTGTGAAATTAATCCAATATGCCATCAAGATGTATTGATAATTACTGGTGATTGGAGTACAAAGGTTGGAAACAACGAAGGATTAGTCATTGGAAAATATGTCTTGGTGATAGAAATGACGTTGGAGATTGCATGATAGAATTTTGCAGACCAATGACTTGTTAATTGCAAATACCTTTTTAAAACAACATGAAAGACACATAGACCTCAGCAGATAGAATACACAGAAATCAAACTGACTACATCTGTGGAAAGAGACAATGGAGAAGCTCCATATCATTAGCCAAAACAAGACCAGGGGTAGACTGTGGAACAGAGCATCAATTGCTCATATGCAATCTCAGTTTGAAGTAGATGAAAATCTAAACATTCCATGAGAGCCAAAATATGATCTTGAACTTTTTCCACCTGAATTCACAGATCATCTGAAGAACAGATTTGATGAATTACACACTAATGACTATTTTCTTCCTTTTTTAAAAAAACAAAAACAAAACAAAAAACCAAAACTTTATTCTGCGTTGAGTGAAGGTTTACAGAGCAGATCGTCAGCTTTACAGTTATCAAATCCTACACTTCATTTCATCTCAATGATTGCAGTCCCTTCAGTGTAACATCTCTTATCCCACTTCATCTCTGTTTTTTTGTTTCAATCCCTCTTTCTTTTGAAATTCTTCTGAAGTGTGTTCAGTTTCTCGGCTTCCTATTGACAGCTCTGTGAAGTTACCTTCCTGTGCTGCTGACCTGGAAATGGTGCTTACTTTGTTTCAGGAGGGCCACACCGCACCAAGCCTGCTGAAAATCTCCTTCTTCACAGTGTTCATTCATTTCTTCTTCTATTCAATATTCAATTTATTATTATTTTTCTTTCCATTTGCTGCTCAGGGTTCCAAGATGGTAATCTGTATCTCTTTCTCTTGGTTTCTTAGGTCTTTGTGGTAAAGGGAGATGATGGTGTATTTGAATTAGCTGCTGTTTCCTCCCCATATGTTGTTGAGTATGTTGACATTTATGTAACTCATCTACATTCAGCCTATTCTTGACTTATCTGGACCATTTTGGCCTTGATTTAACTTCATTACATTTCATATGTCCTAGTGTTACTGAGTTTAAAAAGTAAAATTCTATACAGTAAATGCAGGAACAGTATTTCGAATATCATGGGTACTTAAGACGTATCCGTTGTTCAATTCTTCTGTGTTCTATATTAAGATGATTAAGATTACTGTTGATTGAATTATACATAAATAAGGGAATTGGTGGGTGGATGAAGCTCTGAGATTGATCTCATGCCATCTTACACTTTACTACACTCAAGTAGACCAAAAGTTGAAAAATTACTGGGTTATACATTGTTTTAAAATGGACAAAAGATATTAAATTAGTGAATAATATGTAAATACAGGGTCATTTCCACTGTAAAAAAAAAAAAAAAATCCCACAGGTTTCTGGCTTCTCTAGAACAATTATAAGATTGGACAGCACTCCGTACATTTCTGCCTTGTTGGAGTTGAATAGCAATTACTTATTTGGATGGGACTTAAGTTCTCATTTTCCATGATCTATTCCTAATATGGTTCAGTCAGTTCAGACCAGAGGCATTTGGGTTTGTGGATCCTGTATTAGAGTGGCGTTCTCCCAGACCTCCCCACTCTGACTCTGCCTGGGTTTATGGTTTTGTTCTTGGTCTCTATGTTAACTGCTAGCCCCAAACTACAGCTCAGCAGAGGAGGGCCTTCACATTTCTCTGTGACAAATCTGGTCTATTGTACTAAGCTAAAAGCAGATCAGGTCATGCATCTCTGGCTCACCTAGGTTACTAAGCAGATCAGCAGGTTCTTATCCCTCAGGACAGCTGTGTAGTCCAGCCTCTTGCTTCCTCTCTCCTGAGCTGGCTCCTGGGTGACAGATGGAACACCACAGACATATCAAATGCCCCTCTATTTGTAATGATTTGCCTGGCTCTCGGTCCCTGCTGCCCTCTAACCTGCACAGTTGCAGCCACTTAGCCTCCAGCAGCAGCCTCTGCCCTGCTGTGATGCAGGGCTCCATGCAGGCCATGCTCAGAGAATTATTAGGAGCTCTTGGCTAAGAGCTCTGGCCCTCACATGGATAATCCCAGTGGGGCTGCATCAGAGCATAGAAACTGGTGGTTACTCTGAAATCATTGCCTTCTCTTGGATGCACTTTTGGGAATAATCACTTGTAGCTTCTTGCTAGAGGCTGGTGAAAACAAAAGCAAACAAAAACAGGGAGTGATAAATGAGGCGGGTGGTTCATCCTCTCCAGCTGGAGGAAAAAAGCATGAGACCTCAGTGTGCTCTGATAGAAAGGGACTGAAGAGGGCGACAACCTTTCCCCCTCCTTTCCCATCACACAAAACAGAAATTAAAGCTGCAGTCTACGTAATGGTGGCTAAACATAGAGTAATCTTGTGATAATGTTGGAGAGGGGATTTAATCATTGCCCACTAGTGCCTGCATTTGAAAGTAAGAAGGAAAGTCATTCACCCCTTTGGTATTGACTTTGTTTCACCCCTTTTATCAAAAATTCTTCACACATAAGTGGCAGAAACTCTAGTTCAAACTAGTGACAGAACTACTGGGAGTTCATTGCCCCAGTCGAGAATATGGGCCTTGCTTCAGTTCCGGCTCCCATAATGTCACAGGACCAGGCTCTCCCTCTCCTTTCCTCACCTTTGCCTCTTCTGGGTTGACTCCATTGTCAGATTCTTTATCAGCATGGTGGCAAGATGACTTGATCTGTGTAGCCTTCCAAGTCCAAGACATTGTTAAAAAAGGAATATACATGTAAAATCAGATTGTTATGGATTGAATTACGTCCTCCTAAAATATGCATTGCAATTCTAAATTCTCTCCCTGTAGAAGAGGAGCTCTCATGGTACTGGGGGTTAATTGTTGGACTTTACGTTTGGCTGTTTGAACTCACCATTTTCTCCATGAAAGAAAGGTGAGGTTGTCCGGTACCATAAAGACTGCAAGCTTGCAACAGCTCTGGACCAGTTAGATTTTGTCCTGTATGGTCACGATGAGTTAGAATTGACTTGATGATATGGTGGAGATACCTGTGGATATAATCCTGTTTAGAAAAAAGGGTTTTATGTTAGGTTATCACCACTTGTCTGTTGTCACATTGTGGTGGCTTGTTTGTTGTTGCGATGCTGGAAGCTGTGGCACCAGTATTTTTGTTAAACTTTTTGTTGTGAATTGAGTGAAGGATTGCAGAGCAGATCATCAGTTTTACATTCAACAGATCATAGACTTTGCTTTATTACAATGATTGTGATCCCTTTCATGTACCATCAGTTAACTGTATTTACCTCTATTCAATTTAACTTTTCCATTCCTCCCTCTACATCCTACTACCTTCATCTTTCCTTTGTAAACCTCTTTCTTATTGTTTACTGAATATCCCATCACCCATGTTACATGTGTCTACTCTGTAACCTGTGAATAACCCCCTTGCCCTGTAACCATCATAGAGCATTTCTTTTATCAAGGAGACTTTTCTTAACAGTTTACAGCAATGGTCTCATATTTGTTCTTTTGTGATGGGCTAATTTCACTGACCATAATGTATTCCAAGTTCATCCAGGTTGAGAGGTGTTGTGCAGATTAATAGTTATTCTTCAGTGTTGCATAGTGTTCTATTGTGTGCATCGTACCAAAGTTTGTTTAACCATTCTTCTGTTGTTTAACCATTTAGGCTGTCTCCATCTGTTTTATGTGTCTTGTAGACAGCATATTGAAGAATCCTGTTTTCTTATACATTCTGCCATGCTCTTCCTCTTGACTGGTGCATTTAATCCATTTACATTCAGTGTAATTATTGATTGGTATGAATTGATTCCACCACTGGTCTGTCAGTTTGTTGTACTGTGGTGACTTGTATGTTGCTATGATGCACCATTATTTTAAATATAAGCAGGTTCACCTGTGGTGGACAGGTTTCAGCTGAGTTTCCAGACTAAGCTAGACTAGGAAGGAGAGGTGGATTACGTCTCAATGTTTAGTCACAGAAAACATTATGAATAGCAGTGGAACACTGTCAAATAGCTCTAGGATATTGAAACAGCATAAATAACACTAGACTATTGTAAGAAGATGAGGCCTTCATGTTGGAAGGCACTCAAAATATGAGTGCGGTGAGCTGTATCCTCAAAGTAGAGTTGACTGTTATGATGCAAATGGAGTAGCTTTCATAACTTTCATTTCTAATGTGGCACACCTCAAAATGAGGAGAAAGAGCTATAAACATCAATTAATTATCAGAACATGAAATATGTGAACTGGAAGTTGTAAAAAATATGACAACTGGAAGTTGTCAAAAGTGAAATCGAATGCACAAAGGTCAATATCCTAGGCAGTTTTTGTTGTTATTAGGTGCCATGGAGTTGCTACCAACTCATAGTGATCCTATGAACAACAGAACAAAACACTGCCTGATCCTGTACCGATCTCATAATCATTGCTAGTCTTGAGTCAATTACTGCTACCACTGTGCAACCCATCTCATTGGGGGTCTTCATCTTTTTCACTGACCCTCCACATTACCAAGCATGATGTTCTTCTCCACAGACTGGTCCCTCCTGATAATTTGTTCAAAGTATGAGAGATAAAGTCTGGTCATCCTGGCTTCAGAGGAACATTATGGCTGTATATTTTCCAACACATATTTGTTTGTTCTTCTGGCAGCCCATATTCTCCAACACCATAACTCAAATGCATTAATTCTTCTATAGTCTTCTTTATTCATTGTCCAACTTTCACATACATTTGAGGCTATTGAAAATACCATGGCTTTTAGGTAAGGCTCACCTTAGTCCTCAAATTGAATTTTTTTCACGTGAATATTTTAAAGAGGTCTTGTGAAACAGATTTGCCCAATACACTGTCGTTTGAGTTCTTGACTGTTGTTTTCATGAGTCTTGATGATTGCTCTGTGGAAAATGAAGTCTTTGACAACTTGAATTTTTCCTCCATTTTTATTAATGTGGTTTATTGGCTCAGTGGTGAGGATTTTTGTTTTATCTACATTGAGGTGTAACACATACTGACAACTGTGGTCATTGACCTTCATCAGTAAGTATTTTAAATTCTCTTTGCTTTCAGAAAGCTAAATTGTATCATCTGCATATTGCAGGTTCTTAATGTGTCTCCCTCCAATCCTGATACCACGTTATACAGAATATAATCCAGTTTCTTCTTTTGTTTGTTCAGCATACATATTGGATATGTATGGGGAAAGAATACAATCCTGGTGCACACCTTTGTTAATTTAAAATCATTCCATGTCCCCTTGCTCTGTTCAAACTACTGCCTGTTGGTCTATATATAGGTTCCTCATGAGCACAATGAAATGTTCTGGAATACTCATTTTATGGCATGTTGCCCATAACTTGTCATGATTCACACAATTGAAAGCCTTTGTGTAGTCAATAAAGCACTGGTAAATATCTTTCTGGTATTCTTTACTTTCAGTCAACATCCATCTGACGTCAGCGATGATATGCCTTGTTCCATGACCTCATCTGAATCTAGCTTGAACCTCTGACAGTTCCCTGTCAATATACTATTGCAGCCATTTAAAAATTATTGTTAGAAAAATTTTGCTTGCATGTGATATTAATGGTATTGCCTAATAAATTCAGTATTCTGCTGTGTCACCTCTCTTTGGAATGGGCACAAATACAGATCACTTTCAATTAGTTGGCCAGGTAGCTATCTTGCAAATTTCTTGGAAAGATGATTGCTGCATCAGTTTGTTTGAAAGATTTCAATTTGTATTCCATCAATTCCCAGAGCCTTTATCTTTGCCAGTGCTTTAGTGCACTTTGGACTTCTTCCTTCAGTATCGTTGGCTCTTGAGCATATGCTACCTCTTGAAATTGTTGAACATTGACAATTTCTTTTTTGGTACAGTGACTTTATGTATTTATTCCATTGTCTTTTGATGCTCTATGTATCATTTAATATTTTACCCCCAAAAATCCTTCAATATTGCAAGTTGAGACTTGGAACTTTTCTTTAGTTCTTTCAGTTTGAGAAATGCTGAGTGTGTTCTTCTGGTTCTCTAACTCCAGGTCATTGCACATTTCATTATAATATTTGACTTTGTCCTCTTAAGTTGCCCTTTTAAATTTTCTGTTCACCTCTTTTACCTCCTCATATCTTCCATTTGCTTTAGCATCTCTATGCTAGAGAGCAAGATTCAGAGTCATTTCTGATATCCATTTTGGTGCATAAATTTGAATAAAAGTGGTGTTAACTGGTGTTGTTAAGTGCCATCTAGTTGGTTCCAACTCATAGTCACCCTGTATAGGGCTTCTGAGGAGTAGCTAGTGAGTAACTTCACAGTCCAGTGCATTAACCCGCAGCACCACACCAGGACTCTGGTCTTCCTAATAGGTGTACGGATATTATTCTACCACATAAATCTTTCACTCTTCTTGTTTATTATGAATGTCACACTATTTCTCTTTGTAATTCCAGGCATAGTAAACCATATGACTGTCAGAATTTAACTTGCCAGTATCTGTCCATTTCAGCTCACTAATGAATAGGGTCCACCACTCATCTGTCAGTTTGTTGTACTGTGGAGGCTTGCATGCAGCTGTGATTCAGGAAGCTATGCCATCAGTATTATAAATACAATCAGGGTCACCAAGGATGGAAAGGTTTCAGCTGAGCTTCTAGACTAAGAGAGACTAGGAAAAAGGACAGATGAAGTACTTCAGAATATTTAGTCACTTAAAACCTTATGAATAGCAGAGGAACGCTGTCAGATAGCATCAAAATATTGAGTATTGAAACATGATGAAGAGCACCAGAATATTGTCAGAAATAGTGCTGGAAGATGAGCCCCTCAGGCTGGAAGACACTCAAAACAGGACTTCAGAAGAGCTGCCTCCTTAATATCGAGGTGACCATGATGAGGCAAATGAAGTAAAGCTTTTGGGACCTTCATTAGCTGATGGAGCACAATTCAAAATGAAGAAAAACAGCTGTACACATCCATTAATAATCTGAACATGGAAAGTACAAAGTATGAGTCCTGGAAAATTAGACGTTGTCAAAAATGAAATGCATAGACATTGATATACTAAGCATTAGTGAGCTGAAATGGTATTGGCCATTTTGAATCTGACAGTCACATGGTTTACTATGCCAGGAATGACAAATTGAAGAGGATTGGCATCACATTCATCATCAAAAGAACATTTCAAGATGTATGTTGAAGTATAATGCTGTGATAGGATAATATCCAAATGCCTACAAGGAAGACCAGTTAATACAACTTTTATTCAAATGTATGCATCAACCACTAAAGCCAGTGATGATGAAATTGAAGAATTCTACCCACTTATTCAATCTGAAATTAATCAAACATGCCATCAAGATATATTGATAATTACTGGCAATTGGGATGCAATTGTTGGAAACAAAGAGGAAGGACAAAATTGGAAAATACGGCCTTGGTGATAGAGACGATGCAGGAGATGGCATGATAGAAGTTTGCAAGATCAATGACTTGTACATTGCAAATACCTTTTTTAAACAACATAAATGACAACTATAAACATGGACCTTACCAAATGGATTAAACAGAAATTAAATTGACAACATCTGAGAAAAGAGATGGTAGAAAAGCTCTGTATTATTAGTCAAATCAAGGCCAGGTCCAGAATGTAGAACAGACCATCAATTCCTCATGTGCAAGTTCAGGCTAAAGCTGAAAACAACAAATTAAGCCCATGAGAGTTTAATATGACCGTAAACATATCTTACTTGAAATTTAAAAACTCCATATCTTCAGCCAAAACAAGTCCAGGGGCAGTAGACCATCAACTGTGGAGTAGACCATCAAGTGCTCATATGCAAGTTCAGGTGAAGCTGAATGAAATTAAAACAAGTCCACAAGAAATGTAATATGACTGTGAACATATCCTAACTGAATCTAGAGATCATCTCAAGAACAAATTTTATGCATTAGACATTAATGCCCAAAGACCAGAGGAGTTGTGGGATGACATCAAAATCATCATATAAGAAGAAAATTTCTTGTCATTAACAAGACAAGAAAGAAGTGAAAGACCAAAATGGATGTCAGAAGATTCTCTGAAACTTCCTCCCCAGTGTAGAGATGTTAAAGCAAATTGAAGACATGAGGAGGTAAAAGAGCTAAACAGAACATTTCAAGGGGCAACTCAAGAAGACAAAGTCATCTATTATAATGAAATGTACAAAGACCTGGAGTTTAAAACAAAAAGGGAAGAACATGCTCATCATTACTCAAGTTGAAAAAACTGAAGAAAAAGTGTAAGCCTTGACTTGAAATATTGAAGGATTCTATGTGCAGACTATTAAATGATGCAGAAAGCATCAAAAGAAGATGGGATGAATAAACAGATACACCGTACCCCCCCCCCCAAAAGGCTTATATTCAAGCATTTCAAGAGGCTGCATATGGTGCTAGCCAATGATACTGATATGTGATCCTGATGTGGGCCTGGTATGACTCTGAAGGATAATACACTGGACAGCAAGGTTGGTTTGAATTGCAAGGAAAGTGGTTCAAATGCACCAGCTGCTCCTCAGAAATCACATACAAGGTCATTATGAGTTGGAACCTCCTGGATGGCACTTAACAACAACAGCAGTGGTACTGAAGGATCAAGTTCAAGCTTCACTGATCACATTGTCAAAAAACAAGGCTCTGGGAATTAATAAAATACAAACTAATGCAGCACTGGAGGCACTCCCTTATCGATGCCAAGTAAACTGGAAGACAGCTACCTGGTCGACTGATTGGAAGAGATCCATATTTATGCCCATTCCAAAGACAGGTGACCCAGTGGGATTAGAAAATCATCCAACAATATCATTAATACCACATGCAATTAAAATGTTGCCAAAGATAATTTGAAAAATGGCTGCCAGAGTACATTTACAGGGAACTTCTTAAGGATCAAGCCAGATTGAGTCGAGGATGTGGAATGAGGAATATCATTGCTGACGTCAGATGGCTATAGCTGGGAGCAGAGAATATCAAAAAGATGTTGACTTGTGGTTTACTGACTCTGAAAATGCTTTTGATTGTTTGGATTATGACAAACTATGGACAACACTGTGAAAAACAGATATTCCAGAACATTTACTTTTGCTTATGTGGAACCTATATGGTCATTCAAACAAAACAAACAGATATTGAATCATTTAAAATCAGGAAATGTGTGCATAGGGTTGTATTCTTTTATCATACTTATTCAATCTGTGGAGTCCTGGTGTGGCGCTGTGGGTTAATGCGCCAGACTGCAAAGTCGCTTGAACCAAAATGTCAGCGGTTCAAGGTCACTAGTCATTCCTCAGAAACCCTATACAGAATCGCTATGGGTCGGAACCAACTCGACGGCATTAAACAACAACATTCAATCTGTATGCTGAGCAAATAATCCAAAAGCTGGGTTATATGAAGAAAAACATATATCAGGAATGTAGGAAAACTCATTAGCAACCTACAATATGCAAATGATACAACCTTGCTGGCTGAAAGCGAAGAGGACGTAAAATATTTATTGATGAAGATCAAAGACCACAGCTTTCATGATGGGTTGCACCTCAGTGTAAAGAAAACAAGAATCATCCCCACTGAACCAAATAACATCATGATAAATGGAGAAAAAAACTGAAGTTGTCAAAGACTTCATTTTGCTAGAATCCACAATCAACACTCATGAAAGCAGCTGACAAGAAATAAAATGATGTATTGCATCAGGGAAATCTGTAGCACAAGACCTCTTTAAAGTGTTTTAGAGCAAAGATGTCAGTTTGAAGACTAAAATACACCTAATTCAAGCCATGGTATTCTCAATAACCTCGTGCATGTGAAAGTTGGACAATGAATAAGGAAGACTGCAGAAGAATCGATGAATTTGAGTTACGGTATTAGAGAATATTAAAGGTACCATAGGCTGCCTGTAGGATAAGCACTCAACCACAAGATTGGTTAGAACCACAGGGTTGGTGGTTCAAACTCACCAGCTACTCCTTGGAAACCCTATACAGGGTCACTATGATTTGAAAATGACTTGACAGCACTTAACAACAACATAGACTGCTAGCAGAACAAACAAATCTGTGTTGGAATAAGTACAGCTGGAATACTCCTAGGAAGTCAGGATGGCAAGACTTTGTCTCTCATGTTTTGCATATGTTATCAGGAGGGACCAGTCCCTGGAGAAGGACAGCATGCTTCATAAAGTTGAGGTTCAGAGAAAAAGAAAATTGGCATAGTGGCAGCAGCAATGGGCTCAAATTTAACAATAATTGTGAGGATAGAGCAGGGTTTCTATGAGTCAGAAATGATTGGACAGTACCAATCAAGAACAAAACCAAATGAATTGATTGCTGTCATTTTGCTGAGTGTATTTTTTTGTACTGCAGTTGGTTTCTTTGTTCCACAAAATATCTGCACTGAGATAATTTTGGTTGTAGGTCTTGTTTTCATTTTAATTTCTGTTGTGTTAATGGTACTAAATCTTTCTGATTTTCCTCTTTTTTATTTTGATGTGAAGATGTGCTAATTTTCTTTCAGGTTATTCTGTAATTTACTAATTTTCCCCTGTTTAAATCAGTCTATTTTATCTTCAAATCTATTTGATTTCCTAGCCATTTGGAAGTTTTCTATCTACACTATTCGCTCTCTTTCTCTCTCTCTCTCTTTTTTTTTTTGCAGTTGACTTCATTATAAATTGATAACTTTTGTCCCCTCTTTGCAGTCTTGTTGTTGTTGTTGTTGTCAGGTGCCATCGAGTCGGAACCGACTCATAGCGACTCCATGCACAGCAGAACGAAACAATG
>NW_006408552.1:22550434-22571105 GCF_000296735.1 Chrysochloris asiatica | reverse complement strand
ATATTTTGGAAATTAGTCCATTGTCTGATGTGTCATTGCAAAAGATTTTTTCCCATTCTGTGGGCTCCCTTTTTACTCTTTTGATGAAGTCTTTTGAGGCACATAAGATTTTAATTTTTAGTATGTTCCATTGATCTATTTTGTCTATTTTTGTTTGTGTAAGTTACAAAATGTTTGGTAGTCTGTGTATGCCCTGTATTAGAGCTCTCACATTTTCCCCTATTTTTTCATTGATGGCCTTTGTAATTCTGGGATTCGTATTTAGGTTTTTTAATCCATGCTGAGTTGGTTTTTGTATAACGTGTGTGGTAAAGGTCTTGCTTCAATCTTTTGCATATTGCTTTCCAATTCTGCCAGCACCATCTGTTGAAGAGACTATCCCCTAGCCATACGATATACTTAGGTACTTTGTCAAAAATCAGTTGGCTGTATGTGGATGGGGTTAATTTCTGGATTCTCAATTCTGTTCCACTGATCAAAGTATCTTTCATTATACCAGTACCAGGCTGTTTTGACCACTGTAGCCGTGTAGTAAATTTTGTAATCAGGGAGTGAGAGCCTTCCCACCCTGTTCTTCTTCTTAAGCAGTACTTTGCTTATCTTTGGTCTCTTTCCTTCCATATAAAGTTTGTAATTTTTTTTCCATCTCTTTGAAGAATGTCACTGAAATCTGGATTCGGATTGCATTATATGTGTAAACTGCTTTGGGAAGTATTGAGATTTTCACAATGTTAAGTCTTCCTATCCAGGAGCATGGTATATTCTTCCATTTTTGTAAGTCTCTTTTGGTTTCTTGTAGTAGTGTTCTGTAGTTTTCTTTGTATAGGTCCTTTGTTTCTCTGGTTACATTTATTCCTAAATATTTCATCCTTTGTGTGGCTATTGTAAATGGTATTGTTTTCCTAATGTCCTTTTCCACCACTGTCATTATTAGTATAGAGGAATCCAACTGATTTTTGTATGTTGATCTTATATCCTGCCACTTTGCTGAATCCTCCAATGAGGTCTAGTAGCTTTTTTAACTGAGTCTTTCATGTTTCCTATGTATATGATGATGTCATCTACAAATAGAGAGAGTTTTACTTCCTCTTTGCCAATCCGGATACCCTTGATTTCTTTATCTTGCCATATAACTCTGGCTAAGACTTCCAAAACAATATTTAATAGGCATGGTGATCCTTGTCTGGTTCCTATTCATAAATGGAAGGCTTTCAGTTTGTCTCCATTGGGAGTTATGTTGGCTGTTGGTTTTGTATATATGCTCTTAATTATGTTGAGGAGTTTCCCTTCGATACCTTCTTTGTTGAGTGAAATTAGCCAGTCACAAAAGGACAAATACTGCATAAGACAAAGATTGTAAATGTTTAAGAAAAGATACCCATAGTAAAAGGAGAAAAAAATACTTTGTTGATTACCAGTGGGGGTAGGATGAGGAGGTTGAGGGGTGGAGGGAGGGGACGATAGAGCACAGGGTAGTGGGTGGACACATCATAGTTCGGGTGTTGGGGATGGCAATACACAAGAAGGGGGAGGGGTGGAAGAACAAGGACGATGGGGAACCCTGAGGCAGGTAAGCATGGGCTGAATGAGACAGAGGTAAACAGTGATGTATGATCAACCTTGGAACAACAGGGCTTTGTAATATGGGATCGAGGCATAATCTGAAGAGGAGAAATAATGTTAAGATGCTTGACTGACTTATGAATATTGGTTTCCCTTGACTACTATTTAAAATAGACACTTGAGTGGGATAGAAAAGAATGCTGGGAAACATGATTACAGAAAGCTTTTAAGCCTGTCCTCAGCCCATAACCATTTGGAATACCTAAAGGGTTCTAGAACTTGCCCAACAAAATTGGTTTCTTGTGGAGCCTTTGCAGTGTGTAGGACCTTAGGTGGGGGGGGGGAGGGGCATTCCCACTGCAAAGGATAAGCAGACCAGCTTGAAACGGCTAGAGCAATACAAGATACATCTTCAAAGAAATATCAGCAAGAAAAACCCAAAACAAAAATGGTAGTATGATTGGCTACTACAAGAACAAGCAAGTTGTTTGTTGAAGAGCCATCAAGGCAAGCAATCAAGTCCCTTCAGGACAAACCTCTCTCCAAGACTGAAACTCAAAGGGAACACATGAGCAGACAAGTAAGCTTGCCAGTGACCATATTGGTCTGTTGGTGAGTGGAAGAAGGAGAAAGGTAGCAATGAAGAAATGGGCTGAGTTCAACCATGCTCCGTAGACTCCCATTGACCTGAAAATGAGAGAAAGAGGAAGGGCTGGTTGGTCTGAATTGTGTTGAGACCTGGGGATTCCTGAGCCCATGGACAAAGACATAGCTATGGAAGTCTAGAGCTGATAGTGAAGCATCCAGCTGATATGAAGTGAGGGGAAATGCACAAGAATATCCAAACTTACAGATAGTATCCATTTGATCTAACCTTGATGGCTTGATAATCAGAACTCAACTAGAGGAAAATAAAAAAACAACACTTTTTGATAAAGGAAATGAGAGTAAATTGCTACAATTCGATGAACTTGACCTATAATTATGGATGTAGTAGCTCAAAACTATCAACTGAGAGGGAAGGAGTCTTCATATCAAGTATCAATCCTATCCACTCTGTATATAGGGTAGATAGGGATGGGCAACTTAAGCATTGGCTACCTAAAATGAGGGGGCAATAAAGATGCAAAGTGACTGGCTTACAAATATTCAAGAGAGAGTTTAGTTTAAGAGTATGCAGGGGAAGGTAGAGTCCCCACTGAATAATTTTCATCTTGTCTAGATGGCTCTGGTGAAAACAGATGGGGATAAGATTCATATGATTCAATAGTGAGTAATTGTTTTCATGACTAATTGAGACTGTCACAACTATAAAGGTAGAAGTCTGTAACAAAAATGGGGGAGTAGTTAATCTTATAGTACAGGAACAGAGAACTCTAGGACAATCAAGGGAGAAGAAAACGAGTAGAATGCGGGACCTTATCCAGAGAAACAGTGACACCAGAGAGATGGAGGCAGAGATGAGGACATGGAAAGTGAGAGCAGCTGAGGACTCTGGACTCATAGAAAGAGCATTTCTCAAGGTAAAAGAACTGAAGAAAAAAAAAATCAAACCTTAACTTGTGTTATTGAAGGATTCTATGGACAAAACATTGGCTAATTTAGAAAGCATCAGAAAAAGATGGAAGGAATATAGTCACTGTACAAAAAATAAATGGTTGATTCCTTCAATACCATTGGTTCTTAGTCATATACTGCCATTTCAAGAGGTAGCATATGATTAAGAACTGAAGAAATCCAAGCTTTATGGAAGTCATTGGTGAAAAAAAAAGGCTCCAGGAATTATGGAATACAAAATGAAATGTTACAACAAACTTATGATTTTGAAGTATTAGAGGTGCTCACTTTTCTATGCCAAGAAGTTTGAACAAGAGCTTCCTAGACAACTGAATGCAAGAGATCCATATTTGTGTCCTTTCCAAAAGAAAGATGACTCAATGGAATATGGAAATCACAGGACATTATCATTAATATCATATACAAGTAAAATTTTGCTGTAGAAAATTAAAACAAAACAAAAAATAATTGCAGCAGTACGTTGACAGGGAGCTTCCAGGAGACATGGAACAAGTAATATCATTGCTGATGTCAAATAGATGTTGGCTGGAAGGAGAGAGAACCAGAAAGATGCTTGCTTCTGCTTTATTGACTATGCAAAGACTTTTGACTGCATGGATCATTACAAACTGGATAAGGTCTTGAAGAATGGGTATTCCAGAACACTTAATTGTGCTTGTGAGGAACCTGCACATAGACCAAGAGGCAGTCATTCAAACAGGACAAAGGAATACTGAATGGTTCAAAATCAGGAAAGCTGTGTCAGGGTTGTATTCTTTCATAACACTTATTCAGTCTATATGCTGAGCAAATAATCTGAACAGCCTTGGGAAACTAAGAGGTTGATCTGAGTGTTAATCACATGATGAAAATATTTTAACATAACAGAGGGGATGTCATTGCATTTTCATGAGTAGCAATATACATATTTATTCTTTTCTTCCCCTGATACTGTAACAATCTTTCCTAAGGTAAATATGCAACAAGTAAGAAATGTATCTTTTCCTGTCACCTAACACAAGGCCCGAGATCCTGGTGTAGTGCTGTAAAATAAGCAAAAGGTTGGTGGTTCAAGCTTACCACCTGCTCCTCAGAAACACTATACAGGGTCGTTACGAGTTAGAATCGACTCGAGGACTCTTAGCAACAACAACACAAAGCCCAGATTCCACTCTGATGAGCCCAATTTACAGAACCCGTAATGACTGGAATTAGGAGATTTGGTTGAGCTAACTGGCCAGTTCCAGGTCACATGCTTCAGTCCCGGAGTCATGGTTGGGGTTCGACCCAACAGGGGAGAGGAGCTGAATGCATCCAAATAATCCCCAAATAACCACTGTGCTCCTAATTCCTTTGTACATTTGCTTTCCCTCCTTTTCTTGTATCCTTTGCAAGACTTTCTCTCATTAAGACTGTCAATGAACTTCTGCTTGCCAAACCCAGTGGATACTATTCATACATTATATTAATACATTTTTTTGCAGAATTGGGTACTAATAATATTTTTATATTGTCCCGACATTCCAAGACATGTTTCTTTTCTTTCATCCTTCTTTTACTGACTCCTCCTATGTTCCCTACAAATTAAAACTATTCGTTGCTATTTCCTCTGGGCCCAGTCTTTTGCTCTTATATCAATTAGGAACAAATCAAGCTGTGAGCAGCATTTCTTGGGTAACATTTCTGTGGCTTAAACAATAAGAATTTTTTTTTGTTTCAATAAAATGGTGTCTAGAGGTCTTAGGGTTGTCTGGAGATGTCATTAAGGACCCAAGCTCTTGTTAAACTTCTGTCTTAACATCTTTAGCTTGTTAGCTTTTCTTCTTCATGCTTGTCAATCTCATAGTAACAAAATGCTGAGGCAACAGGCATCCATCCTAGGGTGCTTAAGGAAGGATAAGTGATGAGAAGCAAAACCAGCACATTTCTCCATGCATCTGCCCTTTTACCAGTAGAACAAAAGACTTTAAAAAACCTTCATGGGCATTCTCTCCTTTCACTTTATTAGTTGAAATTGGATTGCATGGTCATCTCTAACTGCAAATGATCCTGAAAGGAGTTGTTGTTGATGTTGTTATCAAGTGCCATCAAGCTGGTTGCAACTCATATCAACCCTGTATAGAGTTTCTGAAAAATTACTGGTGGGTTTGAACCACCGACCTTGTGTTTAGTAGCTCAGTGCTTCCCTTACAGTGCTATACCAGAAGCCATGGAAAGAGTTATCCAACCAGTAATGTTTGCCACCCCACACACTCTCCCTGCACAGTCCCCTACATCCCTCAGTGTTTCTGTGTTGCCTTTATATTTGATTTTGCCATATTTTTGTTCATGTATCTTCTTTGAGACACAGGCTATGAAGCTAATAACTGGATGTATCTGTATATAATTAACATGCTTGAAACTGAACACAACACTGTTGTTGGGTACAAAGGGCCATTGCCTGGTCCTTCATCATCCCTGCAATTGTTATTAAACTTGAGCTCACTGCTGCTGCCACCGTGCCAACCCATCTAGTTGGGGTCTTTCTCTTTTTTGCTTACCATCCACTTTACCTAGCATGATGCCCTTCTCCAGTGACTGGTCCTTCCTGATACTATTTCCTAAGTAAAAGAAATGAAGTTTCATCACCCTGGCCTTTTAGGAACATTCTGACTGTACTTCTTCCAACATGGATTAGTTTGTTCTTCTAGTAGTCTGTGATACTTTAAATATTCCTATCCAATGCCATAAATCAAATGCATCAAATTTTCTACACTCTTCCTTATTCACTGTCCAACTTACACATGTATATGAGGCAATTGAAATACCAATTGAAATAGCTTGGGCAGGTGCATCTTAGTCTTCATACTGACATCTTTTCTTTTCAGCACTTTAATGAGGTCTTGTGTTGCAGATTTCCTTAATACAATATGTCATTTGATTTATTGACTGCTGTCTCCTTGAGTGTTGATAGTGAATCCAAACAAAATGAAGTCTTTGACTGTTTCAGTCTTTTATCTACTTATTAGGAGGTTATTTATTGGTCCAGTTGTGGGGGGTTTTGTTTTCTTTGCGTTCAGGTGCAACCTAAACTGAAGGTTGTAGTCTTTGATTTTCACCAGTAAGCATTTTACATCCTCTTCACTTTCAGCAAGCAAGGTTGCATTATCTGCAACCTTGTTAAAGAATCTTCCTCTAATCCTGATGCCATACTCTTCTTCATATAATCCAGCCTCTCGGATTACTTGCTCATTATACAGATTAAATAAGTATGGTAAAATAATACAATCCTGGCACACACCTATCCTGATTTTTAACCATTCATCGTCCCCCTGTTCTGCTCAAACAACTGCATCTTGATCTATGTACAGGTTCCTCATGAGTACAATTATGTGTTCTGGAATATTCATTCATTGCAATGTTGCCATAGCTTGTTATAATCCACACAGTTGAAAGCCTTTGCATAGTCAATAAAGCACAGATCAACACCTTCTGTTATTCTCTGATTTAATCTGAGATTCATCTGACATCAGCAATGATATCCCTCATTCCAAGTCCTTGTCTGAATCTGATTTGAACTTCTGGTAGTTGCCTGTTGATGCACTGTTGCAGTCTTTATTAAACTATCTTTTGTAAAAATTTACTTGCATGTGATATTAATGATATTGTTTGATAAATTCCACAATCTGTTGGGTCATTTGTCTTTGGAATGGGCACAGATATGGATCTTTTCCAATCAGTTTGCCAGGTAGCTGTCTTCCAAATTTCTCAGCATAGATGATTGAGGGACTCCAGTGCTACATCAATTTGTTGAAAGATTTCAATTTGTATTCCATTTATTCCAGGATCCTTGTTCTTTGCCAATGTCTTCAGTGTACCTTGGACTTCTTCCTTCCTCACCATTGACTCTTGATCATATGTTATCTCTTGAAGTGGTTGAATAGCGATCATTTCTTTTTGGTACCATGTCTCTGTGCATTCCTTATATCGTCTTTGGATCCTTTCTAGATCATTCAGTATTTTACCCATTACTATTATTGCTAAGTGCTGTTGAGTCAGCATTTCAGAGGAGTGGCTGGTAGACCTTACAGGTCCAGTGCTTATCCTACAGCACCATGCCAAGACTTCATTTTACCCATAGAATCTTTCAATATTGCAATTCAAAGTTTGAATTTTTTCTCTATTTCTTTTACTTTGAGAAATGCTGAGCATGTTTATCCCTTTTGGTTTTCTAACTCTAGGTCTTTTCTCATTTCATTATAATATCTGACATTGTCTTCTTGAGATGCCTTTTGAATTTTTCAGGTTAGTTCTATTACGTCCTCATTTATTCTATTTGCTTAAGTATCTCTGTTGAAGAGCACATTTCAAAGTATCCCTCTCAAATATACGTCCCCTCCTATGTTCATCAACCAGATGATGACACTCCATTCTGACCATTCACACAAATGAGAACCTGAATACCATCTTTGGATCTTGTTTCTTCCTCATCCCATTCTTTCTAAGAGAGTAAGTCATTTTAGTATCTCTCCGTATTCTCCACTATTGGAATGAGACATCCATGCTTTTGTCACATGTCTTAGTTTACCAGTGCCACTGTAACAAAAATGCTATCTATATAAAGCATTTATACATATATATGTATATTAGTTTTAGATTTCAAAAACAAATTTTTGTGATTACATGCACAGCATTTGTACATGTATAATTCAGTAATGGTTACATTCTTCAAGTTATATCATCTTTCTCAATATCATTTTCTGAATTGTTTAACCATCATCAACACAAAGCACTGTTTCTCATCTGACCTTTAGATGTGTTATTATCAGGTTGGTTACAGAAGGATAATTCTTTAAAAGAGCATATTGCTCACAACAGACATTCTTTTCTAATTAAGCTAAACTCATGTTTGGTTTAAAGGTAACTGGAAATGTTTAGGTTTAAGATTTAAAGATTTCCCCAGAGCAATAGTTCTTTTGGGGAGATGGGAGCATTCTCGAGTTTCATTTCTCAGGATTAGATGAGTATTTGAAGCTCTGTATGTTTGGTCTTTGATAAATATATTTGGTAATGGTAGTTGGGCACCATTCAATTCTCATGTCAAAGCAAATGGTTGTCTTTAAAGAAGAGGCATTTGCCTTCTAATAGTTTAGGTGGCTAGGCATCTGATTCAAGGTCCCCCCATGAATTCCTTAGTTCCTTGGTGGTCATCACATGGCATCTGTTTTCTTTCCTTCATGCTTGCTTTTGTATGAAATTTGTTCTTCTTATAAATGAGAAGTTTGATTTAGAACTCACCCAACACTGATTTGATATCATTAGCATAATCAAGAAAACTCTATTGCCCAATGGGATTGCACTCATACATATACAGGTTAGGGTTCCAACATATATTTTAGGAGGCACATTTGATTCATAACACCATGTGACTCTGCAGTTCCTCCCTGTAAAAGCAGGGTGAAACTCCACAATCCATAGATTTTGGGCTAGACCATGTGACTTTTTTTCCATCTGCAAAAGAAAGAAGAGTGATGAAAATTGAAGATGCTTGGAATCAACTAGTCCAATGGACCAACGGAACATGTGAACATCAGTCACCACAACTATGAGACCAGAGAACTAGATGGTGCCTAGTTACCACGACCAACTGCTCTAAAAGGGATCACATTAGGTCCTGAATACAGTGAGAGAAAGTTAAAAAATTCACAACAAGAAGTTATAAAGAATCAGACATTTTTGAGCAGGGTAGTGACAATACATGGAGGCTGAGTTGAAAGTGGCAAAGTTGGCCATTCCTCGGGGTCCCACAGTAGCTGTATGTTTAACTAGCTGCCATTGAATCAACTCAGACTCATGGCAACCACACGAGCATCAGAGTAGAACTGTGCCTCTTAGACTGTCCAGTGGCGGAATGTAAGGAATGTGTTTGTCAGGACTTTCTGCCCAGATACCTCTGGGTAGACTTGATCCACCACCTTCTGGTTAGCATCTGAGCACGTGAGCTGTTGGCACTACACAGGCATCTCTAGTTTTCTATCTATTGTCACACTTACCTTTCTGCATTACACTTAAGTGCTTAGATGTGGTCCTTCTTTCTAGATTATGAACTCCTCCTAGAGAAAGAGCAAGAGAGGTAGAAGGAAACAACAGGACTGATATTTAATAGGCACATACTCTGTGCCAGGCACTGGGCTGAGTGACTTACCTGCTTCAGAAGGCAAGAAGGCAGGCATCCTTAATTTTTAGAGTTACCCCAAGGACATGATTCAGCTGCAGCAAAAAGGATTCAGATTAGATCCAAGCAGGAACTACTCCATGGGGAGTCAGGGACACTGAAAGCTGAGGTGTCTTTCCTAGGCAGGAGTAGAATTTCCTCCTCTGGGGGAAGAAAGTACAGCTTGCCTTTCTTGAGGTCAGAGTAGTTTAGATGTAATTGTGCTAGGAGGCAGGGGCTTAGCCTGGTGGCCTTAGCAGAGTCCTTTCCTGCCCTTTTTTTTGGGGGGGGGTCTAATTTAGATCCCCTGAAGAGAATTTGTCCACAGCACTATGGAGAATCATTTGGACTATTTTGGGAAGCAAATCTTGCCAAGCTCAAAGTAACTGATGGGCCTCAGGAGCCACCTAAAGCCTAGGTAAACCAAGAAAATGGATTCACCTCATTTGTAAAACAGAGCTACATCAGACTTCTCTGTAGGGTTGCTGGAGGAAGCACATGCAATATGTTTCCTGTGCAGTACAGGATGGGGCTTTGCGAGTGAGGGGCAGTTCCCTACACGTCCATCTCTCCACACTCTATCCTTCATAATCCTGGCTTTCAGACGACAGAGAGGCAGAGGAGGAAAGGAGGGAGGGAAAGAAAGAGAGACAGAGATCAAATGCACTTGGAGACCATTTTCATTTCTTCCCTTTCCAGAGGGAGGCAGGAACAGCACATCTTTCTCCACCTCTACACTGCTGTGCTGTGATACAGACTTTCAGATATATTCATGTTGTGATTTATTCAATTCTTTTTCTCCATTGATTTTAATTAAGTTCCCGAGCTGTCTCCAGGCCTGGGGAATGGGAGCAAAACATGAAACACTGTAGAGCCAAATGCTTTTCTTTTGCAATTGAGTTTTTCCGAGTTCTTAAAGTGCTGTGCGGGAGAGAATTAAAGTGGAATCCAGAGACTGAGGCATTTCCTCTGCTCCATCAGTCCCTAAATAATAAACATAAAAATTAAAATCCGGTTAAGAAAAAAATCACAGAAGTCATTACAGCTTGGCGGCTGATGGAGACTTTGATCAAATCTTTTATGCAATTTCACAGTTTCTGGGGGAATTCACCGAGCAGACATTGATCATGTTCGCGGCGGGCGGATTGTTTTCTGCCTGCAGATACAGTGCACAGAGCACAGAACCTGCCCCTCCCAAACCAATTTCATCTTTTGATCTAAGTTCATGTCATGCTTCATAAGGGAAATGCCATGGTGGTTTTGGGACAGGTGTCTGGACTCCCATCAGGCCCAGCCCACACTGGACCCTAGCAAGCCATTTCAGAATAAGGCTTCAAAGCCAATTTCTGCCATTTGGGTCAGAGAAAGGCCACCCAACAATGTCTAACAACCAGATGGTTGACCAGCAGCCTGTATAGCCCTTGTTGTGGTGTTGGTGATGGTGGTGGTGGTTATGTGCTGTGAAGTCAGTTCTGATTCATAGTGACCCTGTACAGGGTTTTCGAGGCTGTAAATCTTTACGGGAGCAATAAGCCTCATCTTTCTCCTGCGGAACCAATGGTATTTTCGAACTGCTGACCTTGAGGTTCACAGCCCGATTCTTAACCACTACATTGCCAAACACACATGCCCACAGGACGCAGCCTAACATAAGAAATGGCTTAAGTGGGGACTCGTCCAATATGAACCAGCCTGTTCTAAAGTGGAAAACTGCTATCGTGTGGGGATATCATGTGCTGGTATAAGTTCTGAATTTTCCAGGGGAGTCAAAAACTAAAATGGTTTCAGTAATATTAATTAAAAATCTGATATTTAAATATTGGCTTCAAAATTTTAAAGCAGTCTGTAAGTTAAAAACAAACAAACAAAGAACTTTAGACTAACTTTCACCAATAAGTCATTGATTTGCAGTGTCTGATGTCCTGGTTAAGAGTCAGTACTCTGAATGAATGTCCAGGCACCATTATCTATTAGCTGTATGTCGTGAGCAAGTATTTTGACTTGTCTGAGTCTCCGTTTCTAATACTTCGATGTTTTTCTTGTTGTTATGTGCTGTGGAGTCTGTGACTCATAGCGATCCTCTACAGGGTTTCCGAGGCTATAAATCTTTACCGGAGCAGAAAGCCTCATCTTTCTCCTGTGGAACAGCTGGTAGTTTCAAACTGCTGACTGTGAGGTTAGCAGCCCAACTCGTAGTCACTACGCTACCAGAGCTCTTTATGTTTATATGTAGGAGGGGGCTTTTCAAAACTTATGGAACAATTCGGTTGGCTTTTAATTCCTTTCTTTCACAATTTGTATATCATGGAGTGCACATAACACAGAGAGCCTGGCACATGCTATGTATTTATTAAATGATACAACCATTGATGTCATGCTCCTCCTCCAAACCCAGTGTTCCCCGTGATTTCCAGCAAGGACACAAAGGACCCTCATTATATCTGCTGTGCGTCTTCCTGTTGCCCCATCTTTTACTTCAGAGGGAGATGCAGCTACCACAGCCAACACCTTTACTTTAATTAAGACTTTGTCTCAAGGGAATTTGACAACCTGAGCTAAAAACCCCCAAAGGGAAATGAAACAGGCCCATTACCCATGAGCTGCCTGAGGCTCCCTGTAATTGTGACTCGCCTGGTGAAAGATTCTGAGAAAATCGGTGAAGCCGTCTTTCCACTAAGTCTAATGACCTGGATTCATTTAGGGCCTGAAATATTTTAGCTACTTGTAGAAACCACCTCATGGTAGAGTGGGGACTGGCGAACCTTGGGCACAGGTCTAACTGCCTTTAAAGCTACTGAGTTAAAGGGGTGGGGGAAGTGCCCCAGTTTAGAACCTGGAGCCTTTACTTGAAAGTGCGTCTTTACTAAACTTGTTGGGTGACCCTGCTTTTTCTGACTGGGATACGTAAGGCAGGGAGACAAGGTGCTGGCAGGGGAAGAGATAGGAAAATAGGCAATTGAAAAGGGAACAGGCAGGTCAATGGGGCCTGCCCAGACCAGGCAAAGTATAGGCTGCAAGATAGTTTGTCCCTGTGGACACCTGTCAGACCATTTTCTTTTAGGGTTAGTGTTTCCTCTTTATCTAAAGTGGAACAGATGGGAGAGACAAAGGAATGACAGTGTTGGTGTGACACAGGCCGTACCATATGTCCTGCTGAGTCCCTAGTCCCCTCCCCTCCTCTGTGCTCTTATTTCTACACTGAGCTATTCTGGAGGAAGCCCAGTCTCCATTGCCTCCCTCGTTCCTAGGTCAAAGCCACTTGGGCAGACTATTGTCCAATCCCCAAATATTGCCCACCACCCCCCTTCTTCATGGAACATGGCTACTTGGCTTTTGACTACATTTGCACCTCCCTGGCAGCCAGGCAAGGAGACCTGGTGGTGAAATGGGTTAAACATTGGATTTAGCATTGGGCTGTTAACTGCAAGGTTGGTGTTCAAATCCACCAGCTACTACACACAAGAAAGATGTGGCAATCTTCATAAATATTTAGTCTCAGAGACCCTAAGGAGCAGTCTGACTGCCCTATGAGTTGGAATAAACTGCAGTGGGTGGCAGCTCGGTGGGGCCCTTTGATGAGGTTTCCCCAGTGGAATGTGAATGTCCATGAAGACTGTGGTTTCCTTCAGCCCTGCTTCCACAGAAGTTGCTTGTCCTGGGATTCCTCTCTTTCCTACCTCCTCAGAGTTGGAAGGCAGACAGGGCAGGGACCCAGGTTGAACCATGTAGATGGGGGGATATAGAAGCTCTAAGATGGGAAGAGCCCAGATTCCTGTAGGAATTTGTGGGGGCAAGGTCTTTCCCCTAACCTGGATTATGCACCCCGGGACTAATCTTGTTTTTGTTGTTTGAAGTACTAGCCAGTCGATACCAGCTCATAGTGACCCTGTATAGGGTTTCTGAAGAGTGGATGGTAGGTTTGAACCAGTGATGTTGGGGTTAGCTGTCCAGTGCTTATCCTACAGTGCCAGGAAAAATAAACACATGTATACTTAAACTTCTTTGGGGTCTTTTTGATAGATCAGTTTAGCCTTTTCCCTAACTGGGTGGTTTTCGAAGCATCAGCATCACTTAGGAACATACTAGAAATGCAAATTTTACTTCACTGGACCTACTGAAAGGAGCTCTGGGAGCATAGTAGTTATAAATGGAGCTGCAAGGTCAGCAGTTCGAAACTACCAGCTGCTCCGCGGGAGAAAGATGAGGCTTTCTGCTCCCGTAAAGATTTAAAAGCCTCGGAAACCCTGTACAGGGTCGCTATGGGTCAGAACTGACTCGACAGCACTTAACAACAACAACTCTGAAGGCTATCAGTTTGAAACCATCAGCTGTCGCATGGGAGAAAGATGAGGCTTTCTGCTCCTGTAAAGATTTATAGCCTCAGAAACCCTATACAGGGTCACTATGAGTTGGAACTGACTTCGCAGCACACCACCACCACAGACCTACTGAGGAATTCTGGTGTGGCACTGCAGGATAAGCTTTGGACTGTTAATCGCAAGGTTGGTGGTTCAAACCCACCAGCTGCTCCTCGGAAACCCGACATAGAGTTACCATGAGTCAGAACTGACTCAAAGGCACTAAACTACAAAAAAAGACTGACTCAGACAATCTAAGAGTGGCCCAGCACCCCATTTTTGTTTTGATATAATTCTAAATTCACATATGGTTGTAAGAAATCATAGACAGGTCCTTTCTATGCTTTGCCCAGTTTTCCCCAGTGATAAAAGGAGCTCTGGTAGCGTAGTGGTTACGAATCGGGCTGCGAACCTTAAGGCCAGCAGTTTGAAACTACCAGCTGTTCTGCAGGAGAAAGATGAGGCTTACTGCTCCCGTAAAGATTTACAGCCTCGGAAACCCTGTACAGGGTCGCTATGGGTTAGAACCGACTCGAAGGCACTTAACAACAACAACAACAACAACCTTTTCTGAAACTGTAATGCAGCAACACAGCGGAGGCTCTGACACTGACATTGATAGGATTCCATCTGCCCAGTTGTACTTGTAACTTATGTGTGTGCTGTGTCTACTAAGTTCAAGACAATTTTATCACCTGTATAGGTTCAAAGAGCTCTGGTAGCGTAGTGGTTACGAATTGGGCTAAGAACCTGAAGGTCAGCATTTCGAAACTACCAGCTGCTATGCAAGAGAAAGATGAGGCTTTCTGCTCCCATAAAGATTTATAGCCTCGGAAACCCTGTACAGGGTAGCTACGGGTCGGAACCGACTCGACAGCACTTAATATAGGTTCAAGATACTGAAAGGTTTCAACATCACAGATTTCTTTTATGAAACCCTGCCTCCCTCCCCCTCAGCAGTCTGTTCTGATTTTTGGTCCGTGCACCTTAAGTGCAGCTTCTGTCTTTGTATCAGTGGAGGCTTGTGTGTTGCTTTGATGCTGAACAGGTTCCAGCAGGGCTTCTGACCCTAAGATGAACTAGGGAGAAAGACTTGGTGATCTACTTCTGAAAATTAGCCAATAAAACCCCTTTGGAACAAAAAAGTTTGATCCTGTGGTAGGGCTGCCATGAGGTGGAGGTAGATTTGATGGCAGCTAACTATGGAAACCCTGTACAGAGTCGCTATGGGTCGGAACCGACTCGACGGCATTTAACAACAACAACTATAATAGAGAATCCTGGTATGGCGCTGTGGGTTAATGTGTCAGACTGCAAAGCCGTTTGAACTGCAAGGTCGGTGGTTCAAGCTCACCAGCTGCTCCTTGGAAACCCAATACAGGGTCACTATGGGTCGGAACCGACTCGATGGCACTTAACAACCACAACAATCATGATCCGATCATTCTGATGTACTCAAATCTGAGGAACAGGGATGCTTTACTTTATAAACAATTATCAGGTTTTCAGTACCAAGCCAAGCATAATCTCATTTGATCTTTCAAACAATCCTATGAGGTTGGAACTATTATCATCACTCACCACAGTAGTAACTATGTGCTTTTTATAGGAGCTTTTATAATGCAGTGTCAGTGAGATCGGGGCTTAGGATATTAAAAGTAACTTGTATAATTTGCTCAATGTCACACAACTAGTGATATAGTCAAAGCCAGGACGTGAACCCAGGTCTATGACTCCAGAAACCAGGCACATACTCAGTAGTCTACATTGACTCTCAGGCCCCAACATAGAAGCAAAAATAGATGACCACTCATCAGCCCCTTGCCTCATATCTGACATCCACACTGAGTTTGCTCCTTCAGGGTCTCTGTGCCCCACAGGGATGTCCTTCCTTAAACATTTCCTCACTATTACCAATTTAGCTTTAATCCCACAAAGAAGGGTCTGATACCTTCTGGTAAGTATCAATACCCCTGACAAGTGGTTAAGTACATAGAAGGAGCTCAACAAAGACTCAGAGGTAAGCACCACTCTCCCAGCTGAATGTGAAGACCAGAGAAGAGGATGCTTCCAATCCCGAGGGCAAGGAACTGGGACATTAGAAAATTCGATGCCCAATGGTCAACACAAGACACCTGGATGCCTACTTACAACACTTGGCTTAATTCCAGGTTCCAACTAGGCACTGAGATGAAATGACTGAGATAGTCTCAGACATGGACAAGTTACTTTCGATACTCTGAGACTTCAGTAGGACTCCCCTGCCCCCAATTGAATTGCTTTGTGTATATTTTTCAGCTACCTGGGTGGGGCAAACAGTTAAAGCATTTAAATGCTAACTGAAAGACTGAAGGGTGGAATCCACCCAGAGGCACCTTTGAAAAACAACCTGGTGACTTATTTGACTTCTGAAAAAATCTGCATTGAAAACCCCATGGAGACCAGTTCTACCCTGATACACATGGAGTTGCCACGAGTTACAATCAATTGTGTTTGCCTGGGTTGGGAGCTATGGCAGCTTTGTATATCAGTCTGCTAAGAGGGGCCTGAAGACCAGATGTGAAAACAGAAGGGGTGACCCTGTTCAGGAATGGAAGGGACTCCACCCCTCTTGCATCTTGTTTCTCAGTGACTGAGTTCCTTCCATGTACCGGGCATGGTGCTACGCAATTGCCACACATTGTCTCACGTACTTTCATTTGACCATCGTAAGAGTCATCCATGACAGAAGTGCCACTCATTCCCAGTTTAAATTTTAGGAAGATGAAAAGGGATGACCAACGATTGTGAGTCAAATTCTCAATTAGATTGGTTGACGCACGTTCTGCCCACGCCTCCGTGATATGCCAAAGAAGCTAGTGCAAAGTAGAAGAATATTCTTCTGTCCATTTTCAAAGTCAATCATTGAGTTCTCAACCCCTGAGTAGGCTGCCTTTCTGTGAAAAAAAGGGGGGTCCTTTTTTTTCATATTTGACAGGTACTGGAATTTCCTAGGGGACAAGATGTCTTGGGAAATCAGAGTTGTCTGAACCTTGCTCCGGTTCCACAAGAATATCATTTCTAAATATCTCGGTCAAAATTCCCCCATAGAAGTGTGTAACACCCTGAATCTGCTCCCTTCTTAATCAAGAAGATACTGGGATCCAGAGAGGGCAAGTGGCCTGCCTGAGCTCACACTGCTGGGAACACCCCTGTCAGGATTTGAATCTGGGTCTGTCAAGCCCGGGAGCACAGCATTTTCTCCATGCTGCCACGCTGCTACTGTTTTTATTAGAAACACAGTGTAATTAAGTGCTCTGGGCTTCACATCATTCAAAATACTCTTGACACAACAATCTACCCAAGACACCATCCATAACGGAGCAATGACAGGAAAACTGCCCTTGTGACAGGTGGGAGATCTGATCAGTCTGGTTCCACCATCACCATTACGTTCACTGTATCTCGATTATCTCCCCCATAAGACATATTTACAGCAGTATTAAAAAGGATATGAGGGGATATGTTATCTTCCTTATGTGTAACATACACGGCATGCCCATACACCACCACGGGACAGGTGATGCCAGGCAAGGCAGGCTGAGAGGAGGAAAGCCCTCTGGTAGCTTAAAGGGGGCAGCTAACACTGATTCATCTCTGTACAGTCCCCAGCCAGTCACAGAAGCTTTCTCAAACATTTCCTTATCCCAGCTTAGAATGCCCCTGTGATAGGTTAGGGATCATGATCATGATCTCCAGCTCCATTTCATAGATGAAAACATGGAACCTCAGAAAAGCAAAGTGAATTGCCTTAGGTGATGCTGCTAGGAAACAATGGAGACAAGAGTTGAGCCTAAATCTTCTGATTTTCTGCCCCACCTGATACCTTTGTATTACTCATTCATCCATTCATTGAAAACCAATCCGGGCCAGGTTCTGGCTAAATGCTTGAAGGAAATAGCAAAGGGGATTACTTATGCTTCCTGCTCTCACAGAGTCCAGTGGTCTCCACTAGGGTGATTTTGATCCCAGGAAACACCAAGCAAACTCTGGAGATGGTTTTTATAGTTACAGCTGTGTGTGCTACTGGCCTCTAATCAGTTGTTGTTAAGTGCTATCGAGTCATTTCCAACTCATAGTGACCCTGTATAGTGTTTCCAAGGAGCAGTTGGTGAATTTGAACCACTGAGCTTGTGTTTCAAACCAACATTGTAGTTCATCGCCTTATCCCACAGTGCCATACCAGGACTCCTAATGAGTGGTGGTGGTGGTTATGTGCTGTGGAGTCAGTTCCGACTCATAGCATCCCTGTACAGGGTTTCCGAGGCAGTAAATCTTTACGGGAGCAGAAAGCCTCATTTTTCTCCCGTAGAACCACTGGTAATTTCGAACTGCTGACCTTGAGGTTTTCAGCATGATTCGTAACCACTGTGCTACCAAAGCTCCTTTCCTAATGAGTGGAGGCCAGGAGCGCTACTAAACAACCCACGCAGAATTACTCAGTCGAAATTGTCAACAGTGCAGAGAAACTCTGGCCTAGAATATACTGAAGAAAATAGAAGTAATGTGGTGACAAACAGAGATAAGCTACCTGAAGGCAAAGGATGTATGAAAAACAATAGTAATGTCTAAATAGGAATTTCAGTGCCTAGCTGTTCCAAGTGACTCTTACTTATATTAACTTATTTAGTCCTTAAAACAATCTTGTGGGGTTGGTATATCCATTTATAAACAAGGCTTAGACAGGTTAAGTAATTTTCCCAGAGCAACACAGCCAGTGGGAGATTAGACTGGAATTGGAAGCTAGGCTATTTGACCTCAGCACCCATGCCTTTGGATACTATACTTCATTGCCTTATTATGGGACAAAAGAACATGACATGATTTAGAAGTGAAGGGAAGCTTTGTTGGAAGGGACATATGACATGAGATTTAAGTGGTTACGAATCAGGCTGCTAATTTCACGGTTGGCAGTTCGAAACTACCAGCTGTACCATGGGAGAAAGATGAGGCTTTCTGCTCCCATAAAGATTTACAGCCTCGGAAACCCTGTACAGGGTCGCTATGAGTCGGAACTGACTCAACGGCACAGAACAACAGCAGGATGTTGTTGGCAGGTCGGTGGTTCAAACTCATCCACTGCTCTTCGGAAACCCTATACAGGGTAGCTATGGGTCAGAACTGACTGGATGGCACGAAACAACAACAACAAGGATGTGCTTGGTAAAATGGAGGGTCAGCAAAGAAAGAGAAACCCTCCAACAAGACAGTGACACAGTGACATCAGCAACAATGGATTCAAACATAACTGTGAGGATGATACAGGACCGGGCAGGGCTGGGCCCACATCCATGTTGTGCACAGTGTCGCTATGAGATGGGACCAACTCAACAACACCTAGTAACAACAACAGAAAATGACAACAGGATGTGGGGGAAGAGGGGAGAACATCCCAGTTAAAGGGAACTCCATATACAAGACCCCCATGGCAAAAGCACAGTCAGGAAGCTGTTGAGAGTGGCTCTAAAGTGTAGACAGAAAGCTGGGGAGGTTGCCGGAGAGCTCTGCAAGGTCAGGTCCTGCAGGGCCTGGTGAGCCACATGAAGGGTTTCTGTCGATGATCATTCTGACTAGTCTGAAAGGTCTGTTCTGGCTACCGTATGGAACCAGCATAGATGTGAGGGACACATAAGAGGCAATGCAGTGTGAGAGACAGAGCTGAGAAGTATTTAGGAGGCAAAGTTGTCGAGGTGTGCTGATGGATTGGACATTGGGGCCAGGTAATAGGGCCATACATTGCTTACCAATGGGTACTTCTCAGGAGTTAACCCAAAGGTTGTTTGTGGGCCTTCTGGACACTGGGAAGGCTGCTGGACTACCCTGACCCTCCTTGAACCTGAAAACATCATGGCCCTGCATGGGGTCCTGGCTGCAAAGCGCAGGAGCAATACTGCCGCTGTTTTGCTCTACTGACAGCCCTCTGTTTATGTTCTCAGATGCCTCTAACTCACAGATAATTAATGTCAGCCAGCTGTCAATGCACCCTGGCTAATCATGGTGCGTAGGAGCAGGCGTGCTGGTCGATGAACAGCCCTGGGATCTGTCAGATCCAGGAAAGGGCACGTCACCTGCCATGTTGCCGGAGAGTGCCATGCATTACAGCACATGTCTGTCTGCTCAGGAGGCACTGACAGTCCATCCCAGGGGAGACAGGTCCTCAAGGTCACATCTACAGGTGTGGGGACAGAGGAGAGGGAATAGGAAGGGTTTCTGATGATGTGGGCACTGTCCTCAGCAAGCCAATCTACTCAGGTCTTATTTCTAGACTCAAGGGCTGTGCTCAAAATCCAGATAACTGAATACATTTGCACAGGACTGATGTGACTTCTACAGCCACATTAAAACATGTGAAGCCTCCATAAACGTTTTCACCTTTGGCATTTCTCAATGCCTTTGTCTTTGCAACTTTTCCTACTGGATCACAGCCTCTTCATTTCAGGTAATGATCCCTTCTTCTCAGTTTCTACACCTACCATCAAATGATCCCTGGGGTGGATTTCCACTCATCCTTTAACACTCAGTTTTCCAAGGAGTCTGTCTTCGTGATTCAGTAACACTGTGTAGAAACCTCTAAGCCATTCATTCATTCATTCCTTGAACAGATCAGCATTGAGCTCCCACTGAGTACTGGCTCTGTACAAGAAAAACAGTGACTAACCAGGTAGAACAGGTCGCTCCTGGAGACCACAGTCTCCAAGGCAAGACAGCATCAAAGGAAGAGTGATGCAAAATGCTCATGAATGGCCATGTGGCCAGTTTTCCCACCTACACTGCACTATTCTTGTCTATTTCCATTACAATGCCCCTGATTACATGGAATCTCTGAGCTTAGGGACTGTCTGGAGCATAGTTGATGAATTCATCTTGTTGTTGTTGTTGTCAGGTGCCATCGAGTCGGAACCGACTCATAGCGACTCCATGCACAGCAGAACGAAACAATGTTCGATCCTGGGCCAACCTC
>NW_006408552.1:22522622-22548719 GCF_000296735.1 Chrysochloris asiatica | reverse complement strand
GGAGAGCAAGTTTCAGAGTCTCTTCTGACATCCATCTTGATCTTTTCCTTCTTTCTTGTCTTCTTAATGACTTTTTGCTCTCTTCATGTATGATATTCTTAGTGAATATTTAATGAAATAAAGAATAAATAAAAAAATGAGGACTAGATCCACTCATCCAGGATGATTGTTATCTGTTCATCCAGAGAGCAACCTGCCCTCCCAGCTACCTCGGCAAATAGTGAAGGCGCTGATATTTGTTGTTAATTGTTATCAAGTCAGCTTGGCTCATGGCAACCTTAAATGTAACAGAATGAAATGTTGCTTGGTCTTTTACCATCTTCAGGATTGTTGGTATGTGGAGGGCTCTACCGTGACTATTGTGTCAATCCACCTCACTGAAAGGCTCTCTCATTTTTGGTGACTCTGTGCTTTATCAAACATGATGTCCTTTTTCTAGCCAAAGGTCTTTTTATGAGTCCAAAGTAAACAAGACAAAGTTTCATCATCTTCCGTTCTAAGGGACATTTAGGTTGTCTTTCTTCTAAAACTGACTTACTTGTTCATTCTCCTTGCAGTCCACAGAAGAGTCAATATTCTTCACCAACAGTATGTGTTCATATCAATTCTTCTTTTGGCTTCCCTTCTCACCAACTAACTTTTGCACACATCTGAAGCAATTGAAAAGACCAAAACTTGGGTCAGATGCACTGCAGTCATCAAAGCGATGTCTTTGCTTTAGAAAACTTTAAAGAGGTCTTTCACAGTAGATTTCCCCATACAATTGTGTTTAAAATAATATTCAAGTGAACCAGATAGAGTATGGACCAAGGGGAGGAACCCTTCTTCTTAGAGCTATGAAAAAACTAGAGACCGTCATTTTTTTTTTTTCAATTTAAATTTTATTAGAAAATATAGGAGAAGACATTGGTGGGCTTGGGCAGAGCCTTACTTAAGTTAAAAAATTTTTTTTTTTTTTTGTCAGTGTGAATATATAAATATTCATCATACAACTGACCCAAGCCTGGTATTTTCAGTTGCCTCATGTGTTGGTGAACATATGACACGAAATAAAGAAGACTGTAGAAAAATTGATGTATTTGAATTATGGTGTTGGCGAAGAATATTGAAAGTATTGTAGGCTGCCAGAAGAAGAAACAAATCTGTCTTGGAAGAAGTACAGCCTGAATACACCTTAGAAGACCTTCAGTGAGGTGGATTGATATAATAGCAGCAACAATGGGCTCAAACTTACTACAATGATCAGGATGGCACAGGACTGCACAGTGTTTTGTTCTGTTGTTCGTGGGGCTGTTATATATGAGTCAGAATGAACTTGACGACATCTTACTAACTAACCACACAACTTTAGCCAATTAAGCTTTTTACAGATGTACAAATTTGATAGTGTAGGGTAGCTGATTATTTATTATGGTCCTTCTAGTCAAATTTCTCCATTCTGTGATGTATTGATAAATCCTACACTCTATGCCTGTGGTTGGACTCCTGATGTGGTGCTGGACTGTGAACCACAAGGTCAGCAGTTCAAACCCACCAGCTGCTCTCCAGGAACCCTGTACAGGGTCACTATGAGTTGGAATCAATTGACGACACTTAACAACAACATACCCATAATTATGGATCCATTTTGAAGTGAGTTGCTAAGGAATAATGTGGGGCTAATTCAAGCTCACCAGCACTCCTCAGAAACCCTATACAGAGTTGCTATGAGTCAGAATTGACTCAAAGGCACTTAGCAACAACAATACCAACAAGGAGTAAGGGAAGTCCTGGTGTGGTACTGTAGAATAATGCGATGGACCACAAGGTTGGTTTGAACTGCAAGGTCAGCAGTCCAAACTCACCAGCCGCTCCTCGGAAACCCTATACAGGGTCACTATGAGTCGGAACCAACTCAGCAGCACTTAACAACAACATCAGCAACAAGGAGTAAGGATTACAGTGGAGCTAAGGATTAAGGACTCTCCCACTTTACTAGAGGGTGTGATTCAAGTCATCACCCTTAGTTCCCCTTGCGGGGGCATGATCTAACTCCAATTTGTAGAACTGCTTTGGAAAAGCTCCCTCTTTTGCACTGGATCTTGCATCTGATTCAGTATGCTTGACTAGGTCATAGGATTTGGGTTCATCACCTGACCTGGTTCACCAGCTCCCACAGCTTCCTGCACCAACAACAGCTTATTGGCTGACCTGATGATTTGGGTTCTTCAGCTCCTGAAATTACATGGGTGAGAAGATTCCTCCAGAATGATCTCTGAACTAGGGATTTGAGACTTGCCATCCTCCACAATTTTATGAGCCATTTCCCTGGACATTTGTGCGTTTTGTGAGATGGTGCGGAACCCTGGGACTTGAGGGATGGAGGAGTGGTGATTGAATTGAAGGACTATGGAGGGTGTAACATGTTGGAAAAGTTGGAGAGCTGGGATATCTTTAGCCTCCGACTATGGGGACAAGCTGTGTGCTGATCTTTCTAAATGACATTACTCATGCAAATAGCCATTGCAATAATCAGCTGGGCAGCATTACCCTTCTTAATCAATGCAATTTATCCATCACCATTAACCCCCCTTTTGCCCCTCTGTCCTGCCCCTGGTAACCACTAATAAACTTTGGTTTCTGTACACTTGCCTCTTCTTGTATTTTTATATAAGTGACATCATATAGTATCTGCCCTTTTATGATTGACTTATTTTACTCAGCATAATGTCTTTAATCTCCATCCATATTATAGAATGAATGAAGACTTTGCTTCTTCTACAGACTGAATAGTATTCATTATATGCATGTGTCACATTTTATTTATCCATTATTCATCTGTTTTAAAGTGTTGAAGAGCAAAGATGTCAGCTTGAGGACTAAGGTGCGCCTGACCGAAGCCGTGGTAGTTTCAATAACCTCATATTTATATGAAAGCTGGACAGTGAATAAGGAAGACCATAGAAGAATTAATGCTTTTGAGTTATGCTGTTGGAGGAGAATATTGAAAGTGTCATGGGCTGCCAAAAGAACCAACAGATCTATATTGGAAGAAGTGCAGCCAGAGTGTTCCTTGGAGGCCAGGATGGCCAAACTGCGTCTCTTATACTTCGGACATATTGTCAGGAGGGAGCAGTTGCTGAAGAAGGATACCATGTTTGGTAAGGTGGAGGGTCAGTGAAAAAGAGGAAGACCCCAGTGAGATGGATTGGCCAAGTGGCAGCATCGAATGGGCTCAAGCGATGGGCTCAATAGTGAGGTTGTCCCAGGATGGGGCAGTGTTTCATTCTGCTGTGCATAAGGTTGCTATGAGTCAGTACCGACTCGATGGCACCTAACAACAACAACATCTGTTGATGGACATTTAGGTTTTTCCACCTCTGGCTATTGTGAATAGAGCTGCAGTGGCATACACGTTGGAGTCGGAGGTTTTAGGGATAGTATTGAAAGGCCTTGTGGTAGTTCTGGATTCCTGGGGTGGCACTGTAGATTCAGCATTGGACTGCAAACCACAATGTCAACCCTTCAAACCTACCAGCTGTTCCTTGGAAACCCTGTACAGCGTCACTAAGAGTCGGCACCGACTCAATGATTTAACAACAATAACAAGGTAGTTCCATTTTCAGAATTTTTAACTGCTGCTGCTTTTTCACAGTGACTGTACCATTTTGCATTTCCACCAACAATGGATAAGGATTCCACAGAACAGACATTTTAAGCATCCATTGTGTCAGGACATGAAAACTTGATGCTTACCTTGAGTGTGGGTGACAGACTGAGCTCTGGGGCCAGAGAAGTGGCAACAGAGACCCTCCATCATGAGCTAGGAAGCTCAAAGGAGAACCAGCTTGCCTACTAGGGTGGTGACAGAAAGCTAGAGAAGAGTCAGTGAGCTCCCCATTTAAGGAAGTATTTAAATAGATTATAGCAGATGCCTCACTCAGGATTCTACAGTCCAAGTAACAGTCAACCAAAGGAGTTATTTGGGTGGCAAAGGCATAGTAGCCAGAGTACCTGTACTATGTGTCTCATAGAATGTTGTTGTTGTTAGGTGCCATCAAGTTGGTACCGATTCATAGCAACCCGATGTACAATTGAACAAAACATGGCCTGGCCCTGGGCCAACCTCACAATTGTTAATACACAATTGTTAATACACTTGAGTCCATTGATGTTGCCACTTGGCCAATCCATCTCATTGGGGGGTCTTCCTCTTTTTCTGTGACCCTCCATTTTACCAAACATGATATCCTTTTCCAGGGACTGGTCCCTCCTGGTAATATGTCTGAAGTATGAGAGATGAAGTCTGGCCATCATGGCTTCCAAGCAGTATTCTGGCTGTACTTCTTCCAACATAGATTTGTTTGCTCTTTTGGAAGTCTGTTGTACTTTTAGTAATCTCCTCCAACACCATAACTCAAATGCACAATTCTTCTACAATCTTCCTTATTCACTGCCCAGCTTTTACATGCATATGAGGTTACTGAAAAGACCATGGCTTGGGTCAGGCATATCTTAGTCCTTAAACTAACATATTTGCTCTGAACCCTTTTAAAGAGGTCTCATGCAGCAGATATAACTAATGTAATACGTTGTTTGATTTTGGAAGTGCTGCTTTCATGAGTGTTGATGATTGATATGAGCAAAATGAAGTCTTTGATAACTTCAATATTTTCTCCATTTATTTGGATGTTGTTTATAGGTCCATGGTGAGGAGTTTTGTTTTTCTTTACACTGAGGTGCAACCCATAGCGAAGGCTGTGTTCTTTCATCTTCATCAGTAAATATGTTCTCTTTGCTTTCAGTAAGCAAGGTTGTATCATTTGCATATTGCAGGTAGTTCATGAGTCTCCCTCCAAACCTGATGCAACATTCTTCTTCTTATAATCCAGTTTCTTGAGTTATGTACTCATCATATAGATTGAATAAATATGGTGAAAGAATACAACGCTGCCACACCCCTTTCCTAATTTCAACCACTCAGTGTTTGAACAACTGCCTCTTGGTCTATGTACAGGTTCCTCTTGAGCACAATGAAGTGTTCTGGAATACTTATTCTCCACAGTGTTGTCCATAACTTGTCATGATCCACACAATTGAAAGCCTTTACATAGTCAATAAAGCACAGGTAAACATCTTTCTTGTATTCTCTGCTTTCAGCTAACATCTATCTGACTTTAGCAATGATATCATTTGTCCCATGTCCTCTTCTGAATCTGGCTTAAACCTCTGGCATTTGTCTGTCAATGTACTATTGCAGCTGTTTTTGTATTCTCTTTAGAAAAAATTTACTTGCATGCAATATCAATGATATTGTCCAATGAGTTCCGTATTCTGTTAGGTCACCTGTCTTTGGAATGGGCACAAATATGGATCTCTTCCAGTCAATTGGCCAGGTTCTTCCAAATGTCTTGGCATAGATGACTGAGTGCCTCCAGTGCTGCATCAGTTTGTTGAAAGATTTCAATTTAGTATTGTCCTGAAGCATTGTTTTTTGCCAATGCCTCCAGTTTACCTTGGATTCTTCCTTCAGTATCATTGGCTCTTGATCATATACTACCTCTTGAAATGGTTGAACATTGACCATTTCTTTTTGGTACAGTGACTCTGTGTATGGACTATCATTAAAGACCCTTGCGTTGAACTAAGGCTATGGTTAAATCCTGGCTTAGGCCTCTTAGTGCTGTATGTTAATTAGGAAGTCATTTAATGGTGCAGAATCTTAGTTTTTTCTTCTGTAAAATTGGGAAATGTTACTTAACTCATGGGGTTGGGATATGCAATGCCTGAAGAATACTGGGTTTGAGCTTGGCAAACAAGAGCTGAATATATTATTTGTAAAAGATCAAAGCTCAATGAGTGAAGTGAACCACTGGCAGAGATACAGGGAATGGGACTGGCCCTGTGTAATTACAGTTCATGTCCTTGGCTGCTCATGCAAAGGTTGGATTTTCAAGTGCACCCAGAAACACCTTGGAAGAACAGCCTGGTGATCTTCTTCCAAAACAAGTCATCCCTTGAGAACCCTAAAGAGCACACTTCTACTCTGACACACATGGCTCAGCATGAGTTGTGCCAACTCCGTAATGACCCTGGGACCATCAGTGGAGAAGAGCAGAGTGCGGGACCCTATCCAGAGAAGCAGCGATGCCAGATGGAGGCAGAGACGATGACATGGAGAGATGGAGTGGCTAGGGACTCTGGACTCAGGGATGGAGAGGGGCTGTGTGCTGATGGCCAGGGGGCTGGCCTACAGGGTGTACCCTTTGGTTGTTTGAATGGTTATATATTCCTGAGTGCTTCAGTGTACATAAAAACAAAAAGCCAGAGGGATTGGAAGCAAATGCTGATGAATGATGATGCACGGAGGGGATTGTAATCATTGCAATGAAACAAAATATGATAGAATGAGTGTAAAGCTGATGCTCTCACAAGTAAACTATCACTCAATTCACAATTAAAAAAATTTTTTTTAAAGGAATGTTCCTATAGGGACTAGGGCAGGTGGCATCAGGGGGAAGACACACAAACGAGGACTCCTGGGCAAGGAGGCAGGTAAGCAGAGGCTAAGGCACCAGGCTCCATCCTACATGAGGATGTGAGTGAACCCTGGCTGGCTGAGCAGAGCTCGCACAGGAAACTGGGACCAGTGTCTGACTTCAGGTCTCAACTCATTCTGAATACCTGGTTGGGGATTGCTGCAGGGCTGAAGTCTGGCTTCTGGTTTTTTCCAGTTCTGGAGTGCTTTGCGTTTCTAGGGCCGCTGCTCTCAGTGGGAGTGATTCCTACCTGTCCTGCTACTCCTTCCTTTGCTGCTGGCAGTAGCTTCTGATTTGTTTACTTCTCTTTCTGAGCACTGTTTTCTGGCTGGTGCTGTAAAAATGCAATAGAGAGGATGTTAACAGGACCCTTGCTCTCAAGAATATCTAATCTGCTGATGGAGATAGAAATGTGGCATGTAATCTTCATATAGTATGGCAACTACCATAGCACATGTAATTCCATCAAAAGCTAATGCTTACTGCCTGTTCACTAGCCATGAGTTTTCTTATTGACTACCCACCATACCCTCTGGAGGGAGGGATTGGGTCTCAGAGAGGTTAAGTCATGTTTCCAAGGTCACACAGCTTCTGTCATTCAAGTCTGCCTGACACTAAAATCTGTACTCTTAACAGTGTGCTATGTAGTCTCCATATGGATCCTCATTCATTCATTCAAAAAATATTTGCTGAGCACCAACTGGGTGTTGGTCATCATGACGGGGTCAGGGCTGTAACAGAGAATAAGGCATCTACAGTTACACCCATGGGAAGTTTACACTCTGTTCAAGGTGCTTTGGAAGCACTAAGAACTATTCCTGAGGGTGGCATGTAAATTGGGTTCTGATGCATCCACATGAGTTTTCCTGGTGTGCGGTTGTGAAGCTGAGCAAATCAATCCAGGAGATGGAATAGCAAGTGCAAAGACGCAAAACTATGTCCCTGCAATAATGAGAATGTCTTTCCTTCCTTCCTTCCCATTTCAGAATGGCTGATATAGTCACATAGCTCTGAAGCCTAAAGAAGAAAAGATGCATGATGAGAATCTTCCTCTCTTGTCATCTCATTCTCTATCCATGCACTTCCTGCTCTCCGCCCTGTCTTCCATGTAATCACTTGCATTTGCTCCCAAGAGATTTGCTTTATGCCAACATAAGCACGTGTGAATGTGTTTCATCACCCCCTTCTTTATGTTGGAAAGAACATACTAGGCGCACTGTTCTGGGCAAAGACAAGAATTGAGTGCAACTGAGGCCTAGCCTTGGGGCTCTAGGCAGCAGGGATTGGTGAGCTGTATCTAGATTGCGAAGGGCCTTCAATGCCACACCAAGGATCTTTCAAGTGTGGGTATATTCTGGGCCATTTCTCAATTATTTTTTTACCTAAGTTATGACACTTTCAAGGAAAATACAAATTCAGCAGAAATATTAGGAGCTATTTGATTGACTTCATTAAAAACAAAACAAGAAGCACAACCCATCGCTGTCCCTACAAAAATGAAGAAACATGAAGCTTGATACAAAGGTAAGCACCATGAATTTGTCTTGAGTTGTGAGCTAGCTGTTCCTCCTGTTTCCCCTTCCCCTTCGTTTATTTTCTGGAAACCACTCACTGACTCACAGAACAGCTCCCTTCTCTTTGTCAGCAACCAATCCTTGGAACCAAATTGCTGGCTAAAAATAATGTATTTTTATTAAAAATCATTTTAAGTTGGTGCATATTTCTAAGGAAGATTCACATATGGATAACCATTCAGCATTGCTTGCTATAGATAAGTGATGAATTATTTTAATCAGAAATGGATTTAACAGCACTGCAAAAATAAATTTGGGATATTTTTCACAATCTGGCTGTCTTTTCGGATTCTTCATATTTATATTTCGTATTCAATGAAGACTAATAGTGACTATTGGACACTCAATCAAATTTCCCCAAAGCAGATTCATCCCACCCATAATAAAGATTGACATTCTCTCCAATCATTCTAGGAAACATCTCTAGCCTCTGGGGACACTATCAGACAGATAACTTGTAGGCTTTCTTCTCAAACAAGCAACAGGCATCTTTGTGCAGTAGAGGAATGTATGGCCATATTTAGTTTCCCATCATGCAGCACTGATGGAGTTGGTGCCTACTGTGTGCCTGGCATTATATCAGGTCTCAGGAGATAGTATGAACCAAGCTAGAAAGGCTCAGTCCTGCCCTGGCTCCAACTAATTCTGACTTGAGGGCGAATGAACATCAGCTGACTCTATGCTCATGCCTTGTTTTGTTTCATGACTGAAGTGTTTCTGTAGCATTTGGATGCAGAGCTGATAGGGAAATCCAGAGCTGGAGCAAGAGCTGCTAATCATAAGCTGGTGCATCAGTTAGGGGTGTAAGCAACAGAAGCAGACTTAGGCTGACTTAAACCATAGTTTATGGCATGTAAGACACTAAATATTACTGAGTAGCTGAAAATGTAAGATGAAAGTATCAGTTGATTATAATTTCTCATTAATAGCCCTCTAACTTTTTCTCTTCCCTTTAATTAACAGAGAGAATGATGGCAGTGGTTATGTGCCGTGGAGTCGGTTCTGACTCCTAGTGACCTTGTATTGGGTTTCTGAGGCTGTGTATCTTTACAGGAGAAGAAAACCTTATTTTTCTCTCACAGAACCACTGGTAGCTTTAAACTGCTGACCATGACATTAGCCGCCTGACTTGTAAAGAAAAAGTAGATGCCAGCTTATAGATCTGGCAATGATATTTAGCCACAATAACATTCTTTCGTTTTTATGTTATTTGTCTTTATGGCTACATTTTACTGGTGGCAAGTAATACTAGTTTTTCATTTACAGCAGTGATATAAAGTGTCCTTTTAAAATCTACTTATTTGAGATAATGAGTCAAATTAAGGATATGTTAATAGTAAAAAGGCAGCACTGGTAGCGTAGTGGTTACGAATCGGGCTGCGAACCTTAAGGTCAGCGGTTCGAAACTACCAGCTGCTCTGTGGGAGAAAGATGAGGCTTTCTACTCCCGTAAAGATTTACACCCTCGGAAACCCTATACAGGGTCGCTATGGGTTGGAACCGACTCGATGGCCCATAACAACAACAACAATAGTAAAAAAGAATATGTAAGAATGGCAAGAACCATAAAAATCCTGAGTTATTGTCCAGTTGATCTGTGATGATGGTGTGTGTGCTCCCAGGGTACTCAATGGCTGAGTTTTCAGGAGTAGATTGCCAAGCCTTTTTTCCATGGTGCCTCTAGGTGGACTGAAACCTCCAACATTTTGGTTAGCAGCCAGGTGTGTTAACTCTTCGCCCCACCCAGGGGCTATAAAACCCATGAAGATAATATTCAATTGAGTAAATAGATGTTTGTCATGATGTCTGGAGCAAGGATGGGGTTGGAGGACTGGAGGGATTAGGCAAAGTAAGAAAATATCCATCAGGCATATCTATTCTAAGAGTTCCAGGTGCCTTACATGAATTAATTCAACCCCAACTTCAGTTTACCAACAAATGAAGTCAGTATGTTATGTTCCTCTTCTGCTCTTCCAAAGGAGCCCTGGTGGCACCATAGGTTAGGCATTGAGCTGTTAACTGCCATGTTGGCACCTTAAACCCACCAGCTAGTGAAGTCTGTCTGCGTCCATAAGGATTCGAGTCTGGAACCCCGTATAGGGTCTCTATGAGATGGAATTGACCGGATGACTGTGGTTTGTTTTTCTGGTATACTCTTCCAGGCACTAAAGACTGGAAGGCTGCCTGGGGCAGGACCCTGGTACAGAGCACAGAGAATCCTCTGTGATCTTGACTCCAGCTTTGGCCGTGAGGGGTCACTTGCCATGGCTTCACCTTATTCTAGGGTCTCCTGAGAAGGGTCTTCTTTCAAAGGGTCTAGTTGTCTCTGGAATACAGTAGGTAACGACATGCTGGCAATACACTCCTAGTAAATACCAGTATTATCAGTTTTTGTTGATCAAGACATCTTCTTGGGCTGATGGGGCAGACATTAGCAGCCAGGATTAATATGCTTTTTTCCCCTCTTCCATTTATTTGGAGAATCTCATTAAGGCAGGTTTCCTTCAGGAAATTGATGCTTTAATATTCTGCGTTGTCAGCTGAGGGCCTGAATTTTATTTCTTGAATAACATTTAATTAAACAGGCAGGCTCCCTTTTCCCAGTGCAGCAGCGAACACAGCACTGGGCTCACCTCTGCAGAGCAAAGTTGGGGACCAAAAGCCTGCTGCACAAGAAAGTTTATGGCCTGGAGTTGGTTGTAATTAGTGCCTGGGATCGTGCTGACACAGAGCATTCAGGTGCCACGACTAAAGCACAATTGCTTTGTGAAAACGGGTCCCTGGAGTGGAACCTGCTGTCTGAGTTTTCTAGTGCTGCGGCAGCAGAAATGCCACAAGTAGATGGCTTTACAAAACAGAAATTTCTTCTCTCGTGTGGAAGAGGCTAGAAGTCAGAAATCCTGGAGCCAGCTCTAAGAGCAGGCTTTTTCTCCCTGTTCACTCTGGGGAAGATTCTTTTCTCTTTTCAACATCTTTCGACCTATATTCTTTGGAGATGTCCTTGTGTCTTGATCATTTCCTGGGATTCCTGATATGGTGCTGTAGGATAAGCACTAGACCGTACACCACAAGGTTGGTGGTTCAAACCCACCAGTCACTCCTTGGTGATCCTCTATGGGGCTACTATGAGTCAGAATAAACTCAAAGGCAGTAAACACCAACAACAGGAGTTTTATAGCTCAAAGACCCTGGGTCCAAAGGACACACTGCACTCCCAGATCTTTGTTGTTGTGACACTGAGGTCATTTGCTCTCTGCTCTCTTATTTCATATTTTTTATATCTCAAAAGAGATTGACTGAAGATACAACCTAAACATTTTTTCTGGAAGTCTCTGCTTTCAGCCAAGGTCCATCAGCAATGACATCACCTCATCCCACATCCTCTTCTGAATCTGACTTGAATTTCTGGCAGTTCCCTGGTGATGTACTGCTGCAACTATTCTTGAATCTTCAGTAAAATTTTACTTGCCTGTGTTATTAATAATATTGTTCAATCATTTCTACATTTAGTTGAATCGCTTTTGTGTGGATTGGATACAAATATAGACCTCTCTTCCAGTTACTTGGCCAGGTAGCTGTGTTGCAAATTTCTTGGCATAGATGAGCCGTATTGGTTTGTTGAAAAATTTCAGTTGGTATTTCATCAATTCATGGAGCCTGCCTTTTCATCAATGTCTTTAGTACAGCCTAAACTTCTTTAAATATCATCAGTTTTTGATCATATGCCACTTCCTGAAATGGTTGAATGTCTTTTTAGCACTTTGATTCTGTATATTCCTCTCATCTTCTTTTGATGTTTACTATATGCCCTGGACTGCAAAGTCGGTTTGAACTGCAAGGTCAGTGGTTCAAACTCACCAGCCACTCCTTGGAAACCCTATACAGGGTCGCTGTGGGTTGGAACCATCTCGATGACACTTAACACCAACAACATTCAGGGTCACTAGAGTCCAGGTGTGGCTCTGTAGGATGAGCACTGGACCACAAGGATGGTTTGAATCACAACGTTGGCAGTTCCAACCCACTAGCCGCTTCTCAGAAACTTTATACAGGGTCACTGAGTCAGAACCGGCTTGATGGTACTTAACAACAATACAGAGTCACTATGAGTCTGACCCAACTAGATGGCAGACAACAACAACAATAACATGCCATTCAATAGTTTGCTGATAGAATCCATCAATACTGCAACTTGAGGCTTCAATTTTTATTCATTTCTTTCAGTTTGAGAAATTTCATCTGTGTTCTTACCTTTTGGTTCTGATTCCAGGCCTTTGCACATTTCATTATAATACTATGTTTTCTCAAGCCTCCCTTTGGAATTTTCTGTTCAGCAATTGTTCTTCATCATTTTTTGGAGTCACTTTCGATTCCCTAGATTCAAGAGCAATTTCAGAGACACTTCTGGCATGCATTTTGGTCTTTTATCCCTTCCTGTCTTCTTAATGATCTCTTGCCTTCCTTCATGTGTAATGTTCTTCATGTGTAATGTTCTTAGTGCTCAATGCATGAAATCTATTCTTGAGATGGTCTCTCAATTCAGCTGGGATATAACCAAGGTTGTAGTTTGACTCTTGTGGACTTGTTTAATTTTCTTCAGCCTAAGCTGAACTAGTATAGGAGCAGTTAATGGTCTGGTCCACAGTCAGCCCCTGGCAGGGTTTTAGCTGATTACATTGAGCTTCACCATTGTCCATTTCCACACATGTAGTAGATTTTAACTCCTGTAGATTCCATCTGGTGAGGTCCACATATATAGCCACAGTATATGTTGTTGAAAAGGGTGTTTGCAATTAAAAAAAAACAACTTGTTTGTCTTTCAAAATTCTGTCACCCAGGTCATATCTTAAAATTTTGATATTTCTTGCTTCCAATTTTCATTCACTAGTAATTACCAGTGCATCTTGATTGCATGTTTGATAAATCTCAGACTGCAGAAATGGTTAAAAATCTTCCATTTCTCATATTTGACATTAATGGATGGTACATAATTTTGAATAATAATCATATTAACTGGTCTTCCTTGTTGTTGTTAAGTGTTGTTGAGTCATAGCGATCCTGCATAGGGTTTCCAAGCAGCAGTTGGTGGACTTGAACCACGAACCTTGTGGTTAGCAGTCCAGTACTTATCCTACAGTATTATACCAGCATTCCAGTCTTCTTTGTAGGTATATGGATATTAACCTATCACTCACAGTGTTGTACTTCAGGATACATCTTGAAATTTTTTTTTTTGGCTATGAATATGATGCCATTCTTCTTCAATTTGTTGTTAAGTGTCGCTGAGTCCATAGCGACCCTGTATAGGGTTTCCAAGAAGTGGCTGGTGAGTTTGAACCACTGATTTTATGGTTCACAGTCCAGTGATTGTCCTACAGCACTATACCAGGAGTAGACCCTATAATTGACTGATTCAAAATGCCAAATACAAGTCCATTTCAGCTCACTAACGTGGAGGGTCAGAGAAAAAGAGGAAGACCCCCAACAAGATGGGTTGGCCAAGTGGCAGCATCAGTGGACTCAAGCATGGCAACAGTAGTGAGGTTGGCCCAGGACCAGGCAGTGTTTCGTTCTGCTGTGCATAAGATCGCTATGGGTCAGTACCAACAACAACAAAGGCCTAGGAGCCACTACTCATCTGCCGATTTGTCATTCTGTGGTGGCTGGTGTGTTGCTGTGATGCTGGAGGCTAAGTCACCAGTATTTTAAGGCTAAATCACCAGTATTTTATACCAGCAAGGTCACCATTCAGATTAAGATGGACTAGGGAGAAGGAGAGATGGATTACTACTGAATGCTTAGCAACAGAAAACCTTATTAATAGCAGCAGAACATTGCCAGATGTAGTGCAGGAAGATGTAATCATAATTAATAGCTCCAGAACATTGTCAGATATAATGCCAGAAGATGAGCCCCTCAGTTGGAAGGCATTCAATATATAACTGGGGAAGAGCTGACTTCTCAAAGTACAGTTAAACATGATGATGCAAATGGAGCAAATCTTTGGGGACCTTCCTTTACCAAGCTGGTGAAGATCTGACTCTTTGAAACCTAGCAGGCTGTGGCCTTACCCTTCAAAACCCCAGAAGTCATGGTTCCCCACTTTAAGATCCCGGAGGTCGTTGCCCTTTAAGACTGAGGCAGCTTTGCTTCCTTTTCTCCTTTTCTCTTTAGCTTCTGCTTCCTGGTTCCTTGAGCTCCTTAGCTCCACAGAGAAGGGCCCTGAGGCAGCCCACTGCACCGATAATTCTTGCCCTGAGGGCACTCAGCTCTGTGGGTTGGCTCCCACCCTGTCTCACTCCAGGTTCCTGATTCTGCTGTCGCTTCTCACCATCTGTGTCATCTCCAGTTACAGCTCTCCTCACTTCCATCTGAGCCCTCACCAGAATTGCCTTTGACTTCCAGAATTCCACCAACAGTCTCTTTAAGCTCTTCAAGGCAATCTAGGCTTTTACCTATCAGTCACCTTCACCTCTTGAAAGCTCTGCTCATTACTCAGTTGCAAGGCCACATCCACATTTCACACGTCTGTTAGGGCAGTCCCCCACTCTGACAGTACCAGATTCTGCCTCAGTTACTTAGTGCGATTATCACAGAAAGGGAGTCCTGGTGTGGTGCTATATAGGACAAGCACTGGACTGCTAACTTCAAGGTCTGTAAAGAAGGCTACCAGCCGCTCCTAGGAAACCCTATGTAAACCAACTCAAAGGCGCTTAAAACAACAGAACAGAAATAATGCATGTGGATGGCTTTACCAAACAGAAATGGATTCTCTCCTAGTTTAGGAAGCTGGAAGTCAGAATCCAGGGTGACAACTCGAGGGGAAGGTTTTCTTCCTGTTGGCCTTGTGGAAGGCTGTTTTCTTTCAACATCTGTGAACCTGGAGTGCCTTGGAGATTTCCTTGTGTCTTGATCTTCCCCTGGGTCTAGGAGCTTCTCAGCTCAGGGACTCCAAGTCTAAATGATGCATGCTGTTCTTGGCTCTTCTTTCTTGGAGGCCCATCTATTCTATGCTTCCTTGTGTAATCACTGTTATATCTCAAAAGGAGTCCTGGTGTGGAGCTGTGGGTTAATGCTCTGGACTGCAAAGCCTCTTTGAACTGCAAGGTTGGCAGTTCAAGCTCACCAGCTGCTCCTTGGAAACCTTATACAGGGTCGTTATGAGTCAGGACCGGCTCAATGGCACGTAACAACAACAACATAACCCAAAGGAGATTTGAGTCCAGATCTACCTGCAGATTGCATGCAGTCTCATTAGCATAACTTCCTCTGATGCTGCCTCATGAACATCCTAGAGGTGTGGAGAGTCATGGCCCAGCCAAATTGCCATCTATTGTTTGAGACACAATTCCACCTGCCTTTTGTAAAGAGATGTCCTCAATGGGACTCTCTTAGACCAGGAGTCCACAAATTAGACCTGCAGATCAAATGCAGCCCACTGTATGTAAAACAGACAGCAGCTACAGCAAGAGGCAGAGCCAGGAGACAAGAGTGAACAGCTAATGCTGAGACTGTTCATTGCTTTTCAGTTGAGACTGAGGGAACAACAGAGCTGATGGAGACTAGGCAGAAACGTTCCTTTCTACATTGTTACTGTTTAATGTTAGCACATTCCCCAGAATGTGTTTTTGTAACTAAAACTTTATTGGAACACAGTCACACTCATTCATTTACTGACACCAGTCTATGACTGCTTTCAGGAGTTCTGGCGGCACCGTGGCTAAAGCATCTGATTGCTAACTAAAAGGTTAGCAGTTTGAACCCCCAGCTGGTCTGCATAAGGTGACATGATGGCCTTTCCATAAAAGGTTTGCAGCCTTGGAACTCTATGCGCTACCTGTACTCTGTCCTACGGGGTCATTCTGAGCTGGAATTGACTTCATATCAATGGTTTTATGACTGTCTTCAAGGAGTCCTGATGGCACCATGGTTAAAGTGCTTTGCTGTAAGCTAAAAGTTGGCAGTTCAAACCCACCAGTCTCTCTGTGGGAGAACAACGTGCTCTGCTTCCGTTAAATGTTTTTGTTGGTGGTGGTGGTATGTGCTGTGGAGTAAGTTCCGAGTTGTAGCGACCCTCTACAGTGTTTCCGAGGCTGTAAATCTTTACAGGAGCAGAAAGCCTCATCTTTCTCCCGCGGAACAGCTGGTAGTTTCGAACTGCTGACCTTGTGGTTCGCAGCCTGATTCATAACCACTACACTACCAGAGCTCCTTGTTACAGCCTTGAAAATCCTATGAGGCAGTTCTCCTCAGTTCTGTAAGATTGCTCTGAGGTTGTATATTAACTTGATGGCAAATTTTTCCCCCTCTTATGGATTCTTTCATTATGTATTTGCAGAGTCCTAGGCCTTGTGACCAGGGTTGTAAAAAGGAGGGACATAGCATCCTCTGGGCAATCTGGGCAGGCAGCAACTACCTGTCAAGAATTCCCCTGCATTTCAAGCATTCTTTCAGCAAATATTTCTTGAGCACTGTCTCTGAGACATACACTTCTAGGTGCTGGCAGTGAAATGCTGAGCAAGCAGGTAAGGCCCCAGCTTTCTATGACAAAGGAGAAAGCAAGGCAGTAAATAAATGCTCACAGAAATGTATAAGCAAGAGGTTCAGATGGCAGCATACGACATGGAGAAGCAAAAGAATGCAGGGTGATAATGCACCATGGAGTGCCTGTGCAGACATTAGGTAAGGGAGTCAAGGAGAACTTCCTGGAGGTGGTGACATCTCAGCTCAACTGTGAGTGGTCAGTAGGAACAAGGCAGAGGAAAGTCTGCAAGGAGTGCATCCTAGGCTGGGGAACAGCTAGTGCAAAGAAGCGGTGGGAATGAGGAACAAAAGGAGGCCAGTGTGGCTGGAAAGGAGGAGTCTGGGAGAAGGTGAGGTCAAAAGAGTTGTAAGGGCTGCCATCTAGGCCATACTGTGTATTTGGACTTGATTTTAAATGTGAGGGGAATCCTAAAATACTGACCTCATTTACATTTAAGTATTCATTGGGATTGGGTTCTTATTAAACACACACCCCTACCTGCTATTTTTCTTTTTTTTGCAGTTAAAGCTTCTCTTTATAACTTTTATAAATCTCTCAGCTAAAAGAAGCTCAGTGTTGTCAGAAGCATGGGGGAGCATGCCCAGCTAGTAAGTGGCAGAGGCTTCATGCACTAGCTTTGCCCCAAACAAAACTCCTGACTCTTATTCTCTGTGATCTAAGGCCCAGGCCTAAGGAAGGAAGGCCTATAAAGTTTTAAGAAATATCCATCTCTTCCTTTGTCTCCTAGGCATCCACTGTGGAATGAGGAGAAGGAAGCACATGAAAATAAGTAATGCTGTCTCTTATAAAGTCAAGGTTATGTGGTGTGGGACTTCTGGTGTGGCACTGTGGGTTAACACACTGGGATGCAAAGTCGCTTTGAACTGCAAGGTCAGCAGTTCAAGCTCATCAGCTGCTCCTCAGAAACCTTATACAGGGTCACTATGGGCCAGAACCAATTCAACGGCACTTAACAACAACAACAACAATGTGGTGTGGGAGCCCTTCCCTTAAAGCTCTGGAGACATAATGGGGTCAGATGGTCTGGTGGGTTCTGCCTGGGCTCATTAGGTAAGCATCTGCTCCAGGTGAATGGAGTTTAGAAGGGGAAAAAGAAACCTACTGCCATTTATTTATTAGGTACTAAGACAGACTCAGACAGGGAAGGCTTCTAGCCCAGTCCAGATCCTAGTGTCCTGTTTCTGACATTTACTACCAAGCCCCACACGAGCCTGTGAGGGCAGGAAGAAACCCAACTAAACATTTACTCACCCTTTTGGGCACCTGCACGGGGCATAGATCCTTTCAGACAGTGGTTCCCCCATCCTGACTATAAAGTCAGCCAGAGTTTCTTATCAGGGGCCAGATGGTACGTGCTGTCCAGACCTTACCCAAGGCAGGTGTGTGAGAAATTCTCAAGATAGTCCATCTTCGGGAATAAAGGACACACGATATTGCTAGACCAGACGTGGGTTGCTGATTCACACCCAGGGGTATGTGAGCAGGATGAATTGGGAGAGGGGAAAATAAATCTATTCTAGGACTGGGAACTTTAAATAAGAATACGGTCATTCAGACCATGGGCGCACCATTCTAGCTAGATTTCTAGTTAGATTGTGGAACTGGAGGAGGGACTTTTTGATACAGGGGAATAAAACTGTTTGTGGGCTGGCCATATGGTGCATCTGAAAACCGAATAAAGAAAACGCCACTGTCGCTAGAATGAGTACAGATTGGATTACTTGAGCGTTTGTCGGTATCGACAACGTTTCTCACAGGTGAATCAGAATTTGGTGGAGGAGCCTTGGCTTTGGCATCAATATCTTTAAAAAGCTCTCCAGGTCATTCCAAAATGCAGTCATGAAGGTATCCACATCAGGACTACAAGAGTTCAGTTCTAGCTGGGCACCCGCTACGCCTTCTAGTCTTCTTTGAACAACAACAACAAAAAGCTTATCTCAGTAAAGTGTGCCTGCTGAATGTATTATGATCTTTTAAAGAACTATTGATGTGAAGCCAAATTGACAATGATAACTCAGAAACTTGGATGGGAAGCTTAGGAGGCAGTGAGTTTAAGATGATGGCGTTGGAATCATTTGGAAAAGAATAACAAAAAGGGTAGCCTAACTTTGAGCGTGTAATCAGTGTCACTGAATTTGCATGTAGAAAGTGTTGAAATGGTGTATTTTTGGCTATGTATAACTTTATAAGGTTAAATAAAAAGCAACAACTATGGATTATAACAGAATATTGTCTGATGCAGTGCTGGAAGATGAACCCCCAGGGTGGGAGGCTCTCAACATCCACACTGCTTGCAACAACGAACTCGAGTTTATCAGCGATCGTGAAAATGATACAGAAGCAGACAATGGTTCATTCTGATGCACAAGGGGTCTCCGTGAGATGGAGCTGACTCAACCACAGCTCACAACAACTGTCATGTCTGGCACTGTGATATACTGGGATTAGAGCTATGAACAAGGTAGGCAGCGCTCTGACCTCACAGAGCTTGCAGTCTGGAGGGAGAGGGGATAAGAATCAGTCACATGGTCACATCAGTGAACATATGATTAAAAGCTATGAAGTCAAAAAGTTGGGGAGCTATGAGGTTTCCCAGCAAAGAAACCTGACTAAACCAGGCACTAAGGCAGAGGGCTTCACAGAATAAATGGTGCTGAGTTGAGATCTATAGGATATGTAGACATGAACCAGATATTTGTGGCTCTGCTTCACTGGGACTTCCAGCCTGCAGTTAGCACCTTTGGGCAAAATAATTTTCAATTTAAGTTTCAACTGAGCCGGAAGCCACTGGACATCAAAACTTTACAAATGTTTGCACTCTCTTTTATTTCTCTTAGTTCTAATGCTAGCTTGTATAGAGATGTGTGCATTCCTCGATGCATTTCAATATTTCAAGGACCAGTATAGCCTTATTCATGGTGCAGTACTGACTGTGTTATATGATTGGGTCAGACTTTATGAGCATGGAGAAAAACAAGCCAGGATACATGATAAGTTTTTAATGCAGGTTAGAGGGATGATGTGGGGAAGGAAGAAGAGACTAAAAATTACATTTGACATAAAAATACATTTAGGCATTTATGGACTATTATGTAAACCAGATTTATCAAAAAAGAAAATAAATCCAAACACTTCAAGGAAAAAAAAGAGAAGAAGACAGTTTTTGGTTCTGCCCCTTCTTCTAGCTATTCTGGTCATTCCCTTGGACACTTGGTCCACTCTGTCTCCACTTCCCTGTCTCCCCCTCACTCCTCAACCAAGACTTCTGTTTCCATCTCCCATGGGCACAGACATTGCTGAGATCACTCATACCCATTCACCCACAATGCCTTTGTCCTGATTGACAAATGCTGACCTTAAGGTCAACATTTAACATTGCTAAGCCTCCTTCTGTCTGGTCATCTTTCTGGTCCAGCCCTGTGTTGACTCTGCAGTTGCTGACAAAGGACTTCCTTATTGGGTCCCCAGTTTCTTCACTGGTACAATGATTGGGTAGGACAGAATGCTTTCCCTGATTTGCAAACCAGGATGCTTTGCTCCATCTCCATGTGCTATGTAAGTCTTCTGAGCTCCAACGTCGTCCGCATTACTCTTATATGGTTGGTTTCTTAGGCCCTTATGGGCTCAATGTGTTTTCACTTTCTAACATTCTGCCTCTTGCTTCCACTGCAAGAAAAGTCTTAGAAATTCCAGATCTGTTTATTCATCTGTTTCTGGTTACTTCTCATCAAAGTTTACATAGATACTGTTGCCTTCAATTCGTCCACAGTTCCATTCACTGCTGCCCCCACCCCGACAGCTGAGTCTTCCTTCTGTATCACTCTGTTGATGATGGCGGTCTTTATCATCCCCCTGGAAATTGAATAGGGCCTCATCATGGACCCTTACTTCTAATCCATGGGCCATTAGGGCCTAGAGTCTAATCCATCTCTTGTCTAGGTTCTGCAACAGCAGCAATCTACTTTCCTCATTACAACCAGAGGACACTTTAAAATACAAATCTGACTGCCTCTTCTTCTCTAAAACATTCATTGGCTCCCCATTGCCCTTCTTTTGAAGTCTAGGCTCTTCCGTGCAAACTCTGAACAATTCCTTTTGGCACTGACTCTGCCTACCTCTTTAATCGTGTTCTGGTATGAACATGACACCTTGGTTGCATACACAATGAGCAGTTTTCAGAATGTGGACTTGTGTTTGTCCCTGCCACAACTCTGAACAATTACTTCCTTCAAAGCTCACCTTGAGCATTGTTTCCTTTTGGACGCTCTCCTTGACCCCACTCACCTTGGTCTATGTGTCTTCATTGGCCTTTGCACCTCAGCCAGTGTAATTAATGCAGCTACTATAACTGGTCAAGAGGATCTGGGAATACTGGAAAATCCCCAGCTGCCTCTCAGAATGTGCCCATCAGTTAAAAGTGGGGCAGACAGCTAGCCATAATTCCCACAACTGCTCTTCTAGTCCTTTCTTGACGTTCAGGGTTCCTATGCCTAGGTGGGGCCAAAATTGGATGGGCATTCCCCTATTCAGGGGTCTTTGTTTCCCTGCAGCACCGGGGACCCTAGTTCCAGAACAAATGCAGAGAAAGACAGTCCAAGAATCTAGAAAGTGTGTTGCCTCTGAGTAAGGAGACTCAGGCTCACTTGTGGGCTGACACTGTTGCCATGTGACCTTGGACCAGTTCCTTTACTTCTCCAACCCATCTCTTGCAGTGAGTAGATCAGTTCCTTAACGTCTCTGGCCTGACTCTTGCAGTGAGGAACTTGGACAATCTCCTTGAAATAGCTCCAGTCCCTGAGCACTTGGCCTTGGCCATTTCCTCCAAATGCTAACTAAACTCTGCCGGGGACTTTTGCTGGAGAGCTCCTTCTTAGACAACAGAAACATTCTGTTTGTTTTTTTATTAAGTGTCGTCAAGGCAGTTCCAATTCATAGCAACCTTGTATAAGGTGTCTGAGGAGTGGCTGGTGAGTGTGAACCACCGACCTTGCAGTTCTAACCGACCTTGCAGTCCAGCGCATTAACCTGCATCACCACACCAGGACTCCACAGAAACATTGTCAGGCCAGAAATGGGGGCTTATGCCCCCGCCCAATTCTTATATCTCTCCTTTCTTTCTACAGGTGTTTCTTCTAGAAAATGGCTTGCACTCTTTATTCCCTCCACATCCACTTTCCCAAGACCCCAGTCTGTTTCATTCTGCTCTTTCCTGGCAGATGGCTGGGTTGATGAGTCCGTTTGTGTTGATCTATGGGGCCGTTCCTGGGAAGGATGGCTTCAATTCTGCCCTGAAGTGTAGCCCAAGCAGTATTACCCATCCATCTTCTGAATTGTCAAACATTTCACTGATGCCTGCCTGGGCTGGGAGACAGTTTATAAGCTGCATCTCTGTCTCTTGGTCCCCTGCCCTATTGCACTGGCATTTTGAGTTGCATTATAGCTACTAGAGACCTGAATGTTTCTGTCAGTATCTGCAGGGATAAGAACTGGAGTGGGGGTGGAGAAAGTGCAGAAGGAAGGTTATGAACGAGAGCACCCAGTAGCTGGGATGTCATGGGAAGAGCAGTGTACCTGCTGAGAATTCTAGGGCTCAAGTTGACTGTGTGGCACTGCCTGGGAGGGAGCATGTGCGGTGGTGGTGGTAGTTGTGTGCCGTGGAGTCAGTTCCAACTCACAGTGACGCTGTACAGGGTTTCTGAAGCTGTCGATCTTTACAGGAACAGAAAGCTTCATCTTTCTCCCACGTAGTGACTGGTAGGTTTGAAGCGCTGACTTTGTGCTTGGCAGCCCAGTTAGTAATCCACGACACTACTAGGGCACCTTGGGTGTGTATATGTGAAGGACTAAGGGCAGACCAGCTGTGTAGTTCTTACGTTTTGTGCGTCCAGAATGACACTGACAGTGAATGAAATTTATGAACCTCACCCTGAGAAAAATGCACCCAGCTTCTCCCAGTGTCTGGGCAGCTGTCTTCTCATTCTTGGTTTGACTTGTCCTCATTGTCTCTCAGGTGTCCGTCGCCTGCCTCTCAGTAAGACTTCCCTGAACTCCTTTTTATTTTTTTGTCCAGCACCCTGCTTTTACCTTTAAAGACTTTATCACAATTAGTAATGAACACCCTGATTCATCTGGTCATAGAATTGATTTCCGTTTCCTGACTAACTCATGGCAGGTCTGTGTCTGTTTCCTTCCAGTCCCCTTCCTGGGTCTAGCATAGTGTGGGGTCTGGCACACTTGTTAGATGATTGAATAAAGGGTAGATCAGTAGACGAATGGATGATGAAAGAGCTGGCCCTGAATGTGACGAGGCAAGATGATGCAGTAGGGTAGGCTCGTCCCCAGTCCCACGGAGCTTCGTGGTGGCTCCTGCTGGTTCTGTGGTCCATGGTTCTGGCACCACTTGCTGACTTCTCTGGGCACTTTCCACTTCTTGTTCTTCTGCTCAGCATGGCCTGGCTCAGCCCTGAGCATATCCAAATGGACTTGTTCCTTTTATTTCATAAGACCCTCCGGAAATCTGTTCAAACAGTGGGAGGAGAACTTCAATAATACTAAGATTGAATTTCCCTCCAGCCTGGGGGGACCAGGGGATTAAAGTCAGATTTAATTTTATTTTAGACAAATAAAGTACTGTGACATTTATTGCACACCTGAGTTGCTAGAGAAAAATTCTGACCTGGTATATGATACTCAGACTGCTAAGAGGAAGACAAGCTGCCAAGAGACAGTTATGCTGGCTGTGCTTGCATAAGGGGTCCTGGCCAAGGGGACTCTGCTTCAGCGCACGGGAGAGGGTCCTTATGCCAGTTCATGCAATGGCATTTTTGTTCACCACGTGGTGTGTTTACTGGGCTATAAACCTCTATGGGTCTTCCTCTCCTAATTCCCAAAATGCTGTGTGTTCTGACACCAGCATTGGATGGGGAAATGATTGGAGGGTGAAGGCAGGGATAGATGATGGATGTGCGCTGAGTAGGAGTGAGATGAAAGTGGTCTGGACCAGTCAGGATGAAGACAAGGGGCTGCAGCTGTGATTAGATGGGTCACATTCTCTGGACTATTCAGAATGTGGGGAACAAAGTTAGCATGGCCCTTCATTCCATTGGTACAATGGAATCTGCATGTTAGAGTGTTTTCAGTGAAGCAGAGGTGTAGTATTGTCATCAGATTTCCTAATGGAGGTGGTCTTCATGAGTGGACACAACATTCATTTGTTGATTCATTCATTCCTTTAATAGATACTTATTGGATGAGTGTGTTGTATGCCAATTTCTATTTTAGGAACTAAGGTTACATCAGTGAGTAAGACAAATAAAAATCCCTGCCCTCTAGAACATATAGTCTAGTGGGGTAAGATAAACAAAAGACATTGAGACATAAGAAAGTTATGAGAGTGCTAAACAGTGATGAGTGTTATGGGACAATAGAGTGGGGTCAAAGGATTTAGGAGCAAAAAGGGGCAATTTCAAGGTATTTGGTGTAGTTATCAAGGACTTCATTGAGAGAATACTTTGGAAAGAGAAGAGACAGTGAGCCCCGGCAGTGATGCCAGCAGAAGCAGCAGTCAGTGAAAATGCCCAGGGGTAGGAGAGTAGCTGGCATACAGAGTCTTCACAACGTTTTCTACACTGTACATTTCATCTTCTATTTCATATACGTATCTCACAATCATATACACATATTCTTGGAACTCACTTTCACGTGACAGAAAAGGACTGAAAGTTTCAGGGTAAATATGGTTTGCTTTGCTGGAGACTCAATTATATTAAACTTAAGAAACCAATTTATTAGGAAGTAAAATGCAAACAAATGTACTAATTTTCAAGTGAAAATACTTGTTCATTCTGAAGGAGGATCAAGAATGGAATGGAATGAGGTTTGCTCAGACTGTTCTGTCCTAAAGACTCTGTAGACCACATATTGTGTATGTGTTCTGATGAGTCCCAAAAAAAGTCTTTTTGTTTTTGTTGTTGTTAAATGTTGTCAAGTCTGTTCCAACTCATAGCGGCCCTGTATTTCCAAGGAATACTGGTGGGTTTGAACTGCTGACTCTGTGGTTTGTAGACCAGAGCTGATCCTACAGTGCCACACCAGGAGAAAAGTCTCTGGTTTGTGGAGCTAGTTTAGGTCATATGAACATGTTGGCAATGGGTCAATGTCTCTAAAACCACATAAACTGAGAGTGAGGGAGGGGATCCCCAAAGGAAAATCAAAGTATTTCCAGATGTGAAAGGTATGGATGCTGGGCAGGGAAAAAGTTGCAATGGAGTCACCCCAAACTGGGCAAGAATTATTGGCTTTATAGTCAGTGTCTGATACACTTCCTATCTCCTCCCCCTTCTGATCTCCTTTAGTAATCCAACCATGTAGGCAAGGAGACATGGCTTCTCCTATGTCAGCAGAGATATTGACTATGTGTCCGAGCCCTTCAGAGCCTTGGCATTCACATATCATCCACACATCATGATGGAGTCTCCTGGTGCTCCAAGCCTCCACCCCCACGCACATCTCCACTCTTCTACCAGCACCTGCTCTCCTATTCTCCCTTCTGCAAGCTATCTCCTGCTTACTGATTCTCACCTGACAAGAACATTCTGACTGTTTATTCTTTCCACCACTTCTGCTGCCCCGTAACTCCTCTGTTCCCAAGTGAAGCTTCAAGAGAGACTGCCATTCTGCCACTATCCTGTCCCTTAGAGTTCAGATGTTTTCTGAATTATTTTTGGGGTCCTTGTTGGTCATTTACAGGCTGAGACCCAAGGCTTATTTATGAACTTCAGCCCCTATAGGATCCTATAGGGTATGTTCACATCGATAAGAACTCCTTGAAGCCAAATGGGCTGACTAGGCTAGACAAGGCCGAGCAGGAAGGTCAGAAGTTACTCCCTGGAAAGAGTTTACAGGCCACAACCCAACAACAGATTTCAGCCAACTCTCAACTGAAGAAATGGAGTTGGGAGTCTTGGGAGGCCAAAACATTTAGAGTTCACCAATCAGAGCACTAGAGAGAAGAGAATTTCATATAGACACATACCTATACACAAGAGAGAAGAGATGTTCAGACAGCCCCCTCATTTCCTCCCCAACTCATGACTTCAGCTGAGTACTGATCAGTTCTCTGTGTATGTCAGGAAACTACCTGAGGCTGAGGAAGGATCCATTTGGGTGATTAGAAGAAACAACCACTAGAGTTTCAAAAGACTGGAAATAGTTTCTGTCCCCATGAGCTGGAGTGGAATACCTCATAATAAAATGGGGCATAATATAAGAAGGAGTATTAGTAGTCTCAAGTAAGAAACTTTACAAGGAAAATTGAAAAGGATCAAACTAACTTTAAGTAACTCTACTGCATCCCAGAACAAAGCTCAAGGGTATTTATACAAATATAGAAATGTAAAATGTATACCTCTCTAAGACTGAAACTCAAATGGAACACATGAGCAGGCATGTAAGCTTGCTG
>NW_006408552.1:22498737-22522340 GCF_000296735.1 Chrysochloris asiatica | reverse complement strand
AGAACACCCAAACTTGTAGATAGTACCCATTTGACCTAGCCTCGATGACTTGATAATCAGAACTCGACGAGAGGAAGATCAAAAACAAAATTTTTGATAAAGGAAACGAGGGTAAATTGCTACAATTTGATGAACTTGACCTATACTCATGGAGGTAGTAACTCTAAATACCAACAGAGAGGGAAGCAGTCTTCACATCAAGTATCAATGCTATCCCCTCTGTACACAGGGTAGAAAGGGATGGACACCTTAGACACTGGCTACCTAAAATGAGGGGGCGATAAATGCACAAAGTGACTGGTTTACAAGGTTTCAAGGGGGAGTTTAGTTTAAGAGTGTGTGGGGGAAGAAAGAGTCCCCACTGAATAGTTTTCATCTTTTCTAGATGGGTCTGGTAAAAAGAGACGGGAATAAGATTCTTTTGATTTAAGTGAGTAATTGTTATCATGACTAATTGTGACTGTCATAATTAAGGTAGAAGTTTTGTAACAGAACCAGGGAGTTGTTAATCCTATAGTCCAAAAAGAGAGGACCCTAGGACCATCAAGGGAGAAGAGCACAAGCAGAATGTGGGACCTTATCCAGAGAAGCAACGACACCAGAGATGGGGACATGGAGAGAGGGAGGAGCTGAGAACTTTAATTCATGGGAAAAGAGGGACTAAGAGATAGCGGCCAGGAGGCAGACATGCATAATGTGCCCTTTGGTGGTGTAAATTATTATATAACTCTGAGTGTTTAAAAAAAAAAGGGGGGGGGGTGGCTAACGTGAATAGAGAGAAATACTGTTAACTGATGGTACATGAAACGAGTTGTATGATTTGTTGAATGTAAAACAGATGATCTGTCCTGTAAACTTTCACTCAATGCACAATAAAAACTTAAAAAAAAAAAAAAAAAAGTAAGATGGTACATGCCATCGAGGCAGTACCGACTCATAACAACCTTATGCACAGCAGAACGAAGCATTGCCTGATTCTGGGCCAACCTCATTATTGTTGCCATGCTTGAGCCTATTGATGCTGCCAATTTGCCAATCCATCTCACTGGGAGTCTTCCTCTTTTTCTCTGACCCTCCACCTTACCAAACATGATATCCTTCTCCAGTGACTGGTTCCTCCTGACAATATGTCCGAAGTATGAAAGACGAATTTTGGCCATCCTGGCCTCCAAGGAGCACTCTGGCTGCACTTCTTCCAACACTGATCTGTTGGTTCTTTCAGTAGCCCTTAGCACTTTCAATATTCTCCCCCAACACTACAACTTAAAAGCATCAATTCTTCTATAGTCTTCCTTATTCACTGTCTAGCTTTCGCATGCATATGAGGTTATTGAAAATACCATGGCTTGGGTCAGGCACACCTTTGTCCTCGTGCTGACATCTTTGCTCTTCAACACTTTAAAAAGGTCTTATGCAGCAGATTTACCCAATGCAGTACATCGTTTGATTTCTTGACTTCTGCTTCCATGAGTGTTGATAGTCATCAAAGAAGAATGAAGTCCTTGACAACGTCAATCTTTTCTCCATTGATAAGAATATTGTTTATTGGTCCAGTGGTAAGGATTTTTGTTTTCTTTACATTGAGATGTAATCCATACCAAAGGCTGTGCTCTTCGATCTTCATCAGTAAATATTTTAAGTCTTCTTCACTTTCAGCAAGCAAGATTATATCATCTACATATCGCAGGTTGTTAATGAGTGTTCCTTCAATCCTGATGCCACATTTTTCTTCATAGAACACAGCTTCTCAGATTATTTTCTCAGCACACAGGTTGAATAAGTATGGTGAAAGAATACAACCCTGTTGCACAGTTTACTTAAGTTTAAACCATTCAGTGTTCCCATGTTCTATTTGAACAACTGCCTCTTGGTCCATGTACAGATTCCTCATGAGCACAAATAAGTGTTCCGGAATACTCATACTTCGCAATGTTGTTCATAGCTTGTCATGATCCATGCAATCAAAAGCCTTTGAGTAGTCAATAAAACACAGGTAAACATCTTTCTGATATTCTCTGCTTTCAGCCAAGATCCATCGGACATCAGCAATGATATCCCTTGTTCCATGGCCTCTTCTGAATCCAGTTTGAACCTCTGGAAGTTCTCTTTCAATGTATGCTTACAGCCGTTTCTGTATTACCTTTAGCAAAACTTTACTCACATGGAATGTCAAAGAGATTGTCCGATGATTTCCACATTCCATTGGGTCACTTCTCTTTGGAATGGGCACAAATATAGATATCGTCCAATCAGTGGGCCAGATAGTTGTCTTCTAAATTTCTTGGCATAAATTAGTCAGTGCCTCCTGTTCTGTAAAAGGGTGGAGGGTCAGAGAAAAAGAGGAAGACCTCCAGTGAGATGGATTGGCAAAGTGGCAGCATCAATGGGCTCAAGCATGGCAACAGTAGTGAGATTGGCCCAGGATTGGGCAGTGTTTCATTCCTCTGTGCATAAGGTCGCTATGAGTCGGGACTGACTCAATGTCACCTAACAACAATAACAACAGCATAATATATATTTTATATTGTATACTTCTATAGATGCAAAACATTTGTAAAAGAATAAATAGCCAAGGACTTTGTCATTGTGGTTGGGAAGGGAAACTGGAAAACTGGAGATGAACAGTGAAGACGAAGCATAGTATTAGTTTTTTAAGCTACATATGCTTTTGTAATGTTGATGTTTTTACTTAGTGCAAAGATGGTCATTCTTTTTAAGGTACCAAAAAATTAAAACCATATAATTTGAGGCTTTCAACTGTATGGATCATGAGAAGCTATGGACAACATTGCAGAGAATGAGTATTCCAGAATACTTAATTGTGCTCATGAGGAACCTTTACATGGATCAAGGGGCATTCATTTGAACACAATAGGGGGACACTGAATGGTTTAAAATCAGGAAGGCTGTGTGCCAGGATTGTATTCTTTCACCATATTTATTCAATCTGTATGCTGCGTACATAATCTGAGAAGCTGGATTATATGAAGAAGAATGTGGCATCAGGATTGGAAGAAGACTCATTAACAACCTGAAATATGTAGGTGATACAATCTTTCTTGCTGAAAGCAAAGAGGAGTTAACATACTTACTGACAATGATCAAAGGCCACAGACGTCAGTTAAGGTTGCACCTCAATGTGGAGAAGACAAAAATCCCCACCAATGGACCAATAAATAACATTAAGATAAATGGAGAAAAGATTGAAGCTGTCAAAGACTTCATTTTACTTGAATCACTCATGAGAGCAGCAGTCAAGAAATCTGATGATACATTACGTTAGGCAAATATGCTACACAAGACCTCTTTAAAGTGTTCAAGAGCAAAGATGTCAGTTTGAGGATTAAGGTGCACCTGACCTAAGCCATGGTATTTTCAGTAACCTCACATGCGTGTGAAAGTTGGACGATGAATTAAGAAGACCATAGAAGAATTGAAGCATTTGAGTTATGGTGTTGGAGGAGAATAGTAAAAAAGTACCATGAACCGTCAAGAGTAAACAAATCTGTGTTGAAAGAAGTATAACCAGAATGCTCCTTAGAAGCCAGGGTGGTCAGGCTTTGTCTCAGATGCTTTGGACATATTGTAAGGAGGAACCAGTCCCTGGGGAAGGACATCATTCTTGTTAGAGTGGGGGGTTAGATTAAAAAGAGGAAGACCCCCAATGAGATGGAATGGCACAGTGGCAGCAGCAATGGGCTCAAGCTTAACAACAACTGTGATATCCGAGCAGGACCAGGAAATGTTTCGTTCTGTTGTGGATAAGGTTGCTATGAGTTGGTACCAACTTGATGGTACCTAACAACAACAAAGCGACAATGCCAGGATAATTCAAGATTAGAAAAACTATCACCATAATCCACTTTATAAAAAAAAAAAGAAAGAAAGAAAATTACTTTCTTAATCATATTAATTAATTCAGAAAAAGCATTTGACAATATCCAACACCCATCCCTTATAAATATACTCAACAAAATAAGAGTAGAAAGGAAATTCCTCAGTATAGTTGAAGACATATATACAAAACTAATGACCAACATTATTCTTTATGGTGAGAAGCTGAAGGTTTTCCCCTTTGAAAATAGGAACCAGATAAGGATGCTGTTTTATCACCACTCCTATTCAATGTTGTGCAGTAAATTTTAGCCAGGCTATAAGGAAAGAATCCTGGTGTGGCAATGTAGGAATCAGCACTGACTTTGAACCCAAAACTTGGCAATTCAAATCCACTAGCTGCTCATTGAAAACCCTATACAGTGTTGCTATGAGTCAGTACTGACTTGACAGCACTTAACAACCAAAAACATAAGGAAATAATGAAATTGAAGACATTCAAATGGGCAAAGAAGAAGTAAAACTCTGTTTGCAAATGATATGATTCTATATGGGGAGCATGGTGGCTCCATGGAGAAAATAGGATTTCTGCTTCCATAAAGATTAAAAAGTCTCACAAACCCTGTCCAACCTGTTGGCACTTAACAACAGCAATGAACCTGTATCTTGAACATTCTAAAGATTCAGTGAGAATATTATTGAAACTCATTGGAAGATTCAGCAAGTGACAGGGTACAAGATACAACATACTAAAACCAGTTGAATTCTTTAATACTAATAAATAAAGCTCTAGAAAGGAAATCAGGAAAACAATACCATTTATAATAGCCAGCCAAAAGATGAAATACTTAGGAAATTAATCTAATAAGAGATAAAAAAAAAAAAAGACTTATACACAACAAAACATTGCTGAAAAAATCTAAAAGAGACGTACATAAGTGAAAGAATATACCACACTCATGGATAGGAAGACTTAAGATTGTGAAAATGTCAATTCTACCCAAAGCAAGCCAGCTGAGGAAACTGAAGAAAAATTCAAGCCTAGACTTATAATATTGACGTGCAATCATTTCAAGAGGTAGCATATACCCAAGAGCCAATGATATTGAAGGTAGTAGTCCAAGGCTCGTGGAAAATATTTGCAAGGAACACAGCACCAGGAACTGATGAAATAGAAATTAAAATCTTTTAACAAACTGATGTAGCACTGGAGGCACTCATTCATCTATGCCAAGAAATTTGGAAGACAACTACCTGGTCAGGTGACTGAAAGAGATCCGTATTTGTGCCCATTCCAAAGTAAGGTGACCTAATTGAATGCAGAAATCATTGGACAATATCATTAATATCACATGCAAGTAAAATTTTGCTAAAGATAATTCAAAATAAGTTCAATACGGATTCAGAAGAGAACATGGAACAAGGAATATTATTACTGGCATCAGACGGCTCTTGATTGAAAGCAGAGAATACCAGAAAGATATTTACCTGTGCTTTGTTGACTACACAAAGGCTTTCAGTTGTGTGGATCATGACAAGCTATGGACAACATTGTGAAGTGTGAGTATTCCAGAACACTTAATTATGCTCATGAGGAGCCTGCACGTATACCAAGAGGTGGTTATTTGAACAGAACAAGGGAACACCTAATAATTTAAAATTAGGAAAGGTGTGCACCAGGCTTGTATTCTCTCAGCATACTTATTCAATCTGTATGATGAGCAAATAATTCAAGAAGCTGGATACATGAAGAAAAACATGGTATCAGGGTTGGATAGAGGACATTTGTACATGTGTATTTACCACTGCTGCTAATGTTTTCATAAGGGTTTCTGAGTCTTTAAATCTTTGGGGGAGCAGAAAGCCTCAGCTTTCATACATATATAAGAAAGTATCATTAGTTGAATTAAGGAGCTCTGGTAGCGTAGTGGTTACGAATCGGGCTGCGAACCTTAAGGTCAGTGGTTCGAAACTACCAGCCGCTCCACGGGAGAAAGATGAGGCTTTCTACTCCCGTAAGGATTTACACCCTCGGAAACCCTGTACAGGGTCGCTATGGGTCGGAACCGACTCGAAGGCACTTAACAACAACAACAACAACATCCTGTAGGAATGGAGCTCACTGAACAGTTTTAGGTCCTTTCAGTGTTTCTCATGTCACTGACAGCATCTGCCAGCGTCTTTCTATGGCCAACTTTCTGACCACTCAGTGGGGATATGGTGAATGGAAGCAGAATTATGACGCAGAAAGAGCACAAGGCTATAAGGCTGGAGACCTGGGCTCTTATCCACAATGTGATTCCTTGCTGCTTCATCACTAAACTGGGTGATTGAATTTTTATTCCTAGAAATGCTTGAGTTGTCTTTAGGAAAGATATTTGTGTGTGGTAAGTGAGAAGGGGAAGAAACCTCGGAATGGGGGAAAGCTAATGAAGACAATTCAGAGAAAAAAAAGACCTTATATTTTTCTTGAACACTTGCCATCTGTGAGAGATTCACCTAATTACTTTATTTGTGTTAGGGTTTGGGGGAGGACTGTTTGTTGTAATTCTCAATATAACATCTATCTCTGTTTCACAGATGATAGAATTGAGTTCAGAGTGTTGAAGGGACTTGTCCTAGGGTCACAGAACTTGTACATGCCAGAGCTGGGATTTGAACCCAGATATTTATGACTCTTCAGCCTGTGCTCTTAGCCACTGAAAATGCAATCCTGGAGCTTTCCAGTAAATCCACTTTCTTTGTCAGGGCTTTGGATCATAATCCCTGCTCTGGTCATAAACACATCGGCCCAGAGAGGTGGAGGGTTCCCCTACTGTTGATTTAATATTTTGGAAGAAATAGGTTTGTGACCTAAATCTATTTCCCCCGATTAAATGCTACAGTTTCTATTAGCTTCACATTGGTTTTGGTTGGTTTAGGGTTTCTGTAGTGGGGTTAACCGGGGTCCTGCAGAGGCACTGCTGTCCACTTCTTAATTCTCTTGCCACAATCAATACTGTCTTGCTGATAGTATATCTGGATTAGTTAGGGATTACATTCTAATGCACAGACCAGAAAACCCACCCATACTGACTGAACAATGGAGAGGCTTTTACTTCTGAAGTAAAAGGAAAACTGAGAGAGTCAGCCCAGAGTTTCTTCAGCAACTCTGATATTATCAGTGTCTTGGTTCCTCTGTCTCTTCTCCATCATTACTATCATACGGTGTTTGGCTTTTTGTTTATTATCTCATGGCCCCAAGACAGCTGCGGAACCTCCTGAGACGGCACCCAGGTTCCAGGCAGGATGTAGGAGAAAGGAGAAAGGAAAAGTGCAGAAATTGAAGCCAGTCACATGTTTCCTTTAAAAAGAAGCTCAGGAACCTCATCCAGTGACTTTTCTTTGTATTTTATTAGCTACAACTGGATTACAAGATCATCCTCATCTATACAGGAGATTGTGAAGTGAGAAATTTTAAATGCACACCTTGTCAGCCAGAACATAATTGGGATTCTATTAATACAAAGAAAGTGTACAATAGGCAACTGTTGATCTATTGAAGATTGTCTGCCATAATCTTTTCAATATCTTTTGGATGTGTCCATTTCCTTTTATCTGCACTGACACTCCGGGCCATTATTATTTCTCTTTTGGACTCTGAAATAGCCTTCTATTTGGTATTTCCACATTCCCTCTTGACCTACCTCCTGCTCCATAATCTATTTTCTACACTGTAGCCAGAGAGGTCTTTATAGAACATAAATCTGACCATGTCATTCCCCTGCAGGATAATGTATTGAGTTCGTACTGTGTGCTTTATTTTTGCTGTTGTTAGAGAAAATATGAGAACAATCTGCCTCCCTTCTCTTCAAAGTGATGTGCGGTACAGTTTCAACTAAGTCTTGGCAACCTGAGCTGCTTTTGCCCCGGGACAGAATTAAGACTGATAGGGTTACCTGCTAAGTGGGAGACAGAAGTACCCAGCATGGGGAGAGCAGTCCCCAAAGATTGGAGAGAAGACAGACTTGATGTAACAGATCAACATGTTACATCAGATCCCAGATGCCTGATCCCTTGCAGTGCGTTGGGAGGTGGCAGGCTTAGAAAGAGAATTTCTATTCATGCATCTGGGAGGTCAGGCTCAGATGCAAGGGAACAAACTTAGGGAAGCGGTACTGGTAGGCACCTCCCAGGGATCATAAAGAATTGTCAGGCAAGGTTGCCTTATGGGCCTGTGCTTCCCCACAGGGCTTTTCCTTAGAAGAGTCTTGAACTTTGTTTAATGTCCTGCCCATACCATTTTACAATTCTTCCTAATCTTTGAATAAGGAGTCTCACATTTTTATTTTGCACTGGATCCCATGAATTATGTAGCTAGACTTGAGGTCTGATGACAGTGTGACTCAGAAGCCTGGAGTGTGTAAGCTCCCTGAAATCTTTTAAATGCCCGAAGGGAGTGGACAAGGAAAACTTAATAATAATTAGAATTGGGTTTCCTGCCAGGTTAGAGACTCAGAGTCACACACACATATATTTTATTATAGGGACAAAACAAAAATAACACAAGTGTAAGTAAAAAATATTTCTACTAGGGTTCCAATTCACATATATTTATTCCAAATAAAACCTATTTAAGCATGTCTCTATGATCAGTGTATGACTGCAGACACGTTCTCTCAGTAATAACACTTGTCTTAGTGTCCTGGATAAAATAGAAGAAATATGTGGACTGAAACTCAAAATTACAAAAAACAAAACAAAACAAAAACAGCCAGCCTCACTTGTCTGAAGGAGAGTGGAGGAATCCCCAAGATTATAGTTCTTTGTCACTCTTTAGGCCTGGAACTGAACTCACCACCATGCCTCAACTTTCAGTTAAACAATAGATAGGCCTCTAAAGTGAACAATAACACCAGGGAGGTCTACACTCCTTTGAACAATCAATTATACAGTGGCATCAAAAGGGCAGCATTTGCCCAGGAACAAAGCACTGAAGGCAGCAATGGATAGGAAAGGACAAAGAGAAATGATAGACAAAGAAAGGAAGTGGAAGGAGTGGGAACTGTAATCAATGCTACCAAACAAAATGTGTATGAATGATTGAATGGGAAACCAATTTGTTCAATAGATTTTCATTCAATTTGCAATGAAAAGTTAAAACAAAACAAAGAACTTCAGTGTCTCAAATAATCTCTTAAAAAGCTACAATTTCTTCCTCTACTTTGGCCTCAGAACTTGCCAGAACCCAGGTTGGCTGATTATCAAGACTTTGGAAGTGGAGACTCATTTCATTGTTTTGGTTTTTAATGGATATTATTCCTCCATAATTGTCTTTTCTAAAGTGGGGAGGGGGTGTAAAGCTATTTCATGGTTGTTTTGCAGATGTGAAAACTGAGACTCAGGTTAAGTGACTTAACTAAACATGCAAAATAATCTGAATTAACTTCTCTATTCCTGACAATGGAATTTCTTTTCTCTGAAGGTATGGGATCTAGCCTTATTTGACAGAATTAGCTTAGTCAGGGTTGAGTGGGAAACAGTTCACTCTGAGAAGAATACAAAGATTCAAATGAAGGGAATTTTATGTAATTGTAAACAGGATTAACAAGACCAGCAAGGGACTTGCCACTATGAGAAACCATTTAGTACCCTAGTGTTGAGGACCAAGGGGAGGAGATGGCATTTACACACTCTGGAACCCAGAGAGTTGGAATCAAGATAGAACCACGCAGTAGGAGATATAGTTGCAAAAGGATGAGTTGTAGGGGAAGGAATAGAGGTCTGACCTGGACCTCTCATTTCTTATGCCTCCTAGACTCCGGGCAGTGGCCTTCATTGGCCAAACCCAAAGGCAAGGGCAAGGAAATCCACAGGGGACAAGCTCTGAGGCATGGAGCAGGGCAGAGGAGTGTGGAGAGCATGGAGAGTAGATGCGGGTGGAGGAAGGCAAAAGACTGGTACAGTCATCATTCTTTCATCATCCTTAAAGCAATGTTACTGCTCTTCAGGCTCAGTTGAATTTTGGTTGCCACTTTTATAAACCATCTTTTATTTGTATATACACATTTTTAGAAAATGTCCTTTCTCAAGTCTAAGCTTATATAAACTCATAAAGAGAGTCATTTGGATCATGCTTTCCCCTTGTTCCATTCTTGAGCAGGATTAGCATGTTACCTTCTGTGATCTGAAGACAACCCATTTTATAGATGAAGAAATTGAGGTTTGAGAGTTTTAGGGACTTTCTCCAAAGTCACACAGTTATTTGGTGGCAAAGGAAGGAGTCGAAACAGGTTCCCTGATGGGTAGCAACGACCAGCCCCTCACTCTGAAGCAGAAGAGGAGGAAAGAACCACAGGCAGATGGTACCTTGTAGTCTGTGCTGCTGTGCTCTAAGGAAAACTGGGGTGCCGTATGGGAGTCTTAGTCTTCTCCCTCTTTTTATCTACATAATTCTCCTTTTAACTGATGTACACATGGAGCTACTATGTCAGATTTCTGGTAGTTTTTATTGCATTGATCTATTTTCTGAAGTTCTTGGACATAAAACCTACATGGTTATAGTGTTTAATAAGTTTTACTCATAGTACATTGTTTCCTTTTGGATTGAGAGTTTATCTTTATGAGGCTTTATCTGTAAGAATCCTGTGTGTGCAGTGATGTGATGGTGTGTCTCTTCTGAGCTGCATATGTAGCTGCATAACAACATATATATAATATACATATATATGATCTACTATATATATATATAATATACATGCAGATATCTATATATGTGATATATTATATGTGTAATATTGTTGTTGTTATGTGCCATGGAGTCGGTTCCGACTCATAGCGACCCTGCACAGGGTTTCTGAGGTTGTAAATCTTTACGGGAGCAGAAGGCCTCATCTTTCTCCTGTGGAACAGCTGGTAGTTTTGAACTGCTGACCTTAAGGTTCGCAGCCCGATTCATAACCACTATGCTACCAGAGCTCTCTCTCTATATATATATATATACACACACACAGAGAGAGATCTATGATATACTTTATGTATATCTTTTAGATGACCCAGGCAGAGCAGCAACCTAGGGATGATTAACTGACCAGTTTAGGAGTAAATTCAAACCGAGACCTGTGGTTCCAGGGAGAAAATATGACTGGTTCCCTGTCAGCTCCTTGTGTCAGAGGTGGGCACTGTCCTGATTCAGCTTGTCTCTGAGACCCCCAGTGTTCTTCCTTCCTCGTCCATTGCTTGGACCTGATCCTCCTGTAGGATCTGACCTATACAGGCGCATGTCCAAGGACAACACTGTGCCAGTTTAGGCACTGCCTCTCCTTCAAACTCTCCTACCCTTGGGGGACTTCTTGTACCCCTTGTGAGCTTGCTCATGCATTTAAAAAGATGTTTTTAATATTTATCTCTCATTTCTAGTTGCTTTTTAATTTTTTTTTTTTTCCATGAAGGCTTTCTTGTTCTCTTCTCTTAAATTTTGCTGGAAATGTTCGTCATCAGATTTTCTCTGAAGAAAGGATTCCATTCCTAAAACCAATATCTGAAATTCCTTTTACAATGAGAAAATCTAGGTCACCAGGGCTGGACACTTACATTGAAACACATAAAATTGCCTGTATATGACCATTTTGCCTAAAAAACTACAAAAAGAAAAAAGAAAAAAAAGGTTGTTATTCAAATGATCCAGGTTGGCAGGAAACGTGAATGTCATCTAGTGGAATGATTCCCAAACTCTGGTTCCTGGAAGGACCATTGTTGTTAAGCACCATTGAGTCAGTTCCAACTAATTGTGACACTGTCTGTAGGGTCCATGAGGCTTTAAATCTTTGCAGGAGCAGGAAGCCTTATCTTTCTATTGTAGAGCAGCTGGCAGGCTTGAACACGGCCCTTACAGTCCAGTGCTTATCGTATAGGAGCATGCAAATTTACAGACTTGCAGGCCAAATTCCCAGAGGTCCAATGTGAAGCTGAAAGTAGTTTTCATATCTCCCTGGGTTATTCTGATGCAGCGCACTATTTAGGAACCTTGGATCCGGAACTCAGGGCATGTATACACTCTTCAGTCTTGGCAGGTAGTTTTCCTGCCTCTGCTTGCATAATTCCAGTGGTAAGGAACCCACTGCCTTATGTAAAAGACCACTCCCACACACCCACCTCAGATTCCTTCCCTGCATCACAGTGGAGCCTCCAGCTTTGATGCCTACTGCATTTCCTCTGCCTCTCTCCTGTTCCCTTACATTATTCCTACAGGATCCTTGACTCTGCTGAGTTCCTGCTGCTTCTGGACCAAACAGGTGCTCTGGACTCAAGCCCTGTATTGGACTTTGCATTGTGGTGGGCAGAAGGGAGAGGAGAAGTGGAGGAAGCCAGGTACATTCAGGGTCATCCTCAGTCTCAGAGGGGCAAATGTTTAGGTAAGAAGGAAACAGGAAAAAGAGGCTCAGATCCTACTGTTGGAATTGTCTTACTCAGGTGTCAGCAGATAGGGGAGAAGAGTACACATAGCATATTCTTGGAAGGCCTGACATATTCTCAGACATAAGGGACGGAGAAGAGAACCAGGTGGCCCTGAAACTCCAGGATTTCACTAAGGCTACATTGTGTAAGCAGAAACAGAGAAAGCTCTTTCTGCTTCTGCTCCCAGAAAGGTTATCATCAATACGTTTCCCAGGCCCTGCCTCAAACATTTTTCCATAAGGAGATGTTTGTAGCCACCTGTTTTCAATACTTGCAAAGCATTTAATTCCCAAGGCCTCTCATCTACATGCTGGTGAGGCAGACAGACTGGAAACAAGTCTCATATAGTATGTGAGGGTTGGGCAGATAAGGAGGACAACTTATTAGGATCTGTGCAAGACTCTAGCATACATAGTGTGGCATTAACACTTCCCATCCTATCCAGGTGATGGGATCGGGACACAATAGCATAGACAAAGACAGAACACCCTGACATTGCTATGGGACATGTCCTGGGCCAGACAAGATCTCCAGGACTTTGAGGATTTGACTCTGGTTACTGTTCCCATCTTGGAGATGATATAACATCTGCCTTTTATCTCCCACCAAGTTTCCTGTAATCTGCTTGCTAAGGGCCTTGTTCCTTCTGCCATGGCTTGTGGTGGGGCTGGGCAGTGTACTTCCTTGGTTCTAGCTACTTCTCAGTGTACGGAGAGAGGTGACTGGAATGTGTGTATGTATGTGCCCATATAATTTCCTGTACTTATGATACCTTCTTTAGACATCATCGAGGTGCCAAGGGGTGTTTGAATTTACAATGAAAAACTCTAAATGCTAAGATTTGTGAGGATTTCTGTCTGTTCTACATGGATTTCCTTGTTGTTTGTATTCTTCACTGTCAGGCTGCCCATTCTCTCTTTTGCCTGCTGCTACCATGCCAGCTTCTAGGGCCCTTCCTCCAAAATTATCTATATTTGCTCTGGAAGAAATCAGAGCACAAACTTTGCTAATGCTTCATCAACAGTGTACTGACATTTCTCTACAGATTTTGAGTGAGGGTGTCTTAGCTTGGGTTCTCTAAAGAAGCAAAACCAGTGACTCATATGAAGACAGGGATTTGTCTCAAGGAAATGACTCATATGGTTGTAGAGTCTGTCAAGTCCCAAGTCTGTGGATTAGACATCCATTTTGGAAATTTCTCCTGACTTGAATAACTGCGGGGGTTGATGACTTGAAGATCAGCAGGTCAGATGACAGGCTGCTGGCTCACACATAACAGAGTTTGACAGATTCCAAGAGCCATAGGTCAGATGATGATACCCAAATGTAGGGTCCAGAGCAAGCAAGCAAGCAAACTTTTCCAGAATGTCCATATATATTTTGGATGCAGGCCACACCCCTGAGGAAACTCCCCTTATATCAGATCACATCACAGGGGATGACTACATCATTATATAACACCCAGACTACTGGGCATCATGGCCCAGTAATGTTGGCACGCAGCTTGAGCCATCACAAAAAAAATGGACTTACTCAGAAGTGTTGGCTTCCCAGAAGACTTTCCTAGCTCTCTCTTCATTCTCTGGGTCAGCTGAGTCCAAAGAAGTGATGGGCGACAGTGAATCACTCACAGTACATGACCCTTGTCACATGAAAGATCATGGAAAGTTCAATACACTGAAGATGAACTATTTACTCAACCAGTGTCTCTGATCATTGACAAAGAGGGTCCCCTCAGGTTCTTTTGAGCAGAATTTTTCTTGATGTTCTTAGTGATTCATTTGCATGGTATTATTTTCTTGATAGAGAAACCAGAAATATTTAAAGGCAGAAATACCTGAAGATAGTGTCTCAGAAAGATCTCTCAGAGCAGGAGAGAAACCAACCTAGACCAGATCTTTTCATCAGTAACATTCCTCAGGATTGATAAAACAAACATAAAAGCCTAAGATTTACCTCTAGGATGGTAGTAAAACCCATGATATTCAGTACCTGGGTTACCTACAGTCTACAGAATTAATGATGTAAGTCACCCAACAAATCCATTACCTCTGAGGTAGGATTCCTACACTTGAAATGCTATTGCCTTAGGTGGTTCCCCCAGGGAGAAGACCCTGAGTGCAGTGTGGGAGTGTGTAATGTTTATTTGGGAGGTGATTTTAGGTAGCAGGGGCAGAGGAGTGGGGAAGTAAGATAGAGAAGGGAAGAAGTCAGTAAGCAGTGCTGTGAGCAACTGGGGCAAATCGTAGCAGGCAATTCTGGGAGACAGTGTAGAGTACATCTTCATTATGTCACAGAAGGACAGAAGTCTGGGGCAACTTCCCTCCAGTCATCCGTCACCACTCACCACTACGCATGGATTGAGACAGTGAGTAGTTTTCATTCTAAAGGACTGTGGGTCCTTCAGGAATTCCTACAGTTCTTTTTTGAGTACCAGTTATGAGCAAGTTCTCTTGCTCTGATTTTGCATATACTTTGCAAGTTTCCCCCAGTATCCTTTTCTTTAATTCAGTGTAAATCTTTTTTTTTTTTTTCCCTTACTTGTATGCTTCTGAAGTCATTCATTTGACTCAATTCCTCAAGTACAACCTAAACATCAGAGCCCTTAGCTGCCAGGAGGTGTTGTCTTTGGAACTGGAGTTGTCACTCAGGAGTTCATATCCCATGTGCCTGAGGAACACTGAGCTTCAGAGTCTCAAACAGGGAGCCTACGGGCTCATATTTAGCCTGCAGACAGTTTTGTTTGGTCTGAAAAGCCTCTCAGAATACATACAACTAGTTGCCAACATTTCAAATGTGTGGGATTTTCCTATAAATTCTGGATTTCTGGCTTCTCGTTAAAAATGGGAAGACCCAACAATTTAAGTCTGTATTCTCACATAATAGCAGTAGGCTGGTGGTGGGGATCAGACAAGACATATGCTTGCCAGGACACCAGTTTCCACTGACTGCCTGACTTACTTAAGTTACTCCTGGCTTTCTTAAGCATTATTGTTGTTGTTAAGTGCCCTTGAGTCAGTTCCAACTAATAGTGGGCCTGTAAAGGGTTTTCAGTGAGTGGCCAGTGAGTTTGAACTGCCAACTTTGCAGTTAGTATTCCAATGCTTATCCTAGAATGCTACACCAGCAATGCTTTGAGTTTGCAAATTTTGCCCTGTCTTCTCTGACCCCGGCTGTATTGCATCTGCCTCATTTTCCCTTCCTGTGTCTTTACTTGTCCACTGGAGCTGAATTGGTACCTGGCTCTTCCATTCCCTAGGCTTTGATCCCATGCTCTCTCTGGATTTTTCCAGCCTTCTTTCACTAAGATGTGAGTCTGTTTTCTGTTTTCTTGGCCATTTGCTGAAATCTTTCTATAAATGAACATAATTATGACCTTCCCACACATCTGATGTTAAGTGCCACCTGACACCTGAGCTCCTGCTATCTCAGTAATCACTCAGGACAGTTTTTTTTATTTAGTTGCTGATCAGAACAGAGCCCAAGACAGTAGGGCATTTTGGATTCTGGACATTAGACCATTGGTATATGTTTTGGGGGAAAGAAATGAAGGTTGTAGCTATCTCTGGAGTTCCCCATCCCACCCCGATTTTCTTCACTCCTGAAATCCCAGCATGCTTTGAAACTGTATTCAGGAAGGTTATTAACATTTAATATACCATAATTGTTGCCCTCTTGCCAGATGGTTTTGTTGCCATGGAATTCTGGAAAGGTGCAAACCATTCAAGAATTCTTTCCTGGTCTGAGCTAAGCTAATTAGATTTGCTTTGAATCTAGTGTTAAAAAAAAAAAATAAGACAATGCTAATCTAACAAGTGAACATCAGTTTTCACCTGTTTATTTATTTATTGGTCTTTTTTTATGTGCCATACCTTTTACGCCCTTTTACTGCACCTTCAGTGACATATTTTAGAGCAGGAGTGCATATCAAAAGGAGGGGGTCAGGTGATTAGAGACTTTGTTTCATTGATTGAGACTTTTGAGCTAGAAAGGACTGAGGAAGAGAAAGTCATTTCTAAAAGCTTGGATCACATGACATCTCTCCTTGGACAAAGCAAACTGCACTTAATCAAGTTCTTTACATATTAAAAATGACTGATATAAGGGCAGAAACAGATTAATCACTTATTTTTTGCAAGTTTATTAACTGAGTAGGATTTGTTAGAACTATATAGCATCATAGAATCTGAGAGCTGGAGTCCTGGTGTGATGCTATAGATAAGCATTGAACTGCTTACCACAAGATTGGCAGTTCAAACCTGCCAGTGGTTTCTCAGAAACCCTATATTGGGGCACTACGTTGGAACCGACACCACTACCACCACATAGTGTGTGGAGTCCTGGTGTGGCGCTGTGGGTTAATGCGCCAGGCTGCAAATCCATTTGAACTGTAAGGTTGGCAGTTCAAGCTCACCAGCTGCTCCTTGGAAATCCTATACAGGATCACTATGGGTCGGAATCAATTTGATGGCACTTAACAACATATATACACGGTGTTGTTAAGTGCTGTGGAGTTGGTTTCATTATGACCCTTTATAGGATTTCTAAGGCTTTAATTCTTTTGCAGGAGCAGAAAACTTCATCTTTCTCCTTCAGAGGGACTGGGGGGCTTGAACCACTGACCTTGTGGTTCAAGGTCTAGCGATTACCTATGAAGCCAGTGTGCTCCAATATATGTATATATATTTGTTGTTGTTGTTGTTAAGTGCCTTCAAGCTGATTCCAGCCCATAGTGACCCTGTATAGGGTTTCCAAGGAGCAGCTATGAGCTTGAACCACCGATCTTTGCAGTTCAAATGACTTTGCAGTCTGATGCATTAGATATATGTTATATTTCGAAATACCATATTTTAATTATGCACAGAGATGACCTCAGTCAGCTCCAGAATTTCCTCCTCCCAAGTTCAAGTTCATCAAAAGTCCCTAGTGAGCTTTGGGGTCACGGGGGCTGTGGCACAGTCTGTAGATTGACCAGGTCTGAATTGTATGCCCACCATGGACTCTAGCCATGAGTTAGGCATCATATGAAACAGCAGACTGGAAACTGATGGGAGATAATTCTATTTTTTTAAAAAAAGTGAGAAAAGCAAAAGATGCTAAGCATGCTACACACAAGATACCTTCTTGAAAAGTATGAAGAATATAATCTTAAAATAAAGAATTGGCTAAATTATCAGCATATGACCGCATTCTCTTTTTTTCTCTCTCATTTTGCCCTGGACTACTAACAACTTTGTCACAGACAAGTTTGTGTGCTTTGACTGATGTTTGGAGACCAAAGCACAAGGCAAGGATCTAGTCTCTTTCAGGAGGAAATGCCTGTCACCTTTCTATTTTCATAGGAGGAAAAGAAAAAAAAAAAAAAAACCTCCAAGTTTTTACACTGTAGCCGAATAAACATAACTGTGAGTCATGTTTCACAATTTATGTAGCCGACTTCACATACTTTTGACAGTTCTATCTTGTTTTAGATGCTGCGAAATATTTGTTTTCCTCTGCAAATTAGGGAGGGTGAAAATCCACTTGCTTCATGATTACTGATACTCTGCGCTAGCATTTCTCAACTTCTGCATGGCTGGCCTTTTGGACTGGGTCATTCTTTGTTATGTGGCTGCCATGTGCACTATAGGATGTTCAACAATATCCCTGGTCTCTACCGAATAGATACCAGTCGCAATTCCCCCAGTTGTGACAATCAAAAATGTCCCTTGTTGTTGTTGTTGTTGTTATGTGCCGTGGAGTCGCTTCCGACTTATAGCGACCCTGTACAGTGTTTCTGGGGTTGCAAATCTTTACGGGAGCAGAAAGCCTCATCTTTCTCCCATGGAACAGCTTGTAGTTTCGAACTGCTGACCTTGAGGTTCGCAGCCTGATTCGTAACCGCTACACTACCAGAGTGCCAAACATCTCTTGGGGAACAGAATTGTCCCTGGAGGGGAACCAATGCGCTATGCTTTGGTTTCTGAATGTGTAACCTCACAGGAATGGAATCCATGGAGTTAGGAAGGTTTGTTGTTGTTGTTGTTGTTGTTGTTCAGTGCAGTCCAGTCTGATCCAACTCATAGCAACTCAGGAGTACTTGGTGAGTTTGAACTGCTGACCTTGTGGTTCAAACTAACTTTGGGGTCCTGTGTTTATCCTATTGCATCACACTCAGACTCCAGGTTTGTGGGGATAATAACAAAGCAAAAAAAAAAAAAAAGAGGTGACCTCTGTCCCTTTGTATGAGTTGCCCTTGACTAGGTTCAGTTTGTTTGCCATCTGCCATAGGCTTTAGATTTTTCTGTCCTCTATGTTTCAGGAGATGGAAGGCAAAAGAACCTCACCCAGCAGCAGGATAATTAGAATCTAGGTCTAAAAAGGGATGCTTTGTAATCTAATAGGAACCAGTTGGAGCTCTTCAGTAAGTGAATGGTAGACGCTTGCTGCCTATAAATAGCACAATTGGCAGTCAAACCTTTGAAAACATTCAACACATGCCAGTGTCAGAGAAAGATGTGTCCAATGCTTTAGACACTGAAAATAAATAGTACTGTGAGTTGAAAATAAATGGCATTATTAGCATAAAGGGAGTTCCTAATTAACCAGCAATAGTCCATTACTGTAGCCTTCAATTCATTAAATTGCATAATTACATAAAAACTCAGTTGACGCTTGATTCAGTCAGTGTATCTGGTATTGTCTCCTTAATAATTAGTTCTGTAATTGTCAGTTTGACAGGGCAATTAAAAATGTTTGAAGACATTGTGTCAGCTTCCCTGTGTGAGGCTGTACTTCGTAGGACGTGTCTAGGAGAACTTTCCATCTGGGCGGCTTGATGGCTCCAATTTCTGGGATGAAACAAAGGAAGGGTGGGGGATAGAGGGGTGGGAAACAAGTAGTTTACAGCTTCCTGGGGGGAGAGTTATTCTATCTGGGTGAACTGAGCATCTCTCCTTGAGTGGATGTGGAAGAGGTGGAGGGAGTCAGCAGTCAGACTTTTGTCCAAATGAGAATGGAGAATTTGGATGCTGGCTTTGACTATGCAGGCATCAAAATTCAGTGTTCAGTTTTGGGTGTGAGGACTGCAGAATGGGAGCATCAATGTCACACTGGGTGAAAGCGTCCCTTTCTGAAATTTCAGTCCAGTTTGGACTAGGAGCTTCACTGATAGATACCTAGCAGTATGGTAGTGCTGGGTAGCTCCCCTCCGTCCTCAGGGCAGTAGGTGGTCAGAGAAGATGGTGTGTGTGTGTGTGTGTGTGTGTGTGTGTGTGTGTGTTGGAGGGGAGATCCATACAGTCAATTTGGGTTCCAGGATGCCAGACTTGTATGTTTGTGTAACTGAGGGAAGATTATGACTTGCTGAGATCTTGGCATTCCATTCTGGAACCATTTCAGGCACAAAGATACCAGATCTATGACCACAAAACAAATCTTAGTCCCCACCCCACTAATAAGGCTGAGTCTACATGGCCCCTTCGTTAGATCAGTAACTAGGATAGCTCCCAGATAAGTAGATTACCAGGACTTTCTGTTGAGTAAGAATGAGGGATACCTATTCCATTTGGATGTGCTGAGCTCTGCATAGCTAAATCCCAATTATTCTAATCTACTGAGAGCTGAGAAGTTTTAGTGTAAGGATGAAGCATCTTCTCAGGTTCGATACCAGGGAAATGTCTTTTTCTTCCTAGAAGCAGCAACTGAAGGGAATGTTGGCAAAACTGAGAAACAGACCAAAGGACACCGTCAAATTCAAGACAGCATTACAAATGGAGAAAAGATGTAATCAAATCTCTACATTTTTAAACCATGACCAAACAGATCTTTAACCCACAAAAGAGGCCTCCCTTTCTTGGAATGGAATTGAGGTAAGGAGGTGGTTGGAATTTTCTACCTATGCTTTATTCTCTCCTATGAATAATGTGGCCTTATCAACCAGGGCTGTGATCAGACAGCTTTGTTGCTGTCTCCTCAAGGACTCCCAGATGGAGTTTCAGAAAGATCTTCTTTTGTAATCTTTATAACTTTATAACTGATTCTAAATGCATGTCAGTGCGATGCATGCTCAAAGTACTTTTGTGACTCTGTCTCGAGAAATCTCTAAAAATGTACCAGTTCATTAGTTTAATTAAAGCTACTTTACACTTGTGAAGAGTTCTGGTATGGCACTGTAGGATAAGCACTGGACTGCTAACTAAAAGGTTGGCAGTTCAAAGCCACCAGCTGCTCGTTGGAAACCCTATACAGAGTTGCTATGAGTCAGAACCAATTCTAAGGCACTTAACAAGATTTTAATAATGATGGCCTACCATGCATTCTCAGCCCCCACGTCTCCCTCCACAGGCTGCCTCTGGACCCTTTGAGTGAGGCAAGGTGATTATGAAACAGCCAAGAGCTACTCTCATGAATGAATCTCTCTCTCCTCCTTTCTATCTCTCTCATTATCTATCCATTTACCTACCTATCTATTCGGTTACCTACCTATTCAGTTCAGAGAGAAGCAAAAATAGGGGAGAAAGATAGGAGTCCATGGGGACAAGACATGGAGTGAAGAGAATTTTTTATAGAAATTACCTTCAACTCTCATTTTGGTTAATTGATTGTGTTTCTTTGAGGGGACACAATGACTTGCCCCTATGGGCCAGAGTATTTGGATTAACTCATGGGTCAGTTCCTTAATAGTTGTATTCCACAGTTCCACTCTACTGCTTTGTAAGTTAGAATTGATTTACTCTTCTTGTCAACGATTACTTGAATGCCTCTAGGGGCCAGGAAGACCCCTCCTGAGATGAATTGACTCAGTGGCAGGAACGATGGGCTCAAACATAATGACAGTGTCTGAACCAGGTGATGTTTTGTTCTGTTGTGCACAGGGTCACTATGAGTCTGAACCAACTCAATGGCACCTAACAACAACAGATGCCAGCAGGGCTTTAGGTGATTGGGCTACATCAGTGAAAAAGGACACTCACATCTCTGTTCTCTTGGAATTTACCTTTATGTGTGAGGAGGCAGAAAACGAGCAACAAACATAATAAATAAGTTAATTCAAAGAGCAGGTAAAGGGGCCAAGGAAGTGTGCTAGGTGGGTGGAATTTTAAATAGAGTGATTAGAGGAGGTCTCATTAAGAAAGTGACATTTGAGTAAATGAAAGAAGGGAGGCGGCTAGTCACCAGGCTCTCTAGGAAGGGGTGCCATCCAGGAAGCCAGATAGCCCAAGAGTAGGAGCAAATTACAGAAACAACAGGGAAACCGGTGTGGCTGGAGATAGGCAAGAGAATTGAGAGGCGTGGTCAGAGAGGTGATGGGAATTTGTTCATACAGGGATTTAGAGGTCAAAATAGCAAAGGTGTCTTTTACACTGAGTAAATCAAGAGTCACTGCAGGGATTTCAGCAGAAAAGGGACATGGCATGCTTTGTGTTTTAAATAGATCCCTGAGGACTGCACTGTCAAAAATACTTCTAAGAGACAAGGGGTGTCAGGGAGACCAGTTAGGAGGCTGTTGCAGGAATCCAGGCAACATGGTGGGTGACTTGCACCAAGTATACTAACAGTTCCTACTTTGTAGTGCTGCTGTAAAGATTAAATGAGATAAAGTGTGGATAGACTGGGACTACTGCTTTGCAGAAGGCAAGCATGCTACAGATGGCAACTGTTAGTATCAAAGTGTGACATCAGGTAAAGATTGAGCCACATGGAGTCCTGGAATTTGCTTGGGTTTTAACTGCGTCTTTTCAATTTTGGAAACATTTTCCAGGTGATTCTATTCTGCATCTCAAGATAAACCTAATGGGCTGTTTGTAAATTTCAAGTTACGGGTGTTGCAGATGGCTAATGTGTTTGACTGTTTATCAAAAGGCTGGAGGTTTGAGACCTCATAGAGGCATCTCAGGAGAAAGGCCTGAACATCAGTCATTGAAGATCCTATGGAACACACCTAGGGCCCCCATGAGTCAGAAATGACTCTACAACAAGTCATTTATAGGGCTATCCAACGTTCCTGAAGTAATGGAATAGTATAATCGGATAGTATCCCTATAAAATGCTTTCAAGATTTTCTTGTTGTATTAAAGCTGGTGTTGTTGTTAAGTGCCATCAAGTCAGTTCTGACTCATCACAGCCCTGTATAGGATTTCTGAGGAGCAGCTGGAGAGTTTGAATGCCCAACCTCGAGGTTCAAACCGACCTTGTGGTCCAGTGCTTATCCTACAGTGCCACACCAGGACTCCGCTAAAACTAGTACAATGCATGTAATTTTTCCATGCCAGTCCCATGTAACTCTATATAGAAGCATCAAAGATGCAAAGAATATATTAAGTCCTTTCCCCTAGTTCATAGTTTCTTTGTTACAACCAGAGGTGCTTCCTTCAGTGATCTAGTAGGAGTTCAATTGTGTTATTACAGCAGCCAGAACCTGTGTGATCTTCTCCTTGAACTACTATTGTTCTGATGGTTTCTCGTGGGCTAAGTACTTCCAATTCATGTCTCATATGCCTCAGCTTCCAAATGTTTAGGAACTATTACAACTATAGGGTGTCCCTGTACAGATTTCCCTGTATAATAGCACACCGCACATCTCTCCCATAAAAGGACATTTCCATGTAGACTCCAAATGTTTCTTACAGTAGCGATATGATTTCAGTCACCATGTACACACTACAGAAAATTTTTTATTGTACTTGAGGACAGCAAGTAGTGAAAGCAGAATAAATTAAGAGGCGAATGTTTAAAAAAAACAAAACAAAACAATCAACCACAACCACAACCCTCAGCATTTTAGCTTTAGTACATTCAGCAGGTTAATTATTGTCCAGACTATTATAAGTCCTGTGAACTTAAAGCCCAACTGGAAAGTACCTTCAAGTAAAAAATCCCAGAGAGAAATGTCACTACTTGTTTTCCTCTTCCACTGAAATGTATAAATTGAATACTCCCCTGGGTGGCACAGATAGTTAAGCTTAAGCGTTTAGTCATTAACCAAAAGACTGGCCATTCCAGATCATCCAGAGGAGCCTCGGAAGAAAGTCCTAGAGATCTGCTTCCAAAAGCCATGAGCACCTTCTGGAATCTACATGAATGGCTATGAGTTGTTTTTGTTTTTGTTTTGTTTTTCCAATAAAGGTGAAATGAGACAATCCAAGTAAGGGTTTGCAATAGTAAGCCAATAAGTACCTAGCTCAATAAATATTAGCTGTAAACCCCTTGCACTGAGTTCATTCTGACTACTAGACACACTATTGTTGTTGTTGCTATGTGCCGTGGAGTTGGTTCCGACTCATAGCGACCCTATACAGGGTTTCCGAGGCCGTAAATCTTTACGGGAGCAGAAAGCCTCATCTTTCTCCCAC
>NW_006408552.1:22496591-22497162 GCF_000296735.1 Chrysochloris asiatica | reverse complement strand
CCCAGGGGTGGGCCTTCCTGAAAACTGTTGCTTTCTGCGGGATGCTTCTTTCTACAGCTTGGCTTTCTTTGCTGCCGACTTTCTCAGGCCTCCTTCACTTACATGAAGGAAGCGGCACCTCTTACACCTTCACTTCTCCTGTGGCAGCGGGCTCTTTCTCTACTTCCTCTGACGTCCCATTTCCATATCCCTCCGGCCTTCCTACTTCTTTAATGTGGACCCGGCCAGGATTTCAAAACTCCATGCTGCCTCTTATATTGGCCCCATGTTTCTTCTCCCACCTGCCACATGGAGGCTGTTCACTACAGTCACTTAGGAATGACCTCACCTGTGTTGCCTTTTCTTTCCCTTTCCTGTCGTTTCTTCTCTAGCTACAAGGTACAAAACCTGTTGTTGCTTTTTAATAATTCCATCCCATTCATGAGATGTTCTCTTTCAAAGCCAGAACCAGAGATTTCTGGTTGTCTACTAACATCTGCTACACAAGACATTTTTAAAGTGTTGAAGGGCAAAGATGTCAGCTTGAAGGCTAAGGTGTGCCTGACTCAAGCCATGGTATTTTCAATAACCT
>NW_006408552.1:22494533-22495186 GCF_000296735.1 Chrysochloris asiatica | reverse complement strand
TTGCTAAGAGATGGAATTGACTCAGTGGCAGTGAGAATGTACACCTAAGACTCACCTGGCATCCTATTAAAATGGAGATTATATGATTCAGTATACATATCTGGGTGGCAGAAGCAGTGGAAACCCCCATATCATCAGCCAAAACAAGGTCAGGCACAGACTGTGCAACAGACCATCAATTGCTCATATGAAAGCTCAGGCTGAAGCTGAAGAAAATTCAGACAAGTCCACGGGAGCCAAAATATGACGGTGGACATAGCCCATCTGAATTTAGAAATAATATCAAGAATATATTTCATGCATTATACATTAATGACAGAAGGCCAGTGGGATGACAGCAAGAACATCATATAGAAAGGAAGCAAAAGGTCACTAAGAAGACAACAAGGAAGGAAAAGACCAAAATGGATGTCAGAGGGTCTCTGAAACTGCATCTCCAGCCTAGAGATGCTAAAGCAAGTTGAAGAAATGACGAGGTAAAAGAGTTGAACATAAAACTTCAAAGGGAAGCTTGAAAAGACAAATAAAATATTATAATGACATGTGCAAAAAGAAGACCAAAAGGGAAGAACATGCTCAGCATTTCTAAAGCTGAAAGAACGGAAGAAAAATTCAAGCCTCAATTTGCAATGTTGAATGATTCTATGGGCATA
>NW_006408552.1:22490945-22492408 GCF_000296735.1 Chrysochloris asiatica | reverse complement strand
GTAGGGGGTGGGTTTCTAGGATATACCCTTTGGTTGGATGATGATGCATGGAGGGGATTGGAACCTTGGCAATGAGATGATATGCGATGGAATGAATGTAAAACTAAAGTTCTCTCATGTAAACTATCATATAATTCACAATAAAACATTAAATAAATAAATGAACAAAAACAAAAAAAACTCAGTGAAGAATGTTATTTTAGACCAGTGCTGCCCAGTAGAAATATAATGGGAGCATTATATTTTAAATCTAGTAGCCATATTTTTTTCAAAGTAAAAATAAAACAGGCAAAATTAACTTTAGTAATCCTTCAGGAAAACTGTACATCAGGATTATATCCTTTTACCATACTTTTCAATCCATGTGTTGAGCAAATTAGCAAAGAAATTACACTTTACGAAGAAGAATGGGCATCAGGATTGGAGGAAGGCTCATTAACAACCTGCTTTGTAGCACTGCGGGTTAATGTGCTGGACTGCAAAGTCATTGATCTGCAAGGTCGGCAGTTCAAGCTCACCAGCCACTCCTTGGTAACCCTACGCAGGGTCGTTGTAGGTCAACCGCACTTAATAACAACAACAAATATGCAAATGACACAACCTTGCTTGCTAAAAGCAAAGAGGACTTGAACTACTGATGAAGGTCAGAAATACATACAACCTTCAATATGGCTTAACACTTCAACATAAAAGACAAGTCCTCACCATTGGATCAATAAACAACATCATGAAAAATAGAGAAAAGGTTGAAGTTGTCAAGAGTTTAATTTTACTTGGATCCACAATTAATGCCCATGGAAGCCACAGTCAGGAAATCAAAGTACTACATTGGGTAAATCTGCTGCAAAACACTTTAAAAGTGTTTTAAAAAGATGCTACTTGGAGGACTATAGTGTGCCTGACCCAAGCCATGTTTTTTTCATTTGCTTCATATGCATGTAAAAGCTGGACAGTGAATAAGGAAGACTGAAGAATTGATGCATTTAAAGTAAGGTGTTAGTGAAGAAGATTGAATATACCATGGGATGCCAGAAAAATGAACAAATTGATCTTGTAAGAAGTACAGGCAAAATGTTCCTTAGATGTGAGGATAGTGAGATGTCTTTTCCCATACCAGTCCCAGGAGAAAGGCCATGCTTGGTAAAATAGAGGGTGAATGAAAAAAAGAAAGACCCTTAATAAGGTGGATTGACATGGTGGCTATCACAGTGGGCTCAAACATACCAATGCAACAGTGGACTCAAACATCGGGAGGATGGCACAAGACCAGGCAGTGTTTCCTTCTGTTGTGCTCGGGGTTGTTGTAAATCTGAACTAAGTCTACAGCACCTAACAGCAGTAATATATCTTAACCCAAGACTTTGGCCCCTGCGGCTCAAATTTCAACCAAATAGGTCTGTAAGGTGAACCATAACACCAGGAAAATATGCACTCCTTAGAACATCCAAACATAGGAGATCAAA
>NW_006408552.1:22464657-22490635 GCF_000296735.1 Chrysochloris asiatica | reverse complement strand
AAGAGATCCATATTTGTGCCTATACCAAAGAGAGGTGACACATTGGAATGCAGAAAGCATTGGAAAATATCATTCATGTCACACGCAAGTAAAATTTTACTAAAGATAATTTAAAAATGGCTACAACATTACATTGATAGAGAACTGTCAGATGTTCAAGCCAGATTTAGACAAAGGCATAGAACAAGGAATATCATTGCTGATCTCAGATGGATCTTGGCTGAAGGCAGAGAATACAAGAAAGATGTTTGCCTGTGCTTTATTGACTATGCAAAGGCTTTCAAATGTGTGAATCATGACAAGCTATGGATAACATTTTTAAGAATGGGTATTACAAAATACTTAATGGTGCTCGTGAGGAAGTTGTACATAGACCAAGAGACAGTTGTTAGGAGAGAACAAAAGGACACTGGATGGTTTTAAATCAGGAAAGGTGTGTGGTAGGGCTGTTTTCTTTCACATTTATTCAGTCTGTATGCTTAGCATATAATCTGAGAAGCTGGATTACATGAAGACAAATGTGGCATCTGGATTGGAGGAAGACTAATTAACAACCTGTGATACTCAGGAGGTAAAAGCTGGTTGAAAGCAAAGAGAACTTAAAATACTTACTGATAAAGATCAAAGACCACTCCTTTGCACCTCAATATAAAAAACAACAACAACAACACAAAGAAACCTCGCCACTGGGTCAATAAGTAACATCATGATAAATGGAGAAAAGTTTGAAGTTGTCAAATACTTTATTTTGCTTGGGTCCACAAATCAACACTCATGAAAGCAAATCAAACAATGTATTGCATTAGGCATACGTACTGCATAGTTTTTTGAGAGCAAATATGTCAGTTTACAGACTAAAATGAGCCTGACCCAAGTCATGGTATTTTCAATATCTTCATATGCATGGGAAAGTTGGACAATGAATAAAGACTGTAGAAGAATTGATGCATTTGAGTTATGGTGTTGGAGAAGAATGTTAAAAGTACCATGGGCTGCTAAAAGAACAAACAGATCTGTGTTGGAAGTAGCACAGTCAGACAGATGGTGGAGCTTCGTTTCTCATACTTCGGACACATTTCCAGGAGAGTCCAGTCCCTGGAGAAAGGCATCATGCTAGGTGACATAGAGGGCCAGCAAAAAAGAGGAAGACTCCCACAGAATGGCTTGGCATAGTGGCAGCAGTGATAGGCTCAAGAGTACCGATGCTTGTGCAGGGCTGGGCAGTGTTGAATTCTGTTGTACATAGGGTCTCTATAAGTCAGAGCTGACTTGGGGGTATGTAGCAACAACAACAACAACAACAACAACAACATCTGGGGTATAAAGGCAAATTCTTAGCAGGGGGTTGAACCAGAATAAATCAGTTTAAAGCCCTGCTTCACACATTAATAAAAACATAAAAGAATAAGGAAAAAGAGAGCTTAAGGTAGGGGATTTCATTTTACTCCCCAAATGCTTGACTCTAATTCATAATCTGAGCAGACCTGACTGAACTGAAATGAGCCTGGTCTGGCTGAAGGAGGTGCTTAGCTGGACATTACTTTGAGAATAGAGTAGAGAGTTCTGATATAATAAAGATATGGTTCATAGCTGCCTGACTCTTACCCGGACAGTTCCTAATGCCTCCTCAGAGTTCTTGAGAGAGCTCATGACGTGAAGGACAGTATCAACAACAAATCAGTATTACTTAGCTATTTGCTGAGCTACTGACCAATACACAATGGAAGGCTCTTAGGAAGAGCTGGATTCGAGTAGGCAGCATATTCTCAACAACGGTGAGGGTCTCTATTGCCTCCCAAACCTAAGTCCCAACCACTGCCTTTGGAGGCCTGTGAACAAAAACTCAGCCAAGAGGGCCCTCTGTCTCCAGTTGGAACATCCTGCTTACTCTGACCCACTCTTGAGGTATTGTGTAATAAGAATTCTCAGAAAAATCTTTGGTTCCCTGGTACTATGCTGGACGCTAAAGAGAATCCTAACAGGATAAGAAACACTACCCCATACCCCAGTGTAAGTCCTGGCACTGTGTTCAAGGTGATATTCTAACTGAATATGGATGGAGGATAGATGGAAAACTTTATCTTTGTCTTAGTTTTTTGTCCTAAGTGAGTGGCCCTTTACCCAAGCCATAAATGTCGGAGTCATTTCCTTCATTCTCTTTCCCTGTGTGTTTAATTAGTTACTGAGTGCAGCCCACAGTGCCTCTCCGTAGCTCTCATACTGGGTTCTCATCACCTCAACGACTCTGACAGTCTTTATCATCGGTCTCCTTGTCTCAAGCTCTCCTTGTCTCAAGTCTTTATCATCGGTCTCCTTGTTTCTTCTATTTTTCCTCCATACTTGTCCTAGTGATTGAACCCTCCATCCATTCATATATGCTTATTGTTGATGTTGTTGTTGTTAAGTGCCGTTGAGTCTGTTCCAACCCATAGCTATCCTGTATAGGATTTCCAAGGAGCAGCTGGTGAGTTTGTACCTCCGACCTTGCAGTTCAAACCGACTTTACAGTTCAGTGCATTAACCCACATCACCGTATCAGGAGTCCATATCTATGCTTATGGTTGGTTGGTTATGTGCTGTGGAGTCGTTTCCGACTCATAGCGACCCTGTATAGGGTTTCTGAGGCTGTAAATCTTTACAGGAGTAGAAAGCCTCATCTTTCTCCTGTGGAACAGCTTACCAGCTGTTTCAAACTGCTGACTTTGAGGTTAGCAGCCCAACTCGTAACCACTACACTACCAGAGCTCCTTATCTATGCTTATGTTGTTATTAAGTGCCATCAACCCATAGCGACCCTGTATAGGGTTTCCAAGAAGCAACTGGTGAGCTTGAACTGCCAACCTTGCAGTTCAAACGGCTTTGCAGTCTGGCGCATTAACCCACAGCGCCACACCAGGACTCCATCTATACTTATATAGTACATATAAAACACAGGAGTGACCTTTCTAAAGCATATAGCATTTCTTCCTTCACTTCTTAAAACCTTGACTCCTTTGTGTATGGAAAGTAAAACAAAACAAAACCTCATTCAATGTCATCAACAACAAAACGTGTAGCTATGAATGAAAGTCTGATAACTTGTATGCACATTTGTGATCTTTATCCCTGTTTTACACATGTAGGACCTGAGTCTCAGGCTAAGTAACAAGCTCATGTCATATATCTACTGATCTGTGGAAATACAATTAAGTCTCCTTTTTAACCTTTACAGTATCCAGTCTCTAGCAGTAAACCTCTTTTTCCAGACTCATCTCTCTTGCATATGCTCTAATACCATGTAGAAAATGTAATTGGAGAGTTTTATTAAAAGGACTCTATGGAAACAGAGGACAGAGAGGCACTAAATGTTTGTGGGGAATGAGGCAGAAATGTGGTGAGCCAGGAAGACGTCAGCAGGAGGTGTATCTTCAGTGAGCCATGAAGTATGGTGGTGTGTCACTGAATCGGTTTCGACTCATGCAACCACGTTTAGGGTTTCTGAGGCTGTATCTCTTTATGGGAGCACAAAGCCTCACCTTTTCCTGTGGGATGATGGGTAGATGCTAACTACTTGACGTTGTGGTTAGCATCTCAGCTCATAATCCACTGTGTGACCAGGGTTCCTTTAGAAGGATGCGAAGGTATTTAAGATTCAGATGAGAAGGACTCGAAGGACTCCTAGACTGAGGGACCAAAATAAGCAAGGCCACAATGGCTTGCACTTATGTTAGAAGACCATCTATCTTGTAATCTAAATATATATAACACCTAAAGTGTAAAATAATTCCCCAAAGACTCAAAAGGTGATTACACACTCACTGATTTTAATGGAGTAAATATTTGTTATTGTGCTGGCTGTGTGCTGTTTTGTGAGCCGCCCAAGTGCCAGCGCTGTCAGTGATGTCTTGGTAAACAGTCTACAAGACACAGCTCGGGGCTAATAGTGAATTATTATGGTGCCGAAATTGGGGTCACCTGTCTGGGCAAAATCTCAACAGTTCTTCTGGTTTATAAGGTTTGATGAGAAGCAATTTCTTTAAAATATTGAATGGAAAGCTGTGTAAAAATATATTTTTCTACCTCTCATCATAGCACTATTTTGGAGCTGAAATAATCTACACTTCAGAATTAACACCGAACAAGACAAGCCCCAGACCTTCAGGATAGTAATCTATTGTGTGTGGAAGGTCTGGAATGGGGAATGACCCAGCGTGGCTAGAACAGAGAGTGCTGATGACTGAAGAGGAAGCCGGTAAGCTATGGTTTTTGTCTGGCCAGTTACTTAAACTAGCTCGTACCTCTGCTGGACTAATTGAGTTTATCCAAATCAGGTCTTTCTGTCCATGCTGTCCAGCCCTTGGTCCATAAGCTCTTCACAGGACCTTTATAGTCTAGACCACTATACTTCACATCCCTCCTTACACTTTGGTTGAATCCACTTTCAGTTGTTGTGTTTATTAATTGATGGTTGTTCTGAGGAGCGAGTGCCTATTGGAGGTTATTGTTCATTTATTGGCCTGTCTGTTACATGGCTGAAAGATAGTCTCCAGGAATGACTTCAGTTCTAAGTTAGAAAGGGGTTTAAGGACCACAGTTCCACCAGTCTCTACCAGAACCGGAAGCATGGCACTTTTTTTTATGAATTTGAATTTTATTCTACCTTTTTCTCCACTCTTTCTAGGACCTTCTATTGTGATTCCAGTCAGAGAGGTTGATGAAGGTAGCCAGGCACCATTTAGTTCTTCTAGTCTCAGTTTGGTGGAGGCTGTGGTTCATGTGCTCTGTTAGTCCTTTGGACTAATTATTTTCTTGAATCTTTGGTTTTCTTTGTCCTTATTTGCTCTGGATGTAAAGAGAGCAATAATTGTAACTTAGATGACTGCTCACATGCTTCTAAGACCCGTGTCACTAATCACCAAAGCAGAATGTAGAACATTGTTTTTAAGGACTGTGTTATGCCAATTGACCTAAATGTCTCCTGAGACTATGGTCACTAGCACAAAAGCCCAGTATTTCAGTCCAGGGAGATGTTTGGTTACTGTTAAGATTACCATGACTGTGTGCTCTATGTGTTTTAGTACATATATGGGTATATTTGCAACATGTACAAATATATATGTAGGAAAATCTGCTGCCAATATTTTATACACATGTGGGTATACTCTCATAGAATGTTCTAGTACTGTTCAGCACACATAACTACTTATGTATCCACCAGCATATTACTGCTACTGCTGTTGCTTCAGGGATGTATATGTAACAGAATTTACCACTGTTGCAGGAGTGTGTATATGATAACATTTCCTATTGTTGCAGGCATGTGTATGTAACAGCATTACTGTTGTTGCAGGAGTGTGTATGGAATAGTAGTTAATGTAGTTGCAGGAGTGTGTATATGATAACATTTCCTGTTGTTGCAGGAGTGTGTATGGAATAGCACTTCCTGTTGTTATAGGCATGGGTATGTAATAGTATTGCTGTTGTTGCAGGAGTGTGCATGGAATCATATATACTGTTGTTACCTTTTAGTCTGGTATTTTTCAGCTTTCTTTGTCTTGGTTATGTTGTACTGACTTTATCCACATTGTGTATTTTCTCTCCTTCCACCAAAGTTAGCACGTGTCTAATGTCTACACAAATAACAAACCCATTTCAAACTCATAACCATCCTGTAGGGTTTCCAAGGCTAAACACCTTGAGGGAAACAGATGCTACAACTGTCTCTCTTGGAGCAGCTGATGGGTTTGAAGCATCCTTTCAGCTGGCAGCTGAGCACTTAGCCATCTCGGTGCCATCCTCTCCCATAGTCGCTATGTGTGCACCCATTGTTGCTGCCACTGTGCCTATCTGTATTGTTAGGGGTCTTCCCCTTTTCTACTGACCTTCCACTTTACCCAGCATGATATCCTACTCCAGGGACCAGATCCTCCTGATAACATGTCCAAAGTATGAGACACAAAGTGTGGCCATCCTGGCTTCTAAGGAGTATTCTGGCTGTACTTCTTCCAATACACATTTGTTTGTTCTTTTGGCAGCCTATGGTACTTTTAATATTCTCCTCCAAAATCACAACTTTAATGTATCAATTCTTGCACAGTCTTCTTTATTCATTGTCCAACTTTCACATGCATATGAGGTAACTGAAAATACCATGGCTTGGGTCAGGTGCATCTTAGTTCTCAAATTGACAACTTTACTCTTTAACACTTCAAAGAGGTCTTGTGCACAAGATATGCCTAATGCAATACATCTTTTGATTTCTTGACTGCTGCTTCCGTGAATGTTGATGGTTATCTGAGCAAAATGAAGTCTTTGACTGCTTCAATCTTTTCTCCATTTATATGGCTGTTATTTATTGGTTCAGTGGTGAGGATTTTTGTTTTCTTTACATTGAGATGCAACCCATACAGAAGGCTGTGGTCTTTGATCTTCATCAGTAAGTTATTTTAAGTTCTCTTTGCTTTCAGCAAGCAAGGTTGTATTAACTATATATCGTAGTTTGTTAATAAGTCTTACTCCAATCCTGATGTGACATTTTCCTTCATATAATACAGTTTCTAGAATTATTTGCTTAAGATACAGATTGAATAAGTATGGTAAAAGAATACGCTCTGGCACTCTCCTTTCCTAATTTTTAACCATTTAGTGTTCCCTTGTTCTATTTGAACGCCTGCCTCTTGGTCTCTGTATAGGTTCCTCATCAGGCCAATTAAGTGTTCTGGAATACTCATTCTCTGCTATGTTGTCCATAGCTTGTCATGATCCCCACAATTGAAAGCCTTTGTGTAGTCATTAAAGCACAGGTAAACATTTTTCTGGTATTCTCTGTTTTCAAACAAGATCTGTCTGATGTCAGCAATGATACCTCTCATTTCACATCCTCATCGGAATTTGGTCTGAACCTCTGACAGCTTCCTGTTAACATATTGCTGCAGCTCTTATAGTATTGTTGTTGTTGTTGTTGTTGTTGTTAGGTGCCATCGAGTCGGTACTGACTCGCAGTGACCATGTGCACAACAGAATGAAACACTGCCTGGTCCTGGGCCAACCTCACAATTGTTGCCATGCATGAGCCCATTGATGCTGCCACTTGGCCAATCCATCACACTGGGGGTCTTCCACTTTTTCTCTGACCCTCCACCTTACCAAACATGATATCCATCTCCAGCGACTGGTCCCTCCTGAGAATATGTCTGAAGCATTAGAGACGAAGTTTGACCATCCTGGCCTCCAAGGAGCACTCTAGCTGCACTTCTTCCACATTTAGCAAAATTTTATTTGCATGCAATATTAATGATATTGTCCAATGATTTTCACATTCCATTAGGTCACTTCTCTTTGGAATGGGCACAATTATGGATGTCTTCTAAACAGCTGCTCTGATAGATGTCTTCCAAATGTCTTGGCATGCATGAGTGAGTGCCTCCAGTGCAGGATCAGTTTGTTGAAAGATTTCAATTATATTCTATCAATTCCAGGAGCCTTGTTCTTTGTCAATGCCTTCAGTGCACCTTGGTCTTCTTCTTTCAGTATCATTGGTTCTTAATAATATGCTGCCTCTTGAAATAGTTGAACATTGACCATTCCTTTTGGTATAGTGACTCTGTATATTCCTTCCATCTTCCCTTGATTTGATACCTTATGCTTTCTGCATGAGTCAATATTTGGCTCATAGAATCCTTCAGTATTGCAGATTTAGGCTTGAATTTTTTTCTTGAGTTCTCTCAGATTGAGAAATGCTGAGTGTATTCTTTCCTTTTGTTTTTAAACTCCATATCTTTGCACATGTCATTATAATATTTGACTTTATCTTTCCAAACTATTGTTTGAAATTTTCTATTCAATTCTTTTATCTCACCATTTCTTCCATTTGCTTTAGCATCTCAATGCTGGAGAGGAAGTTTCAGAGTCTCTTCTGACGTCTGTTTTGGTCTAAGGCACTCAAAATATGACTGAGGAATAGCTACTTCACAAAAATAGAATTGACCATGATGACACAAATGGAGTAAAGCTTTATGGACCTTCATTTGCTGATGGGGCACAACAAAAAGGAGGAGAAACCCCTGTAAACACGCATTAATAATCAGAGCATGGAATATATGAAGTATGAATATAGGAAAATTGGAAGTTGTCAAAATAAAATGAAACACATAAACATTTTTATTAGGCACTAGTGTGCTGAAATAGACTTATATAGGCCATTTGGAATCTGGTAATCACATGATTTACTATGCCTATCTTGATACATTGAAGAGGAATAGAGTTGCATTCATCATCAAAAACAACATATCAAGATCTATCTTGAAGTAAAATTTTGTCTCTGATAGGATACTATTCATATGTCTACAAGGAAGACAAGTAATACAACTATTTTTTTTTAAGATTTGCACCCCAACCACCATAGTCAGTGATGAAGAAATTCAAGAATGCTACCAACTTCTTCAGTTTGCAAATGATCAAACATATGATAAAGATGTATTGGAAATTACTGGCAGATGGAATGCAAATGCTGTGAAAAAAGAGTACCAGTCATTGGAAAATATGGCCACGGTGATAGAAATTATGCTGGAGGCTGCATGATAGAATTTTGCAAGACCAATGGCTTGGTCATTGAAAATAACTTTTTTAAGGCAATACAAAATACAACTATAAACATGGACCTTACCAGATGGATTACACATAAATCAAACTGACTGTATCTGTGGAAAGAGACAATGGAAAGAGACAATGTAAAAGTTCTACATAATCAGCCAAAAGAAGGCTTGAGGAAGACTGTGGAACAGAACAACAGTTGCTCATATTGCAAGCTCAGGCTGACGCTGAAGAAAATTAAAACAAGTCCATAAGAGCCAAAATATGATCTTGAACATATCCTACCTGAATTTAGATCATCTTAGGAACAGATTTGATGAATTGGACCCTAAAGACTGAAGACTAAAAGAGTTGTGTGATGACATCAAGAACATCATACAGGAAGAAAGCAAAAGGTCATTAAGAAGACAAGAAAGAAAGAAAAGACCAAATGGATGTCAGAAGAGACACTGAAACATGCTCTCCAGCATAGAAATGCTAAAGCAAATGGAAGAATGAGAAGGTAAAAGAGCTGAACAGAGTTTTTCAAAAGTTAGCTCAAGAAGAGAAAGTCAAATAGGATAATAAAATGCACAAAAGACCTGGAGTTAGAAAACCAAAAGTGAAGAACATAGTAAAAATGTTCAGACTGAGGGAACTGAAGAAAAGATTCAAGCCTTGACTTGATATACTGAAAGATTCCCCAGGCATCTGAATGATGCAGAAAGCATTAAAAAAATATGGAAGGAATACACAGAGTCAGTGTACCAAAAAGAAATTGTCGATATTCAACCATTTCAAGAGGTAGCATATGATCAAGAGCCAATGATACTGAAGGAAGAAGTCCAAGGTGCATTGAAGGCATTGGCAAAGAACAAGGCATCAAGAATTGGTGGAGTACAAATTGAAATCTTTCAACAAACTGATGCAACACTGTAGGTACTCACTCATCTATGCCAAGAAATTTGGAAGACAACTACCCGGCCAACTGACTGGAAGAGATCCATCCATGTTTGTGTCCATTCCAAAGAGGTGATATAAAAGAATGTGGGGATTATCAGGCAATATCATTAGTATCATATGCAAGTAAAATTTGGCTAAAGATCATTCAAAAACAGATGCAACCATACATTGACAGTGAACTTCCCAAGGTTCAAGTTGAATTCAGAAGAGGACTTGGAGCGAGGGATATCATTGCTGACATTGGATGGATCTTGGCTGACAACAAAGAATACCAGAAAGATGTTTACCTGTGCTCTATTGACTACACAAAGGCTTTTGATTATGTAGATCATGACAAGCTATGGACAACATAGTGAAGAATGAGTATTCAGGAACACTTAATTGTGTTCATGAGGAACCTGTACATAGGCCAAGAGGCACTTGTTCGAACAGAAGAAGGGGACACCAAAAGGTTTTAAATTAGCGAAGGTGTGCACCAGGGTTGTATTCTTTCACCATACTTATTCAATCTGTATGCTGGGCAAATAATCTGAGAAGCTGGGTTATATGAAGAAAAACATGGCATCAGGATTGGAGAAGATTCATTAACAACCTATGATATGCAGTTCATGCAACCTTACTTGTTGAAAGTGAAGAATACTTAAAACATGAAGACCAAAGACCACAGCCTTTGGTATGGGTTGCACTTTAAAGAAAACAAAAATCCTCACCACTGAACCAATAAGCAATATTCATTTAAATGGAGTAAAGATTGAAGTTGTCAAAGATTTCATTTGCTCAGATCAACCATCAACACTCATGGAAACAACAATCAAGAAATCAAACGTTGCATTGTATTAGGAAAATCTGTTGCACAAGACCTCTTTAATGTGTTCAAGAGCAAAAATGCCAGTTTGAGAACTTAGGTGCTCCTGACCCAAACCATGGTTTTATCAGTAACCTAATATGCTTATGAAAGTTAAACAGTAAATAAGAAAGACCATAGAAGAATTGATGCATTTGAGTTATGGTGTTGGAGGAGAAAATTTAAAGTATATTTACATTTACAAGATCATTACAGAGTCCGGATGTGGTGCTGTAGAATAAGCACTGGGCTGCTAATTGCACTATCAGTGGTTCGAATACACCAGCCACTCCTGAGAAACCCTTTAAGAGTCACTATGAGTCAGAACTGACTCAGTGGCACACAAAAACAAAGCTTTTAGCATACAAGGGACCTTGTATGTAGAATGAAAGTAGAATGAAAAGATAATGGAAGTTTTCTGTGAATGTTTTGAATCCCCTCATAGATTTGTCAGTAGCAGCATAGAGAAGACAAGCAAGACCCAACTTGTGTGTAATATGGAAATGACCACAGTTGATAAACCATCACATTATTCTCCACAGTTTCTGATAGGTCAGCTCTCTTAATCATATTGAGAAGAAGAGAATCATTAAAGATAAATAAGAAGGTACCTTTCTTTTAAACTCTATTAATAATACTCCAGTAATTATTATTAAATGACTATAATAAAATTATTCCACCACTCTTCTGTGAGTTTCTCAGATTGCATCTAGGAAAACTAAAAGACTGCAAAGGTGAAATGGAATGGATAAAGATGGACGTTGTTGTCATTAGTGAGCTGAAATGGACTGGTACTGGCCAATTTGAATGGGACAATCATGGTTGTCAATGTCTGGAATGACAAATTGAAGAGGACTGTTATCACATACATCATCAAAAAGAGCGTGTCAAGATCTCTCTTCAAGTACAATGCTATCTGTGATAGGAGAATATTCATACAACTACGAGGAAGACCAGTTAATGCAACTATTATTCAAATTCACACACCAACCACTGAAACCAATGATGATGAAATTCAAAAATTCTACGAACTTCTTCAATCTGAAATTGATTAAACATGTAACCAAGATGCATTGATAGTTACAGTTTTCAGTCATCATGCGGTTCATTCCATCTAATCATGAACTGGGACTGAATGTGTTCATATATTGCAGGTTGAAATATTCACTGTATTTTTTTCCCTGTATGTGTTTTGTATTTAATCTGTTTCTCCCACTAGGCTAAACCTTCCTGAGGGCAGTTCTTTGTATACAGGATTGGGGAATTAAAAATAGACATTGATGGCTGACAAAAAAAACAAACAAAAAACTACATGGGCTGCCAATAGAACAAGCCAATTTGTGTTGAAATAAGCACAGCCAGAATGCTCCTTAGAAGCCAGGATGGCCAGACTTAGTCTCTCATATTGGGACATGTTATCAGGAGGGACCACTTCCTGGAGAAGGATATCATGTTTGGTAAAGTGGAGGGTCAGAAAAAAAGAGGAAGATCCCAACAAGATGGATTGGCACAGTGACAGAAGCAATGGGCTCAAATGTAGCAACTATTGGTGTGGGACCTGCAACTTTTTGTTTTGTTGTGCATAGGGTCGCTATGAGTCGGCACAAACTCGATTACTCCTAACACCCACCATAATAGCAGTGCATTTTCCTCACTAATGCCTAGGATATCACTCGTCATGGTTCCATTTCATTTTAGACAACTTTCAATGTACCTAGATTCATACTTTGTATAGTCTATGTTCTGATTAGGAATAAATGTTTGAGTCTCTTCCTCCTTATTTTGAGTTGTTCCTCATCAGCAGATAAAGGTCCCAAAAGCTTTGTTTCGGTTGTGTCATCATGGTCAACTTTACTTTCAGAAGACAGTTTTCCACAGTCATATTTGGAGCGTATCTTCTGCCACTATAGCTGCAATGTTCTGCTGCTGTTTATAATGCTGTCATCTTCTGGTGCTATATCTGACAATGGTTTGCTGATATTTATAAGGTTTTCAGTGAGTAAACATTCAGTGGTAGTCTGCTTCATCTTCTTCCTAGTCCATATTAGTCTGGAAGCTCCATTGAAACCTACCTACCATGGTTGACCCTGCTGGTATTTAAGATACCAGTGACATTGCTTCCAACATCAATGCAACATTCAAGTCACCACAGTATGACCAAGTGACACACAAGTAGTGGCAAAACAATTATTAGAGGAAAGTGCTGGTGGTGGTGGTGTGCTGTGGAGTAGCTTCCAACTCATAGCAACCCTGTCTCGGGTTTCTGAGGCTGTAAATCTTTATGGGAGCAGAAAGCCTTAATTTCTCCTTTGGAATCCCTGGTAGTTTTGAACTGCTGACCTTGAGGCTAGTAGCCTGACTGGTAACCACTATGCTACCAGAGCTCCTTTAGAGGAAAGTAATCCTCCCAAATCTGTATAGATGAATGAAGGTAGCCTAGACAACTAGCTGTCTTCCAACATTCATCTTTATAACCCTTATTAATGTTGTCTTTATTATTTGCCATCCAGTCAGCTCTGTCTCATGACAACCCAGGTACAACAGAACAAAACACTGCCTGATTGTGTACCATCTTCACATCCTTTGGTGGCATTGTTATGGCCACCGTGTGTTCTGAGCGTCTCCCACTCTTTCAGCACTGCATCAGACTCTACTCTGTTGTGATCTATGAGTCAGACTTTTCCATGACCAGGGCTTTCTTGCGATTTTGTCTTATTCTTGAAACGCCACTACAGATGGGCCGTGGAACCTTTGTTAATGTTGTTGTTGTTGCTAATAGGACCCTTCATTTTTGTTGCTTCGTGCATTGCTTCTGAGGATTAAGGCAATTAAGAACATCCTCTGCAGCTGCGCGTTTGCTTGTGACTACGATGGTATGCAATCCAAAGAGCGTATTTTATTTCCAGGAGGCACCCTTTTTCCTACTTCTTCCATCGTAGTTGCTGAAATGCAGAAATGAGGGCGGGAGTTGAAGCAGTCAACTTGGACTTGGACACTGTGCACTGAGAAGGATAAAGAGCAAAAGGACCGAATCACTGTTGATCATGGCTCTCACCTTTAACCTGATCTGGACTTCACTTTGAAGGAGAAATGTCCATTTTCTAAAACCACTATTATTCTGGATAAGCTGCAGTCACAGCAGAAATTAATCCTAACTGATTGCATACGGCAGATTGTATCGTAAGAGCTTACCCCCGCCATTTAGTGGTATAGTAGTAGAAGTCACTTGCTGGCCAATGTACCTCATGCCTTGTATCGCCCATCTGTTAGGGATGGCTTACATGTTGCTTTGATGCTGAACATACAACCACTGGACTACTAACCTCAAGGTCAGAGGTTCAAACACATCAGCCACTCTTCAGAAATGATATGAGTCAGAACTAAGTCGAGGGCATTTAACAACAAATATGTCACAATCAAATCCAGAACCAGTCATGGGAATGGTGAAGGATCAGGCAGCATTTCATTTCATTGTGAATTTCTCCATGGGAACTCCATACAGGGTCGCCATAAGTTGGGGATCAACTTGATGGCAACAACCAGTAACAATAACAACAACAAATAAGCTTTTTTTATTTTTATTTTTTTTTACACTTTTTGCATTGGCTTCATAGTTCTTCTAGTGTGGACTGGCTTGGCTAATCTGGGTTCACTGGTAGCTTGATAGAGCCTTGATGAACTAGGCTGTCTCATTAACGTGCCTGGAGGTTGGCCTCATATCGACTTCAGGATGGTGCATCTCACCATCTAGCACATAATCTAGACTCAGTAACAAGATGGTTGCAAGAGAAGATGATCTCCATTACATAGGCACTTTTTAAGTTTCTGATTGTATCTCTTTTTGGTGTTGTCCTATTGGCCAAAATAAGTCATATGACCAAGCTCAGTGCCATTGTGACAGGGGCTATCCAAGAGTTTGGATACAAAGAGACACAAACAAATTGCGACCATTATAATAATAATCTACCACATTGTTTCAAGGAAGCATGGTATTTTTAAAAGAGATATAATCTCCACAGATTAAAACAGTTTATTCCTGGCAGAGCTTGGCTTGGAATCTGAATATTTTGACTCCAAATTAAAGTTGTTGTCACTGTCGCTTGCCATCAAGTCAACTCTGACTAATGACAACCCCAGGTACAGCAGAACCAAGATGATTGCACATCACCTTCAAAATCATTGGTATCAGTGATGTGGCTATTGTTATCGTACGTGCCTACCAATCTTGGAAGGAGCTCTGGTAGCGTAGTGGTTACAAATTGGGCTGCTAATCTCATGGTCAGCAGTTTGAAACTACCAGCTGTTCCATGAGAGAAAGATGAGGCTTTCTACTCCAGTAAAGATTTATAGCCTCAGAAACCCTGTACAGGGTTGCTATGAGTCAGAACTGACTCCATGGCACATAACAACAACAACTAATCTTGGGGGCTCCTGTCCCAGCATTATATCAGACAGTTCTCTGTTGTGACCCACATGGTAGAGTTCTTGATCACCAGGACTTTCTTTCTACTCTGTCTTATTCTTTCTTTCTACTCTGTCTTATTCTTGAAGCTCCATTAAAACCTGTCTACCATGGAAGACTCTGCTGGTACTGGAAATGCAATACAGCAACATGCTAGTCCTCACAGTAGGACAGTCTGGCAGATGGATTTTTCCAAATTAGCATCGTACTTAAGAGAATGAGTGCTAAAGATCCCTGAGATCAAGTCTCAGCTCTGGCACTAAATTAGTTTCCTTGAACAGGTTATTTATGTTCAGTTGCATCTATAATATAAGGGTAATGAAACTACCTACTCTACTGGGATGTTATGAGCATTAAATAAATTAATGTATATATAGTACTAAAACTATTGCGTATGTGTTGTCGAGTCAGTTCCAACTCATAGCAAACCTATATAGGGTTTCCAAAGAACAGCTGTTGGATTTGAACCACTGACCTTGTGGTTAGCAGTCCTATGATTATCCTCTAGCATCATACCAGGACTCAGTGCTTGGGACATAATAAATACACAGAAAAGATAGTATTATTGCACCCAAGGTACCTCTCCCATACTCTGCTCTGTTCCTAGCTCTGCAATAGCATGCCATTAAACATGGATGGGTTGGGTACTAACACTGGAGTTCCGCTGGCAGAAATCTCAGATACCTTCTTCCTTACTCCCTCTGGAAGTCATTGGAGATAATAGATATGTGAGCTCTTTTAAAGGTTAAGAGCTTTATCCACATGTAAGGTGCTATTATTTTTACTATTAGAGCTCACGCCTCTGGGATTTGCTTCAGATTCAGATTCTAGTTAAATTATAAAATAACTGTCACTCTAGGACATATCTGCCCAGAAGGGTTTGCCCATGGGTCTCCCCTGTGACGATCTCTTGTCAACTCCATTGCCTGGTGGGCCCCATTGCAAAAAAAGAAGACTTGAGGCTCAGTGGCTGACTACAGACAAACGCTCATCTTCTCAGCATTGCTTTGGAAAAAAGGATGAAATGGATTTAACTGCAGGTAATTAATTCTCCTGGAGTTTTGGGGTATGTGCATCTGCTTCAGTGGCTACATTTGTTAATATCAAGTGATAGGAATTTCTTTCAGAGCAATTGTGATTTTATATATATATATATATATATATATATATATATATATATATATATATATATATATATATGAATACACACACACACATATATATGTGTATGTATAAATAAATGAACATTTTTGAACTCCTAAGCTGGCCGCCTTAAATCTCTGGCCTGTTTGGTATGTAAAACCTTTCATCCAGCATACATTTTTTATGAAAGAATTGAAAACCCAGGAAATAAAACATGGGATGTGGAACATCATTATGCATGAGTTAGAGATGCCCAGGCAATTGGAATCAAACAGCCAGTCCCAGGAGAACAGGGCAGTGCTGGGGAGCACAAAGACAGAAGCAGGGGATGAACAGGTATTCAAGAGGATTAGCTGAGCCCAGAGAGAACCAGTGAAGCATGAACAGTGGTTAGCTCCCAAGTAAGGTTGCAAAGAATAAGTGAAATGTTCACCCTTACCCAGGTCTGGAGGCCAAACTGCAATTCCCACAACTTCTGGACCATCAAGTTTACAACCACCACCCTGATGTGGTGTTGCAGGTTAATGCGCTGGACTGCAAGGTTGGTTTCAGTTGCAAGCTTGGAGGTTCAAGCTCACTAACTGTTTCTCGGAAACCCTATACAGGGTTGCTATGAGTCAGAACCAACTCAATGGCACTAAACAACAACAACCCTACTCTTAGCCATCAATTACTATTGTCATGGTAATGTTAGCTGCTCTGAGAAGCAAACTTCAGCATGTATAATGGCTCAAACATGTATTTCACCCTAGTAAATTCCAAAGTGGGTACTACTGGTAGGTGGGGCTATTCTTTTCCAAACGCATCTTCAGGAGCATCCCAAACCATCTGACTCAGCCTGGAGGATAATGAAGGGTCAGGTCTGCAGGAACTACGTTGTTGTACTCACGTTTCATGGGTTAGAACTCGGCTACATGGCACAGCTATGAGAGGGCTGAGGACATTGTGTTCAGGATATTGGATTCTCTACCCTGCTCCCTATCTGCACCCCTGCTACACCTGGATTTAGGCAATCATTTGTTTGACTTTTGTTTTTGCCCCAGACAGTCCGTGTTTGTCAATTCAGTTACCTTTCAATACTTTAAGGATTTCTCAAGTATCAAGTATCAAACCCAGCTCCCTCCCTAAAGCCCTGCCTGGCTGAGAAATTGCCTAAGTCTCTGGGGCTCTCCTTCTCATCCTGAGCTGGCCACCCTAGTGCCAATCTCTCTCCTTTCTTTGGACCACTGTCTTTGCTGTTCATTTGCACACATTGCCCTTCTCCTAGGCTGTCCATCTCCTTCTTATGCTACATTTTGCAGTCAAAACGTCACTTCTGAAGAGATACTTTCCTGACCTTTTCCTTTGTTAGCGAGCCCTTCCCTCAGTCTTCGTCATTACGTATTTCCTAAATATAGACATTACATTCAGAATTAATCTGGATAATTTATTTTATTGCCCATCTCCTTCACTAGACCAAGAGCCAGCCCACTTTTTCTGTAACAAACCAAATGGTAGATCTCTTTCAGTTTTGCAGACCAAAAGGTATCTGTCCTAACATTTCATCTCTGCCCGTGTGCCAGAAAACAGTAAAAAGCAATATGTAAATGAGTGTGTGTGACTATTTTCCAATAAAACATTATTTATAAAAACAGATGGTGGGCAGGATTTGACATAAGTTGTAGTTTAGTCATAGCTGTGCTGGGACCATAAAGTCCATGAGGACAGATACTTCGTTTTATTCTTTACGGCATCCCTAGCTCGTAACATGTTGCGAGGCACATGGTTGGTGGTTGTGTGCCATTGAACCAGTTCTCTGAACACAGAAAACCTCTACTCTTTTTCTCCGGTGGAGCAGCTAGTGGATTTGAACTGCTGACTTTGCAGTTAGCAGGCCAACACATAAACACTATGCCACCACTGCTACTGTGTGGCACATAGTAGGGACTACAAATATTAGCTGACTGAAAACCAAGATACTTTACTTTCTACTCATTTTTTCCCTCAACTATTATTTTATACATCAAGAAGCACAGTGGGCAGTTTAAAGCTGGGGCATCCGCTCTGTCTCTGTCTTTAAGTTCACCACAGATCTTTGAACTTATTTGGTTGCTTGATTTTAATTTTAACTCTTTAACAACTCTACCCAGTGCCATGTACAGGGGGGCATTTTGACTTTGGCTCTCAGTTTAGTATCAAGAGGAAATAATAGGTCTGAAGAGATCCATGCTTCCCAACCACACTATACGGTGGTTTAATACCCATTCCCAATCCCACCTCAAGTGCTTTCTTGATGTGTAAGCAAAATAAATTGATCTTCCTAGTCAGTCTTCAATTAGGGATCATCATATAAAGTAGTGCTGGCTGATGTACTTATGTGGAGCTCTACTGAGCAGGGCTTGTGAAAAGCATTTGCTTTCCCAGTGGAAAGAAACAGAGTTGACCAGACATCATTGGCTTTTTGTCCTTGTAATGGAAATATGATGACAAGAGGAGCAGCAACCATCTTGTGGGCATGACAACAAGAAACCCCGTGCCAAGAATGGTGGAGCAGCAAGGCGGAAAGGCAGGTCTTCGATGCTGTACTTAACTGGTGGCACCAGTCCTCAAGTGCTCAGGGGCATCTTCTAATTTAAGGCAACTAGAGTTTTTATGGACTGAAAGGTCTATTTGAACTGCAAGGTGGGTGGTTCAGTTCACCAGCTGCTCCTTGGAAGCCCTATACAGGGTCATTCTGAGTTGAAACTGACTCGATGGCACTTAACAACAACAACAACAACAAGAGTGTTTATTTGTTGAAGCCACTGTTGGTTTCTGTTTGCTTGGAGCTGAATGGATAGAGTTGATATCATAATGTCCAGAGTCCCACTCTCACACATTGTACTGCCTGTCCTTTCTGATTTTCCCTTTCTTTTTCATCACCTCCTTTTCAGGTTCCTGGTGGCGTTGGGAGGGACTCCTTAGAGGAACTTGGTGTTTGGGAGCAGTCCCCAGCCGCAGTACCATGCCAGTTTGGTAACATGAACCAGCACCACCACCACCACCACAGTGCAACCCTCTTTTGCGTGGCCTGTAAGAGAGCTCACCTCTGGCTTTCCTGGCTCAGGGTTGACACAGAGGACATCCTCTATCCCCACTGTGGTGCTGTGAATTATCTAACATCTCTTCTAGCCATAGTCTGTCATTCCCACCAAACTGCGTTTCTGCCTAGCTAGGTAGGGTACGAGAAGGTGGAAGAAGATACTGATAGGATGACATGATTCAGTCGTGAACGTTAGCAGAGTTAACTGTTATTTTAAAACATTGAAACTCTAGCATGAATATAAAATGAACCATCTCAGAAGCAGGAGGAGAATCTCACTACTGTCAAAGAAGAAGCACACAGAGTGGAGTGTGGACTTTGAACTCCAAGATCCCTATGAATTGAACCACCTCAACCCAGGGACAGAAGGTTGTGGAACAACAGCAGTGGAACCAAAAGCCAGAGCACAAGACCGAGCGAGCAGTAGGCTTTGTAGCCCACAGAGCCAGTAAAGCTGAGTGACTTTGGGCAGGCAGGAAGTTTACTTGTAGAGTGGGGTGCCTCCGGGCGCTTGAATGAGGGAGCTAAGTTTGTTAACTCATGCAACTGGAGCCAAGTGCCTTCAAGCTGAGACTTACAATGGAGTAGTGTGCTCTGTGGGCATTTATCAGCAGCTGACTGGAAAAACCACGTCCTGAGTATTTTCTGATTCTGTATTGTAACCTGTTAACCACTTTAATAAGCCCTGCGACGGTGGCACTGTGGGCTAATGCATCAGAATTCAAAGTCTTTTGAACTGCAAGGTCCATGGTTCAAGCTCACCAGTGACTCCTTGGAAACCCTATACAGGGTTGCTATGGGTCGGAATTGACTCAACGGCACTTAACAATAACAATTGCAATGAATTACTGAACCCAATTGAATACAGAGTGTAATAGTATGTATGGTTTGTTGTTGCATATTTTTACATCCTCTGTCTAAAATTTCAGCCGTTAGGACTCCATCCCTATTTCTAGACTGAATATAAACTGCTCTGGTGGGGTTCAGACTTTCTTGATAAAAAGTGGGGCAGATGAGTGTGAGAAGAAGCACTTCCAAATGGCCTACCTTCATATCTTTGTTAGAACCTTTCCTCAATAGAATTGCACAAACTAACTTGGAGGGATTGAATTTTATTAAGTCATCTACTAAAGCATCAATTATGTAGGCATTTATTGAATGCTTATGTGTTAGCCGGACTTTGTATTGGATGCTGTGGTTACAGAAATGCAAACTCTCTTCCTAAAGATGCTTATACCTACCACAGGTGACAGACACACAAACAGCTGGTTTCAATAGAATGAGGCAATTGTTGTTGTGTTTGGTGTTAAGTGCTGTTGAGTCGGTTCCGACCCATAACAACCCTGTGTAGGGTTTCTGAGGAGCAGCTGGTGAGTTTGAACTGCCGATCTTGTGGTTCAAGCCTGCTTTGCAGTCCTGCGCATTAACCCACAGTACCACCCCAGGACTCCATAATGCTATGATGGAGAGAGCAAAAAAAAAAAAAAACCAACACCAAGAAGAAAGAAGAGGGGTGTGTAATTAACTCAGCCTGGCAACTTGAGGGTGGAGTTAGGGGTTATCATTTGGCCTGGACTCAAGAGTCCATTCATTTAAAACATGTGTGGATAGTGGGGTCGATTCAGAGAGCTTGAGCAGCATGAGTGAAAGCCCTAAGTAGTGAGTGAACAGGGAGCATGCTGAGATCTTGGAGGCATCTGGAATAACTGTGGCCTGGCTACAAAGGGGATGTTGAAGGAGCATTGCCTTTGGATGAGGCTGGAGAAGACAGCAGGCAGAACCAGACACTGCTGGAGAACTTGGACCTCATCCATACATCCACATGCATCCTGAGCAAACAAACTTGAAAGAATAAATAACACAGAGGGAGGGCTCCCTCTGCACTCACAATATCAGTTTAAGTATAAACACAACACAAGGAAAATGAGTCTCTGGAGATAATCGAGTTTGTACTTATTGTACTATGAGCATCACCAGTGTAATCACTGACTTTCAATTCGCAAATCCTATTTGTTGTTTTCTTTTCTCAAAGACAAAATATGTAATGTTTCCTACTTACTCTCAGTAGCATAAACAAATCACTTTCCCTCATATTGGCCTTTCACAGATGGGAATGTTATCGGATATTAGGGTGTTTAGAGAAATATAAAGATCGATTGTGTCTGAGAGAAACCACACTGTGCTTCGTGCACACGCACACACACACATGTACACAGACACACACCCTGGAGGGGTGACCTACACAGAAAGATCCCTATTAGCTGACACTTCTGGTGCCACTCTGGCAGAGCCTGCATAAAGTGGGGCAACATAGGAGACCCCACAAGAAACCCAGGTTCTCATTTTAGCTCCAACTTTCCTTCTTTCACATTTCCTCCATGCTTTCTGAGGTCAATCAACCTTGTCCATATAATTGACTCATAATTTGGGATTTGCTAGCTCCGGATGGCTGCGCTTGCTGGGAGAACACACAAGAAAGAAGTCTCAAAAGCATCTTGTAGTTTCATGTGGCTACGATCTGAGTTTTTTAAATTGTGATTCTATGTGTCATCAAACTGTATGATGGTGGATTTTGAAGCTCTGCTAGCATATGATATCCCAAATGGGCTTGAACTACTGGATATGAAGTTTGAACTCTTGATTCTCTGCCATCATATGGGAAAAGCCTCCCAGTGGTTGGGCATCTCACAGAAGCATTTGTACTTGAGGTTTTTAGAAGAAAATTAAAATACTATTGGCTAACAACGCCTCATTCTAGAACAGCATGAGGGTCACTAAAGCTCAACACCAAACAAGGCATCCAGCTGGCAACCTGAATGATTGCAAATCTGTTGGTGGTAAAGTACACACTGAGTTTGTTTGTATCTTTCAGCTGCTGCCTCTGTGATTGCTGGGCTTGCTTCTTCTTCTTTTCCCTTATGAACTTCTGAGGAGACACCAACTATTCCCCCTGGAAGTTGATCCTCGAGCAGTAATCCTAATTTTTGGATATTTCTATGATGGACTATTGAGCTAGGAGGGCCTCATGGACAATTTCATGATAAAGTAATAAAAACAATAGGGTACTGGAGAAGGAGAATTAAAATTCCAGATTCTATCACTAAGTGTGTGTCCCATCTATAGTTTGAGGGCATTGGACTGGATCGTAGGTCATAATGACCAATTTAGTTGCCTGCAGCTGACAGAGAGATAGCATAAAATATCGAAACAAGTGATTGTCCCAGAACAATCAAATTGTTTCTGCAGGGTAGGGAAGGGGGCTGTAGCAACTGGATTGTATCAGTTCTGACACATTGGTACCAAGCAGGATTCAGAGAGTAGCCAATAATCTTGAGCTTATGATACATCTCTATAATTTAAAATGTTTCCCTTACATTTTTTGAAACACTGAGTAAAGCAAATAATCCCAAATATTGGCCAGATTTTAGTCCATGGGCTCCTGTTTCCAACCTCTCTACTGACTGACCTGTCTTTGAAGTCTATTGCTTTGTGACCCCAGCATCAGTATCAGCAGACTGGAGTTTCTATCAAGATCACCTTAATGGAACTTTGATCATCTTGTGCAGTTGTTTAAAAGAAGGTTTTGTTATGTTGCTGCGTGATTTCACCTGCGTCTTGTAAAATACAAAACAATGAACTCTATCTCAGTGTCACTGTAAGAATTATAGGAAATGATGCATCTAAAGTACTCGGCTTCCAGTAGAGCCATAAACTACGGCTCTTTTCCTTTCTGCATTTAATTTACTCAGTCACTCAATCAATAATTGAGCACCTACAAAGCAGGCTCTTTGAATTCTTGGAAATATTAATCATAATATAACTAGTCATTATTGAAGGATAATTATATATCAGACATCGTGTTTAGCGATTTATAAGCATTCACCCATTAACAATAAATCCAGAAGGTATCTACTATCATTATTATCACTTTACTGATTATTTCAAAATGAAGACAGAAAAGGGATACATTATTTACTTAAGGTTATATAGCAAATAATGTCAGAGCTGGAACTTGAACCCAGTTCTATCCAACTTGACATGCTTAATGAACACACATCAGTGACTTCAGTCTCGTAAAGGAATCGACTGACTTGGTGGCAATGCATTAGTTTTTTGTTTTGGTTTGGACGGATAGATACGTGGATAGGCACGGAGGCTGAATGGGTGTGGGATGGCGAGTGGGAGTGAACTCATAAATACAGAGAGGTTTGACAGGTTATTTCCCTTGCTGAAAAGGTATCTATTAGTATGGTTTCTCACACAGGGACAAAATTATGAAAACATAGATAAAACCAAGCCTTTTGAAGGAATGACTCACTTGGCCTGGAGGCCAAGGGGTCAGGACCATAGTCTCAGGGGGCAACATGGTCAATTGGCTTAACAGAGACCACAGAGACGATGTTCCACATCCTACTGTGGTAAGTAGCATCTGGGATCTTAAAAGTTCATGAGAAAACATCCCGTTTTGGAGGCGGGACACAAGCAGAGTCAGGTAGGAAGAGCTCCTTGGGGAAGGTGCCAAAAACTCAGAGAAAGTGCTTTTACGTAGCTGCTCTAGACTTAGGGTGCAGCATGTGAGTTTCCCACACCCACCAAGGGAAAAATCACTGTATAAAGGAAAATACTGCGATTCCTGAATTGATTAGGGCTCTCGGGACTCTGCCTACAGAACACTCCAGCCCTGGCTGCATTCAGAGGGCGGGGCCACAGCAAGACTGACACAGTGAAACCTGTACAGCAACATTTGGAAAAAGAGGAGTGAGGGATTCTACACATATTTTCCTCCTCTTCCCTGTAGTTCCCTCTCTGGCCAGCCTGACCACCTTCAGGTGGGTGGGCGTGCACCCCCAAAAGGGTCCAGCATTGAGCCCACAGTTTTCCCATGGCACAGTGAGGAGGATCCCCATTGATCCCATGGATTGACCCCTTGGCAGCTGCTTATCACTGCTGACTATGGGACCAGCCCTAAAGTTGACCTTTACTCCTGACAGCTTGGGTTAAACAGCTTGGGTTTTATTTTTGTTTTGGAGTGGTAGTTTTTGTCTCTGCTTTTATATCACTTCTGTTTTTGGTCTTTTTGGTCACACTTTTTTTCCTGGAGGTGGGAGCTTTTTCTCCTTACATTACCCAAGAAGAGACAGCAATTGAAACCATATGGGCAATGTCACAATAGGGCCAAAGGAAATCAAAAGGATAATAACAGAATTCTATGAAGAGTTGTACTTCAACAAATTCAAAAATTTAGAAGAGATGGATACATTTTTAGAAAAACACTACTTACCTAAACTTACACAGAGTGAAGTAGAAAACTTGAACAGACCCATAACAAAAGAAGAAATTGATCAGGTCATCAAAAAACTTCCAACCAAAAGAAGTCCAGGCCCAGATGACTTCACTGGTGAAGTTCACAAACATTCAGGGAAGAGCTGTCACCAATTCTACCCAAACTATTCCAGAATATAGAGGTGGATGGAAAACTTCCTAAATCATTTTATGAAGCAAGCATAACCCTCATACCAAAACTAGGGAAGGACATCACTAAGAAAGAAAATTATAGACCAATGTCCCTCATGAACATGTTGTTGTTGTTGTTAAGTGCCATCAAGTCTATTCCGACCCATAGAGATTCTGTACAGGGTTTCCGAGGCTGTAAATCTTTATGGGAGCAGAACGCCTCATCTTTCTCCTGCGGAACAGCTGGTAGTTTTGAACTGCTGACCTTGAGATTTGCAGCCCGATTCGTAACCACTATGCTACCAGAGCTCCTTACATAGATGCAAAAATTCTCAATAAAATCCTAGCCAACAGAATCCAGTAGCACGTCAAAAAAATAATACATCATGACCAAGTGGGTTTTATAAAAGGGAAGCAAGGATGGCTCAACATTAGAAAAGCAATCAATGTAATCCACCACATAAATAAGAAAAAGAACCACATGATCATATCAACTGATGCAGAAAAGGCATTTGACAAAATCCAACATCCATTCCTGATAAAAACGCTCAACAAAGTAGGAATCAAAGGGAAATTCCTCAACATAATTAAAAACATCTATACAAAACCAATGGCTTACATTACTCTCAATGGAGAGTAACTGAAAGCCTTCCCTCTATGAACTGGAACCTAACAAGGATGCTCTTTGTCACCACTCCTATTCAATATTGTTTTGGAAGTCTTAGCCAGAGCTATATAGCAAGATAGGGAAATTAAAGGCATCCAAATTGGCAAAGAGGAAATAAAACTCTCTATTTGCAGACAATATGATCCTATACATAGAAAACCCCAAAGACTCAGTAAAAAAAAAAACTACTAGACTTCTTTGGAAGATTCAGCAAAGTGGCAGCATATAAGACCGACATACAGAAATCAGTTGGATTCCTCTATACAAACAATGACAATGCTGAAAAGGACATTAGGAAAGCAGTACCATTTACAATAGCCACCCAAAGGATGAAATATCTAGGTATAAATGTAACCAGAGAAATAAAGGACCTATGCAAAGAAAACTACAAAGCACTACTACAAGAAACCAAAAGATACTTACAAAAGTGGAAGAATGTACCATGCTCCTGGATAGGAAGACTCAACATTGTGAAAATGTCAATACTGCCCAAAGCAATTTACAATATAATGCAATTCCAATCCAGATTCCAAAGACATTCTTCAAAGAAATGGAAAAAAATAATTACAAACCTTATATAGAAAGGAAAGAGGCTTAGGATAAACAAAGCACTGCTTAAGAAAAAGAACAAGGTTGGAAACCTCCCACTCCCCAATTTTAAATTTTACTATACAACTACAGTGGTCAAAACAGCCTGGTACTTGTACAATGAAAGATATATTGATCAATGGAACAGAATTGAGAATCCAGAAATTAGCCCATCCACATACAGCCGAAACTACCAGCCGCTCCGCGGGAGAAAGATGAGGCGTTCTGCTCCCGTAAAGATTTACA
>NW_006408552.1:22455502-22461337 GCF_000296735.1 Chrysochloris asiatica | reverse complement strand
AGCCATCTAAGGTGCAGCTAAGGAAGCCTGGTCACTTAGCGGGTTACGAGCTGGGTTGCTAACTGCTAGGTTGGCAGTTTGAATCTACCAGCCACTCTTCTGGAGAAAGAGGATGCTTTCTGTTCCCTTAAAGATTTATAGCTTCAAAGGATCGCCATGAATCAGAACCAACTTGGTGGCACACAGCTACCACCACGGTGAAAACTGAAGATGCTTGGAAACAATTAGTCCAATAGGTTAATGGACCATGAAAACTACAGCCTCTATTACCCTGAGGCTAGAATAACTTCCTGGGGTCTGGCTACTACTACCAATTGTTCTGAAACTTTTGAAGGTCCTGGATAGATTGGAAGAAAATGTGGAACAAAGCTCAAAATCATTAAAGTACCAGACTGACTTGTCAGATACAGATTTGTAGAACCATAAGATTATATGGCTCTTGATCCCCTTTCAGGTCTGGAATGGAACTTACCCTTTTGGCTCAGTCTTCAGCCAAGCAATAGCTACATCAAGGGGGGTTTAGTCAACAGCACTACTGACGTGTACACACACCATAGCATTTACCCAAGGACAAAGTCCAGAAGTGTGGGGAAAGAAAGAGGGATGGAAATAGCAAAGACAGTGAGGAAGAGGGATGAGTGATGTTACACTGAAGGGCTTACAATCAGAGAAGAAACGAAGTGTGTGGTTTGTGGAAGGCACGGCTGATGATCTGCTCTGTAAACCATCACTCAATTCACAATAAAAAGTTTTTAAAAACTCATTCACACCACCCCCACTCAGTCTTGCTGTCTCAATCAAGCAAGTTTCATATTTTTGGTGCCTTGGAATGTCATTCTGAGCCTTGTCATGCCTTTCTAACTTTCCAAATCTCATATGGTGTCTCCTTGGATTTGAGCCTGGGGACAAGTGTTTCTCTCTGTTCCCTGCTACCCAATTACTACGCCTTTGCATCTACCATGCTTGAAGAGGATGCTGGCCTGGCTGTAACAGAAAGTTCTCAGTGGCACCCAACTTTAAGTGGTACCCAGGGCATGTGCCATACCTGCCTTTCTTGAGCTTTAGACGAGCCTGTGGAAAACATCGGTCCACACTTCTTCTGGTCTTACTTCGCATTTCTCTTGTGAAGTGTCTCAGGGCTTCAGAAATGATGACGAATCTATTGAAAATAGATCTTTGGGTGGCATCACAGAGATAGGGAATTCCCTTAATGTGACAAGATACCTTTCAGGGAAAGGAGGTGATCACATGATCTTCAGTCACCTTGATTGTTTCTCTTGAAGAATCTATTCTCTGAGACCTATGGCCCCATGCCATGGATTCTGGGCCAAGTGGCTGTGAGAGGAAGGATGCCACAATGGTTTAGCCCATGGGCACTGGTGTCTTTGGCTGAGACCAAAGACTGACTGCTCCTCTCTAGTTCTAGGATCTTGGTCTGGCTTCTTATTTCCTGGCTTGGTTTCTTCATCTGCCAACTAAACTTGACTGTAGTAAGACATGGGATCCTGCCGTGGTGCTGTAGGATAAGCCTGGACCACAAGGTCAGTTTGAACTGCAAAATTGGCGGTTCAAACGCACCAGATTATCCTTGGAAATTCTATGTAGGGTCACTAGGAGTCAGAGCCAATTTGATGGCCCTTAACAATAACAATCTCCAGACACTAGAGAAGCCCCTTTTACCTGTCATAAACATGCAAATTCTGCACAAGACCTCAGTTGGTTATGATAGCTCAGTTGTTATAATATGAAGCATACTCTGATACTCAAGTTTGATCAAACTTTTATTTGGGTGACCAAAGAGTCTCAGGCATATGAAATTGCTTCTCCGAAGTATCATGAAGACAGGATGTCAATGTGGAGACCAGGCTTAAGTGTAACTCCAACTCAAAACCTAACACTCTTTCTATGGTATTGTTCATTCATTCATTTATTTAATCATTCAACACACATTGATCGACTACCTATTTTGTCTTGGGCCCAAATCTTATTCCCCACCTAGGTTCTAGGTATATACATATTAACTTAACTATACAGGTAAATTTCCTGCACTGTTAAATTTGTCCTTATAGAACAGAACAATCACAAAACAAAGAATTGAACAAGATAATTTAGAATATTCCAAGAACTTTATCTGAAGATGTTAGCTTCTAGCAAATATAAACATAACTCGGCAGGTCTTCCTAGTAAGATAAGATTTGCCTACATCCGGGAAAAAAAAGTTTGGTTAATATTGCAAACTCCTAGTTGGTGCATTCTGTGTCCCTGTGAAAAACTTTACCGACAAACCGCTTTGAGGATCCCATAGTGATCAATGTGGCACATGCATTTTATTGCTTAGTAAGCCCAGGATCTGATTTTGATGAACCCCACTGTCATGTATGTTTTATTGCTTTGTAATCCCAGGATTGGATTTTTATCAGCCTGACTGTCCAATTTCCATTTATTGTTCTCCAACTTCTGCTAGACTCTTTTATATGAGTTGATGGGAAGTTTATGCTTGGCTGAAATGATAGTCAATTAAACTGGAAAACACACATACATGTAGAGACACACAGAGCAAAGAACTCCAGGTATGGATGGAGCCAGGGTGCCTTGAACATGCCTTCCAGTAATGACAATGCTAATAAAGGCATAGTAAAATCCTGGTGTGGCACTGTGGGTCAATGCGCTGGATTGTACAGTCAGTTTGAACCTTGCTGTTCAAGCTCATCAGTCACTCCTCAGAAACCCTATACAGGGTCACTATGAGTCAGAACTGACTTGATGGCACACTTAACAACAGCAACAACAAAGGTTATGGACGAGTCCTGGTGTGGCACTGTAGGATAAGAACTGGGCTGCTAACTGATCAGTAACTGGTCAGTAGTTCAAACCTACCAATTGCTCCTCAGAAACCCAAACCAGGATCTCTATGAGCTGGAACCAACTCAAGTGCACTTAACAACAATAGAGGTTCTAGAATAAAGTTTCCCCTTAGGAATTCTAGTCTGGGGGCTACTGTCACTGACATTTTGAGGCCCTGAAAACCTGACTTTTTGGAGAAATGAAAAAAAAAAACCACACTGATTCTGTCCCTTCCTAGATCAAATCAGAGATAAGACTGACATTTTTTTCACTTCTGTCATCCTTTAAGTTATATTTGGGTAGCCTCTGGATCCCTGACTTCTGAGAGTCCAATTAGCCTTTGGCTCAAGGACATGATAATATAACTCAGGGAACACTTATTTAAGTGCCAGCTCTGGTAGCGTAGTGGTTATGAATCAGGCTGCGAACCTCAAGGTCAGCAGTTTGAAACTACCAGCCGCTCTGCAGGAGAAAGATGAGGCTTTCTGCTCCCGTAACGATTTACAGCCTCAGGAACCCTGTACAGGGTCGCTATGGGTCAGAACCGACTCCACGGAGCTTAACAACATGTGGAGTCCTGGTGTGGCACTGTGGGTTAATGTGTCAGATGGCAGAGCCATTTGAACTACAAGATCGGCGGTTCAAAATCACCAACTGCTCCTCGGAAACCCTATACAGGGTTGCTATGGGTCAGAATTGACTCGAAGGCACTTAACAATAACATGTGTATAGTAGGAATTCTGGTGTGGCGCTGTGGGTTAATGTGATGGACTGCAAAGTCAGTTTGAATAACAAGGTCAGCAGTTCAAGCTTACCCGCCAGTCCTTGGAAACCCTATACAGGGTCACTGTGGGTCAGAAATGACTCAACAGCACTTAACAACAACAACAACATTCATATAGTGGAGTTCTGGTGTGGTGCTGTCGGCTGATGTGCTGAACTGCAAGGTCAGCTCGAACCCCAAAGTTGGCAGTTCAAGTTCACCAGCCGCTCCTCAGAAACCCTATACAGGTTTGTTATGAGTCAAAACAACTTGATGGCACTTAAAAACAACAACATGCATATAGTGGACTCCTGGTGTGGTTCTGTAGGATCAGCACTGGGCTGTGAACCACAAGGTCGGCACTTCAAACCCACCAGTTGCTCCTTGGAAACCCTGTACAGAATTGACTCCACGGCACTTAATAACGTGTATAGGAGTCTTAGTGTGGCTCTGTAGGATAAACACACCACAAGGTTGGCAGTTCAAACCCACCAGCTGCTCCTCAGAAACCCTATACAGGGTCTATGAGTTGGAATCAATTTGACGACACTTAACAACAACAACATGTCTGATACAAAGAGAGATAAATGAAAAGACAACAAACTTTCTTGGAAGACATGCCACCCTGAGTCAAAGTGATTCTGGTTTGTTGAAGAAGAATCCACTGAAAGCTGGAATGAACGAGAGTGATTTCCTTCTCCTTTATCTCCATAGACCCAACTCCAGCACCATCCTCCCTCTGCTCAGGAGCCACCACCTTCAGGAAGCCCTCTTTGATGCTCCCATCTGGTTGCAGCCTCTGAACTACACCGGCACACTGGGAACAATGCTTCTCACACAGAATTGCTAGTCTTTAGGCACAGTCAGATGTAGGAAATCACACAATGTCATCTGGGCTCTGTCCTGTGTGTTTTGTTGTAGTCACTCTTCTCTAAGTATGGACTTAGCTAGTTCAGGTTGATATCTATCCAGTTCAGCAAAGCCAGCAATATAATAGTCCAAGATCCAAAGAATGAATTTCATTGGACCAAGTGGAGTCATGTGTCCATTCCTGAACCAATCACAGTGGCCAGAGAAATGGACTTCTTTGATTGGATAAACCTTCAATGGACCTCTACCTGGAAGCTGGAGAGTGGGACACTAGCAGCTCTGTAAAGCAAAGCTCAGGCACTGTTATCCAAAGAAGGGGCAGTCGATTCTAGGAGGGCAAACATGATCGATGTTCTTCTGTCTCATGGCATACCCCATGCCCACCGTTGTTCTAGTTCTGCTACATCTCTCCCTTCCCAGAGTTCAAATGTCTCAAGTCTCACCTCTATTTTTTTGACTTCTCCTTGATCTTATGGAGTGCCTTTCACATGGCAGGTGCTTGCTCAATGAATGCAGTTTTAATAGTATAATATATATCCAAGCTCCTCTTTTACTTTGCCTGGTATAAATTACTTTAACAATCTCTATATGGAAGGAAATGCTCATTTCAGCACTCCTTTCCAACAAATACATCTTCATGTAAAAGATAGACCTTCAGAGCTTATATAGTTCCTGGTTTTTGTGGTTAACAAATAAAGTTGAACAAAATTAATGAATGTGTCAAAATTTCTGAGGCTTTGATGACTCAGACTCATTGAGTAAATGTTTCCATTGAACGAAACAGATTTGTCTTTCCGCTGTTCATAACTGTAGGTCATTTAATAGATGAAGCAGGCTGAGACTACCGTGAAGACAGAACACAGAAGTGGGAATGTAGGAGGATAGAAAAGATTGTCCAGGCACAGGGAGCGTTTAAGTCTAAAGCATTTAATTACAAATAAGGTACAAAATTCAAGGAGGTTTTTGTTATAGAGATTTGGACTCATCTTAGGCGAACTCATGTCAGATGTGAGGATCTAGTCTAGCTAAGGAGATTTGTTCTGTTAGAAGGATTCCTGGTGAGTTAAAAAGAAAACATCCCTGGCTGGTACAAGCAGTAACATGCTTGACAGCTGACCTAAAGGTTGGAAATTGGATTCCACCCAGAAACACCTTGATGGCAACTGTTCGTTCATTTGTTTTTAGGACAAAGCTCAATTGTGGTTTAGAATTTTGTTGTTGTTGTTAGGTGTTGATATCGACTCCTAGAGACCTTATACACAACAGAAATAAACACTGTCTGATCCTGCGCCAATCTCACAATAATCAATCATGACGCTTGAACCCATTGTTGCTGCTACTTTGCCAATCCATCTCGC